>NC_081558.1:25548778-25800813 GCF_022355385.1 Mustela nigripes
AGCAGGGAGCCTGTTTCCTCCTCTCTCTCTCTCTGCCTGCCTCTCTGCCTACTTGTGATCTCTCTCTGTCAAATAAATAAATAAAATCTTTAAAAAAAAACCCACAAAATAAAGCAACTGAGGAAGAATAACATCTATGTATTGATCAAAGCCATCATAGTGGATATATGTGTTTTCAAATGCAACTTTAAGTCAAACAAGTGGTATTAATTTTGTATCCGCTTTGTGGCTACCTTTTCAATCTGTAACAACTCATTAGGATATTAAGAGGCACCTGGTTGGATCAGTTGGTAGGGTGTGTGACCCTTGATCTCAGGGTCATTAGTCCAAGCCCCACAGTGGGTGTGGAATCTACTTTAAAAATAAATATTTTTTTTAAAGGATAGTAAATTATATCTTCTTCCCTAATCATTACAGGAGACAAGTACAAGACCTGGGTTCACGCCATGAACTTGTAATAGGACTTAGCCTTTCTGGGTTCCATCCCAGCTCCACTACTCACAGTGTGACCCTGGGCAAGTTACCTCTCTGTGCCTTTTTTCCCCCATCCAAAAATGAAGATAACACAGTACCCTCTCCCTGAGGTTTTTGTGAGGATTAAATGAAATAATACATGTAAAACACACAGCAAACCATCAAGCACAGAGTTTTTCAAACAGTAGGTTTTCCCCTATTTGTGAAATAAATCCAGAGGGTCTCACAGCCATCATTTAAAAAAAAAAAAATCATAGATCCACTAATGTAGAAAAGAATGATTGGAGGACATTAAACATACATAAGGTAAGTATTATCTCGCCAAACTTTCATTCTGGATACAAATGTGCTTGCACACACGTGTGCACTCATACATGCAAATACACCAAGTGGTAGTCTATAGATTTATTTCTTACAGTGGATCACAGTCAAACACAGGTAGGAAAAGCCAGACTCCCACCATATAATAAGTGCTCAATAGCCTTCGGTAGCATCATCATTATTATCTCATTTGAAAAGATAACATAACTTTCTTTATTAGCGTAAGAAAACAGGGTTGCTCACCCTCGGATCACCTCTGCCACTCATTTGCTGCCCTGCTGTTTAAGAGTCACCCCACCTCCCTAAATCCGCTTGCCAACTCTCTCTCCTCAAAGGCCTGGGCGGTCATTTAAATATTTTCTGACTCACAGTGCTGGCCAAGGATTAGTGAGGCCCTGCCCAGCCCAGAATATATGAAATGCGAGTGATCTGTTAGAAAACCACTGGAGTTTGCAAGACTGCACAGAGTTTTTGTAAAATTAAAGCCACGCTGGGGCGAAGCCGTCCCCTGCACCCCCCTGGGAGGTGTGTCATGGGAAGAGGTTACACAAGGGCAGCTGAGCTGCATCTTCGGAGACTGGAACTTCAGCTCCGTAACATGCTTCCTTGTTCTGGGCCTGGGTTGTATCACTGTGTTTTTCCCCTAACTTTCCATGTGCACAGGCATGCACCCACACCCCACACTAAAGAATGGAAGTAAAATCCCCATGAAGAGCTTGATCTAACAGATTGGGTAAAGGGAACCTGCTAAACCACAGGAACTTGGGTTTTGAAGATCTCAAAATAATTTCCATTGCGTAGCATGTTCTTTCCCTCCAGAAACAAACTAAAAATCTTCGCAAATTCATACTTGTTTTAATTCCTTTTTTTTTAAACTGTGTTTTGTTCTGTTTTTGGAACAACAACTCCCCTCTCTCACACACAGTAGCACCATTTTGTTTAAAATGGAGACCCTCGCCCCAGCAGAGAGCACGCTGAGGTGGAGTGTGTTAGCATTTCCCAATGTAGTTCTCTGGGCTATTCCTTCAGTTTGGAAAAGCAGTTTGTTGGCACACACATAGGCACCTCACTTTTCACTTCTTCTTCTGTAAGAACACAATTGTGGACTTGTGCCAAAGCATGACATCTGGAATGCATAAATGCAGGTAGAGGTGTAAACTAATCTTCTATTATGTGATAGTATTCCTTTCTTATTTTTATTCCATTCTTTAAACCATGATGCCAGTTTGGCGGGGAGGAGGCAAAAACTGCTTTAGCAGAACCCTTTCCTTAAATGAAATCCTAGCTCTGCTCAATCGATGAAACAAGTGAAAATCCAGCCTCACTCTGATACCCTCCAGCACTCCCTGGTGCCTCCAGGGCTGGGGGGCCAGGGTTGGGTGGGGGGCGGGGAGTGCCAGTTCTCACCAGGATTCTGGTGAGGCAGGGAAGTATGGGAAGATCTCTAGGGCTCACCATCACGCCCTCAGATAAATGGAAGCCAGGTCTGCCATTAGCTCAGTCTGTGCTAGAGGTATTCCCATTTCACACGTTCAGGAGTTAAATGTTTTATCCGAGGTCTCCCGACTTAGATTAGACACGACACTGTACTTATCACTTCCTTCAACAAGGAAAAGAGATGCTGATGTCCCCAGGTTTTGTCTCTGCAATCAGAAGGCCCCTATTAGAATCTTTTTTTGCAAAAACTTGACAAGCTGATCCTAAAATTCATATGGGGACCCAGAATAGCCAAAACAATCATGAAAAGGGACAAAGTTAGAAGACACACTTCTCGATTTCAAAAGTTACTGCAAAGCCTGGGTAACTCAGTTGATTAAGGGTCTGCCTTCAGCTCAGGTCATGGTCCCAGGGTCCTGGGATCAAGTCCCACATGGGACTCTCTGCTCAGTGGGGAGCCTGCTTCTCCCTTTCCCTCTTCCCCTCCTCCTCTGTTTGCTCTCTCTCACACTCTATCTCAAATAAATAAATAAAATCTTTAAAAACAATAATAAAAATTTTAAAACAAATCAATAATAAAAAGGCAACCCCTTTTTTTTTTAAGATTATATTTATTTATTTGAGAGAGAGAGAGATGGCGCAAACAGGGGGAGCGGGAGAAGCAGGTTCCCCACGGAGCGGGGACCCAATGCTTGATTCCAGGACCCCAGGGATCACAACCTGAGCCAAAGGTACATGCCTAACCGACTGAGCCACCCAGGCGCCTCAACAACCCAATTTTTAAAAACTGGTGAAATATCTGAAAAGACACTTCTCCAAAGAAGATATACAAATGGCCAATAAACACATGGGAAGATAGTCAACCAACACAATATTAAGGAAGAACAAAGTTGGAGGACTGCCACTACCAGACTTCAGGACTTATTACAAAGCTACAATAATCAAGACAGTGCAGTGTGGTATTAGCAAAAACACAGATAAACAGATCAAAAAACAGAGAGACCAGAAATGGACCCACATATATATAGGCAACTAATCTCTGACAAAGGAGCAAAGGCAAAAACAATGGAGCAAAGATATTCTTTTCAACAAATGATGGAAAACTGGACACCCACATGCAAAAAAATGAATCTAAACATAGACTTCTCACTCTTCACAAAAATTAACTCAAAATGGATCCGAGACACAAATATGAAATGCAAAACTATAAAATCCTTAGAAGATAACATAGGGAAAAACCTACAAAACCTTGGGTATGGTGATGCCTTTTTAGATATAACACCAAAAACACAATCTGAAAGAAATAATTGATAAGCCGGATTTCACAAAAATTGAAAACTTCTGCTCTGCAATAGATAATTCCAAGAGAATTAGAAGACAAACCACAGACTAGAAAAAAATATTTGCAAAAGATACACTTGATAAAGAACTGTTACCCAAAACATGCCAACAGCTCTTAAAACTCAACAATAAGAAAACAAACAACCTGCACTGGAAATAGGAAAGACCTTAACAGACACCTCACCAGAGAAGATACATGGATGACAAGTAAACACGTGAAAAGATTCTCCACATATGTCATCAGGGAAATGCAAATTAAAGCAACAGGATACCAGCCCAAGCCTATTAGAATGGACTAAATCCACAAAACTGACAATACCAAATGCTGGCAAATGTTGTAAAGTAACAGGAACTCTCTCATTTGTTGATGGTGGGAATGCAAAATGGTACAGCCACTTTGGAAGACAGTTTGGCAGGTTTCTTACTAAACCAAATATACTCTTACCACACATACCAGCAGTCACACTCCTTGGTATTTCCCCTAAGTAGCTGAAAACATGTCCACACAAAAACCTGCACGTGGTTGTTTATAGCAGCTTTATTCACAAGCGCCAAAACTTACAAGCAACGAAAATGTTCTTTATTTATTTATTTGTTTGTTTATTTATTTATTTGAGAGAGATTTATTGACAGAGATCACAAGCAGGCAGAGAGGCAGGCAGAGAGAGAGGAGGAAGCAGGCTCCCTGCCGAGCAGAGAGCCCGACTCGGGGCTCGATCCGAGAACTCGGAGTTCATGACCCAAGCCGAAGGCAGAGGCCCAACCCGCTGAGCCACCCAGGCGCCCCGAAAATGTTCTTTAGTAGGTGAACGGATAAACTGTGATACATCCAGACAATGAAATACTACTCAGAACCAAAAAGAAATGAGATATCAAACTATGAAAAGAAATGAGGAACTTCAAATGCATGTAACTAAGTAAAAGAAACCAATTGCTACGTACCGCATGATCCTAACTATATGACATTTTGGAAAAGGCAAAACTATGGAGACAGTAAAAAGATCAGTGTTTGTGCGGGCAGGAAGGTGGAGATGAAAAGGTAGAGACAGAGGATTCTTAGGGCAGTGAAAATACTCTGTATGATATTATAGTTGTGTGTAAACTTATCATTATTCATTTATTCAAACCCACTGAAGGCACAACACCAAGAGTGAGCCCTCAGGTAAACTATGAGCCTTGGGGCACCTGGGTGGCTTAGTGGGTTGGGCCTCTGCCTTTGGCTCAGGTTGTGGTCCCAGGGTCCTGGGATCGAGCCCCACGTTGGGCTCTCTGCTCGGCGGGGACCCTGCTTCCTCCTCTCTCTCTGCCTGCCTCTCTGCCTACTTGTGATCTCTGTCAAATAAATAAATAAATAAAATCCTTTAAAAAAAAATACGGGCTTCATATGATCATGATGTGTCCATGTAGGTTCATCCCTGGTATCAAATACACCATTCTGGTGAGTGATATTGATAATGGGGGAGGCCCTGCACGTTTGGGAGCAGGAAATATAAAGGAAATCTCTGTACTTTCTTCTCAATTTCATTATTAAAAGAAAAACGAAAACTGCACGAAAAAAAATTAAGTTAAAACAAAACAAAAAAAGATGTTCAACACCACTAACCATAGGGAAGTGAAAATCAAAACCATGATGAGATACCACTTCACACGCCCTAGGATGGCAATAATTAAAAAAAGATGGGCAGTAACAAGCACTGGTGAGGATGTGGAGTCATTGAAACCCTCAAGCACTACTGGTGGGATTATAAAATGGCGCTGCCCCTTTGGAAACCAGTATGGCAGTTCTCCAAAATATCCAACAGCAAGTCACCATAAAACCGGCAATTCCACTGCAGGTACATACCCAAGAGAACTGAAAATACACGTCCACACAAACTTGTACCTCCCTTGGGGGAGGTGAGGGTATAGAAAGAGGGGAGATGTGTATAGACAGAGAAAGCACTCTTGGACATATGGCTAAATGAGGAAAAATTCACAAAATGAGCCCAAGAGAGGTACCTGGGGTGGCTCAGTTGGTTTGGCATCTGACTCTCGGTTTTGGCTCAGGTGATCTCAGGGTGGTGAGATCGAACCCGTGTGGGACTCCACATTCAGTGCAGTCAGCTGGACATGGTCTCCCTCTCCCTCCGCCCTGGTCCTCCCCCCTCCTCTCTTTTTAAAAATAAATAAAATCTTTAAAAAATTTTTTTTAATGAGCCCATTCTGCCAGTTTTTAAAGACATTCACAGGTACACACACCTGTACATCAAAACATAGAAGAAATACCCAATCAGCTGATCATAAATGTGCTCTCTGGAAGGAAGCCAGGAATGCGGGAGGTGGAACTTTACTCTTTACTCCATAATTTCCGATTTGTTTACATTTGTATACATGAAGAATACAAGCAGGAGCATTTCTTTTTCTAGGCAAAAGGGAAGGAAAGAGGGAAGAGGCCCCTGGAGTTGAGGAGTGTGGGAGGTTCTGCAAGGAGAAAAGAATATTCCAAGTAGTAGGAACAGCAGGGGCAGAGCTGCGAAGGTGGAAAAATCCTCTGGAGCATTTGAGGGGCTGTTGGGTTCAACCGCATTGGAGGGTCCAGCAGGTGACCTGGAGTGGGGTGTGGGGAAGATGACCTAGAACAGTCCACCGAAGCGGCCAGGTTCTGAGAGCCACAGGTACATGGAGGCCCCCCGTAGCTGGGCAGGCCTGGGAGAGACCATGGGGACAGGAGGGAGGACCATTTGGGCGTGACCAAATCTCATGCCATTTCACACCTGGCATCTGTCTCACAACAAACGTGCCCTTGGCTCCATTATCCAGATTTAGTTCCAAATACAATCGTCTCCAATAGCGTAGCACCCACCCCGATGAAGTCTCCAAGTCCGAATGAGAACGCCTGGTGTGTTTGAGCAAACTTTCGTGAGCACAGTGCCTGACAGAGTGACCTGTGTCTGCTTTAGGTCACCAGGGAATGACCACAGCCCTTCCTGCACAGGGGCTGTGACAGGATACGCACTCTGTGCATTCACTTCCACAGCAAACCCATAAGGTCCAGTCAAGCACTATCCCCATGCACAAATATGGAAACTGAGGCTTGGAGAGGTCAGGCACTTTGCCCAAGGTCACTCCACTAGTAACTCAATGCTGGAGCTGAGCCTGGAACCAGGATGCCTCCCACCTCCAGACATATCAATGTGCCTTAAAACCAGCCACCACGCTAGATCACCACCCCAGCTTTCAGGAAAATATTAAGCTCAGAATTAAAGCTGGATTCGGGGTTCTATCCACAGGAGCAGCAAATCCTGATCCATAAGTTATCATAAAGCGGAGGTGGGGTGTCGGGACGAATAACTGACTTGGGCTGTTAAAGAACTAGTTCAGTCTTGAGCTAGACGAGCGAGGCAAGGCACCGACAAGCCTGCTTTGTCCTTCAACTCTGGCCAAGGTCTCCGGCCTCTTTCCTTGGAGCATTTGGTTTTGACTTGGGCCCCATGTCCAGCTCTGCCCTGAGTCACGGATCTACCTCAGAAACGTCAGGAGTCACCTGGGAAAAGAAAGCAATAGCCTCCTCCCGCCTTGTTGTTCTGTGGCCACCAGAAACCCTGTAGCATTCCTTAACCCCTCAGCAAATCCTCACCATGCCAGGGACTGAGCACTTGGTGGGTGAGAACCAGCCTCTGCCCTCCCAGAGCTGACATTCCGCAGGGGCTGTACATCAAAGCAAGGTCTGTAGGAGAGATTTAAATGCACCCAGCTCTCTTGACATCACTGAATCAATCTTCTGGGAAGATCCCCCTCCCCTCCACCTCCTCTGATACAACTGAACAGAGCTCCAGAAAGATACAGTTGCCAAATTATTCACCACTTCCCACCTTGTTTTTCTTAGTCAGGAAGATGGGGATCCTGAGAAGACCTGTACCATAGGAAGGTTCTAGATGATAAATGAGGACGCCCAGCCAGAGCCCAGCAGCACAAGGCGCAGCCATTCAGAAGAACTGGCATTTACTGATGGCTAAGACAGTTACTTTTCCACAGAATACACCAATACAAGGGTACACATGCACACATGCATGTATGTGTACACACACAGGCACACATAATTGCTATAACTGATGAGAATCTGAGCTCATTTGAGAGCTGGTAACTCTTCAACTGGACCTTTGCACATGCTATTCTCTCTCCCTTCCATCCCACCCCACCCTCTAATAGAAAGGACTTGTAGTCATCCCTTTCTTTTCTTAGATGTCACTCTTTCCAAGAAGCCTCCCTGTCATACCTCCTTTATTTTTTTAAGATTTTATTTATTTATTTGACCGAGAGAGATCACAAGTAGACAGAGAGACAGGCAGAGAGAGAGAAAGAAGGATGTCATACCTCCTTTATGCTTGGCTGAGTAACGTCCAGTGATCAGCCAATCAACCACTCAGTAGAGGGATTAGGAAGCGGGCATCTCCTGGTCCGTGATCCTACACATTTTCATCACTTCATTTTTTTTTTTCCATCAAAGCTTCACTAAGTAACTACTTTCCCTCTAGGTGGTTCCCTCTTGGTGATGAGGTGCTTATGACCAAATGACACAGAAGAGAAGGGGGCCCATGGCTAGGGCAGGTGAGGGGAAGCAAGTCTTACTATGTGCAGGGTTATACTTCCAGCAGTACCCCCGAGGCTCATGTTCATTGCCCAGGTGGCAATTTCAGGATACATCATCACTCCAGGTCCCTCCGGAAAGGAAGGCATAAGCCTTCTAGACAAACATGAGAGCCCACAGTGCTGAGAGCTTACTCCAGCCATGAGTTAGGATCTGGGGAGGAAGTGAGGAAGGTTCTGTCCACACTGCCTCATTTCCCCTCCCCCATCCCCCGTGAGAGAGACCATGTCCAGGGCTCAAGAGCAGACTGGTCAAACCAGGAATTCAACCACAACCTTGGGTCCACATGCGTGGAACTGTCCTCCCCCGGAAATCCACCTCGCTCATTCCTCTAGGTTTCTGCTGGAATGCTGCTTTCTCAGAGAAACCATCCCTGACCTAACCCAATGCTGCCTCCAGGGCGGTCTCTCTGGATCCCCTTCCTCAGCTTCATCGCCACCATTCCACTGACCACACTCTGATATCATACTATAGCTCTACACGCCAACTGTCCATCTCCGCCACTGGGACGTAAACCCCACAAGGGAGGGACACTGCTGGCCTTCTTGCCTGCTCTGTGGCCACTGTCAGAGCCCTCCCTCCAGAAGTGATTCTTTTTTTTTTTTTTTAGATTTTATTTATTTACCCGACAGACAGAGATCACAAGTAGGCAGAGAGGCAGGCAGAGAGAGCGGAGGAAGCAGGCTCCCTGCTGAGCAGAGAGCCCAATGTGGGGCTCCGATCCCAGGACCCTGAGATCATGACCTGAGCCAAAGGCAGAGGCTTTAACCCACTGAGCCACCCAGGCGCCCCCAGAAGTGATTCTTGACTAAATGGAGTAAATGAGCTAAGCTAAGAGGCTAAGGCACCCGCGGAGCTAGGACTCCAAATAACTAGTCTTCCTTTTTTTTTTTTTAAGAAAAAGTACACCCATTTCCAAAACTGAATGAACAGTATTCACTTAAGTGAAAAAGAAGGCAAAACTCCTCTTCAAACCTCTCCGGAGCAGATCCCACTGCACCCATCACACCGGCGATCTCCCACAGAGCAATGCAAACTGACTCAGTTCATCAGAATCATGTATAAAAGTATTTCATTTTCACTCATTTCAACCCGTTCAGCCTTTGCAAAGTGATCTGAATCAGACAGTATTTGTAAAAACCATTAAGATAATGCATCCAAGGATGAATTTTTTTTTTTTTTTTTTAAATATATCCGGGGCCAGGGCACCTGGCTGGCTCAGTCAGTGCAGCATATGACTCTTCATCTCGGGACTTTGAGTTTGAGCCCCATGGTGACTACAGAGCTTACTTAAGGAGAAAAGAAAGTTCTTCAGCTCACCCCACTTCACTCAGAGGCTGCTCATTTCATTCTGTCACTAAGGAACATTTATTGAGCATCTACTGTATGCAAGGGGCCAGAGTTCAGTGGTAAAGAGGGCAGCACCTCTACCTTCTTGAAGTCTACATTATCCTGGGTGGATGCAGACAATAAACCCATAAATAGATACACGAGTATGACCACTTCAGGGAAGCTGCATGAATAAAATACAATAGGAGAATGGGAAAGGTACCGATAAGGAAGACAGACTGCTTTGGACAGAGTGGTCAGAAGAATCTTCTCCACAGAAGACACATCCAAGCTAAAGGGAAAGATCATGACAGACTTGAGAAGGAGCGGCAGGAGAGTGTGCTTGGCAGAAGGAAGAGCATTTGCAAAGACTCTGAGGAGTCTCTTCAGACAATCTGAGTTCAAATTTTCATGAACCACATCCCTCCTAATGGCCCCACCACAGGCCAACAGTCCCTACTCCCTCAGCTTGCCTTCTCCTTTCCCCAGCTGACTTCTTTATCAGATCTTCTCAAGTTAAGGCAGACCTGAATTTTCCAATGGAAGTTATACCCTGAGCAGGGGCACAAAGCATCATGTGTACACTTCCACCTCTGGGAGACAGAAGTCATGGTGACAACTTGGGTCTGCTCCTGTACAAGAGGTAAGAATCTCCCCACCAGCAGTTCAGAGTCCCCTTTTATGGGGCACAGGCCCTTTGCAGAATATGATGAAAAGGGAACTCTCTGGAAAAATACACACCTGTGCTCCAAGCAGATCTCATCCACATATCCAATCTCATATACATTTCAGGAGATTCCTGGAGTCTCCTGAATCAGAACTCCTTTCTGTGGGCCTAACACGAAAAGAAAGAAGCTTAACTGGGTCAGGCTCCACTGATGGAGGGGAGAGGACAAGATCAGGTCTTCAGGGGGCGCCTGGGTGGCTCAGTGGGTTAAAGCCTCTGCTTTCGGCTCAGGTCATGATCCCAGGGTCCTGGGATCGAGCCCCACATCGGGCTCTCTGCTCAGCGGGGATCCTGCTTCCTCTTCTCTCTCTGCCTGCCTCTCTGCCTACTTGTGATCTCTGTCTGTCAAATAAATAAAAATATTAAAAAAAAAAAAAAAAAAAAGAAAAGATCAGGTCTTCAGGCCCCTAACTACACTCCCACACTCACAGAGATCAGACAGGGTGTCAGCCTACCCAGGAGCCCAAAGCCTGAAGGAAATCAAGTGCAGCCTTATCCACTCCCCCTCAGTGAGGCAAATATCCAGTCACACCCTAGAGCTTCCAGAGAAGGTTTGAGACCCCATTTCCCACCAGTGTCCTTGACAAAGGTCATCTCCAATCTCATATTCTGAGATACATTTTGCAAAAGGCTGCTTAACCATAGGAAACATTACCACAAAGCCCAAGTGTTTCAGCGCCAAAGGGGACACCACTGTGTGAATAATTCAGGTTCTTAGAAAAGGAAGGAGCAAGAGCCTGCCCATACCCACCTCACTGGGGAGTTAGGCATGCGGATGCCCTGTTAGATGTCAGCCATAATAATAACAAGAACAACTACATAAGTAGAATTTACCATGTATCAGGCACTTTAAGAACTTGAACCTTATGCAACCCTTTAAGAGTTGTACTATTGTTACCCTCATCGTACAGATGAGAAAACTGAAGCATAGATGGGTGAAGTAACTTGTCTGAGACTATACAGCTAAGCCAAATTCATAGAAAAGCTCTCCTCTTCCACACCCCAACCAAGGAAGAAAGCAGTTATACCTTGTGCTGCACATGAAATGCTTTAACATAAGTTTCTGCGGGTGCATCCAAGACAACTAGTGTTTGGCAGGTCTCACCCCTCTGCCCAGTGCTGGAAGCAAGCCTGCTTCAGGCATTAAATGGAGAAAGAGTCCTCTAGGAACAAGTCGCTCTGTTTCAAAAACGCTCAAGTCCCTGAGGAGGCTGAGAGCGCAAGTGCCGCTCTCCTTCGTGGCAAAGCCCAAGGGAACCCATTCCTCCCGCCCCCTCCACGCTCGGTCCACTTCCACACTCAGAAAATGCTCACCGGTCTCTGGCTATGAGGCACCGAGATTCACCCTAACCCCCTGGTGTTCGCCTCCCTCGCCTCTACCTCAAGACCCTCTGGCTGCGCAAATTAAAAAGGTGCAGCCGCCAGCACAAGGGCCCCGGGCGGGCCCGGAACCACGGCCGCCGCCCTGCGCGCTCAAAGCCGGGTTCCTGACAGCGAAGTGACCGGCAGCCCCGCGAGCCACCACCAGCAGCGCCCGACGCGACGCTGACCTGTGGGCGCCCCACCAAGGCTGGGGAAGACTCCGAGGGAGAGGACAGGTGGCGCCTCCCTCCCCGGAAGTCGGTCCGGGAACTTTCGCTTAAAAGCTCCCAGGGACCGAAGTCAGGGTCTTCGGCGCCAGCGGCGGCCGGTCCGGGACTGGCACTGCCCACCTGCGTCGCGCCCAGGCGCCCAATCGCGCTCCGAGTGCCCGGGGCTGGAGAGCTCGCAGAGCCCGCTTTGGCACCGAGACCCGCAGGGGCGACCCGGCGGTGGGGGCAGGGGTCCAGCTCGGGGTAAGGAGTTCAAGACCGGGAGAATCCAGCCCCGGGAAGCGGCGGGCCCCAGGGCGTCTAGCCGGGGCGTCCAGCCAGGGAGGGTCTAGTCGGGGGGGCGGGGGTTCCCGGGCGGCCTCCCGCACTCACCTCCGCGGCGCTCAGCGCTGGCTCGGCCCGGCGGGGCTGGAGAGCGCACCGCTGCGACCGCTGTGGTGGCGGCTGCTGCGGGGGCGGCTCCCCCGGGCGGGGCGGGGCCGGGGGCGGCGGGGGCGGGGCGGCCGCGCCGGCCACGTGGGCGTGGGGCGGGCGGGGGACCCCCGGCGGCGCGCAAGCGGGGTGGCGCGAGACCCGGACGCAGTCACGCCTGGCAGCAGCTCGGCACTCCCCCCCACCCCCGCATGCCCGGCCGGGGTCCTTGGGAAGACTGGGAAGGCGGACGGAGGAGAGGAGCCCGGCCCCCGGGCCGCCCTTTTACCTAATCCAGACTCTGGCGGGGGAGAATTTACCCGGTCGGGGAAGGGGTGCGCAGCCCGGCTCCCGCTCTCGCGAAGGAGAAGGAATTGCGGACCCCCGGAGTAGGCTCGCGGGACAAGTATCGGAGCCGAAGGGGACTGGCGACCCAGGGGGTGCCCTGGAGGGCGAAGGCCGGAGTCTGTGCATGGAGCCCCGCCCCGCCCTAAGCTGACCTGCCCCGCGTCGGGTCTTGCCCGAGCCTCGCTTTCCTGGACGGTGGGGGTGAAAATGAGGACGAGAGCGAGCTGCGCGAATCCCCGCGCGCCCAGTAATCCTCAGGAAGAGCTGCCAGTGGCCTGGGTCACCATGCGGAAATAAACAGGCGAATCCAAATAAAACTATTTTCTGCATTCATTCATTCGACAAAGGCCTACCGTCCTCAGGACCCCCGAGGTCCAGTAATAAAGAATGAGCTATACAGTATATAGCTCTCATGGAAGTACAAACTGTGATGGTAAAAATGGAAAATTCATCAGTACTTGCTTTCATGGTGTCAGGTGTGCATTTTAATTTTTTTAAGATTTTATTTATTCTTATTTATTTATTTATTTATTTGAGAGAGAAAGAGGGCGAAGCAGATTTCCCGCTGAGCAGGGAGCCCTACCCCCGGGCTCCATCCCAGGACTCTCAGATCCTGATCTGAGCCAAAGGCAGATACTAAACCGATTGAACCGCGCAGGCGACTCTGGGTGTGGCTTTTAAGTATTTGAGCTACTTCTAACACTGACAACAGCCCTGCGAGCTGTAGGAGTTGTGCGGGCCCACTTCCCAGATGAAAAAACTGAAGCTCGGGAAAGTGAGGCCAGCTCTTAAGTCAGAGGAAAGAGCATCCGCCCAAGAATTACGGCTCCTGCCAGGCTGACTCTCCAGTAAGTGGCAAGAGCGAGCAGCCTGAGGGGACCTCCTCCGTTTCTAACCACCACCCCCGCATTCCCAGGAAGAGGGCGCTGTTGAGGACTCCTTGGAAAGGCACCTGTCCTGACAGCAGCCTCTGGGAGGCAGACCTCCCAGCCCCACCCCCTACCCCCCAAGACCAGCCGGAGGTGATCAGAACTGATCTGAGAGCTGACATTCTTCATTGCAACCCCTGGGTCTTGTTGCAGACACACGCCTCCTAGTTCTGGGTGGCCTCTTCCTGGTCTGCATCCTGCCTTTTGGGCCAGAAATGAAGCGTCTTGAGCAAACCAGCTTTCATTTCAACAGCTGCAACTTCATTCCACTACAACTTGAAGGGGACTCCTTGACCCCAAACCCAGGGCCTCCTGACCCACTCATTTCTTGTTCAAGGAACACATACCCTATGCAGTACTCCATTTCGGAGAGCAAAACTTCTATCCGGGCCCCTAGTCCTCAGCCTTTTCCCCAAAACCTCTTTTGCTGGCCTCTCCCCTACCCACTCCACACTATTCCTACCAGGTATGTTTATTAACTAATAATAAAGGACTTCCGCTCCCCGCATGAACCCGGAGCTCAGCACAGGCTTCAGACCCACAGGTCTGAACCTGATGTTCTACCCAGGCAGCCTTGTCAAAGATAAAAGTTTTATTTCCATTAGCTTCCATTTAACAACAATTTGAGTATCTGCTACATGCCACACACTGTGCTAGGCTCTGGGGAACAGTTGTGAATCTCAGTAAGACACACAGTCCCTGACCCCATGGAGCTCACAGCTGATACAGGAACAGCCAGACCCCTTACTGGGCAGTTAGGGAGCAGGATGTGGACAAGCACAGCTGGGGAAGCGCTGGCCCCCATTCAGGCAGAGAGAGACTTCCTGTGGGAAGTAGGCCTCAGCTGAGCCCTGACCAGGCAGGGAAACCTGGCAGGGGGTGGGGGAGAACAGGCGATGGGGAAGCCCAAAGGTGGGAGAGCACAGGGCACACTTCTGGGAGTTTATGGAGAGGAACAGGTGTGGAAGAACAAGGCTAGAGAGGCCATGATGGTCATGGTGTGACACCAGACCTTGACCACTGAAAGGTTCAGCCAGAGGTGATGGGATCCCACTGCTGCTGAGTGAGGGATGAATATAGTAGGGGAAAGTCTCCTGTGCACAGCAGAGGCAATGTGCATTATTATTATTATTACTAAACTCTCTGACTTCCTGTTTTACAATTCCAGGTTTCCAGAAATGAGAACAGATATGCAAGTAGGATATGTTGACTAAAATCAATGTGATCCCACAAGGGTTTATACACCGCAGCCCTCCCCTCCCACTCACGTGATGCTTGGCCCTGTGGAGGGGAGGGAGCGGAAAGGATTTGGCTCCTGGATTCACTTTAAGAGTCTTTGGGGGGTACAAAAGATACACCACCCAAAGGGAGTCCTTTGGTGTGGGGGTGGAGTGTAGAAGGAATGGCAAGAAACATGTGTTTCTGTCCACCAAGTCCTGAAACTGACAGAGAGGCCAAAAGACATTGATGACGAACAGATCTTTCTCCTCCCGGCAGTTAGTTCAAGAGGGCCTGTTCTTGAATTCAGCCCCATCTCCTTCCAGCTCTGCAAGATGGGATGGAAAGGGGACCAGGACAGTCACCTCACTAAATCATCAACTGGGAAAGCCGGGTGTTGGCAAGAGACCCCCAAGAGGCCACAGCAAGGCAGGAAGATGTGGTGTGAATGATGCCAGGCCATGGCGGGACAGGAGGGGGCGCCAGTGAGGCGCAGGGTAGCACAGGTGGGGAAAGCGAGCAGGTAGGTGGGGAGGAGACGCTGAGACCCCACCACCCTGGCCCACCCAGTACCATGAGAATGGACGGTGGTGCGTGACCGTACTGTGAAAACACTGATTATGCGATTGCACCAATCCTAAAACAACGCAGAGGGGCACCAGGCTGGCTCAGTTAGGAGAGCATGCGACTCTTGGTCTCAGGGTGAATTCCAGCCCCACACTGGCGGTAGAGATTACTAAAAATAAATAAATAAAATTGAAAAACTGTAGAAAATACCGAGAGGTTGAAAGAATAGCGTAACACCCACCCACAAGCACACCCACCTAGCGATAACCACTCTGTGTCCTACATTTGTCCTTCAACCTACCGTGAGTCTTTTCCCTTTGTCCCGAAGTACTCTTCTACCACGTGATCGATTAATGGCCGCTTATATGAACGTGCCTTCTTGTAATCAGCCTGACTGGTACTTGGTCTGCTCCCCATTTCTCAGTATCCAGGATAAATAATGCTTGACAATGAAAACCAGTGTGCAATAAATTTTGGCACATTTCTGGTTATTTCCTAAAGATAGACCTGGAAGCGGGGTTACGGGGAAAGACGTCAACAATTCTCCCAGCAACACCTTACAGACGCACAGATGTCCCCTCCCTTTGGGGGAGGTCGGGGAGGTTGAAAGGTGTGGAGCCATCGGTTATGAAGCAGCACTAATCTGGAATGGTCCTCACCCAAAGGATGGGGACACCTGAGGGAGGATTAAGGTGTTGGTCTTAGTGTTCAGACCTAAGCAATGCTCTGCAAGTGACTAATAAAAGGCTCCCTTGAAAACAGATCCTTTCTGTTCCCATAATCTGGGTTAGAGGAAAACCTGAGAAGCAAACCTGAACAGGGGAGTGGAAAGACAGAGGGGCCAAGTTCAAATCTAACCTAGGCGCTGCCTGGATATAGGATGTCACCATATCCAAAGGGAGGATGTGATACAGTCAGGCAATAGCACGGAGCTTGGCAGAGTCACAGGCATCTAGCCCACAGGGGTAATTCTAGTATGTGCCATGTCAATGACCAACCCCACGTCTATAGGAATCCAGTACCCACAGGGAAAGAAACCCTGAGATAATGCAAGTCATTTGAGGGGCTCCCGGCCCTGGGGATCATGGTAAATGACCAGAGACCTTACCTCAATTTGCAAAGAAATAGTTTACTCCTCCAGGAAACCTTTTAAAATTTGCTAGTGGGGGGCACCTGGGTGGCTCATTCAGCGTCTACCCTTGGCTCAGGTCATGATCCCAGGGTCCTGGCCCCTGGGACCTGAAGGCCCCACTTCAGATTCCCTGCTCAGCAAGAAGCCTGCTTCTCCCTCTCCAACTCCCCCTGCTTGTGTTCCTTCTCTCGCTGTGTCTCTACCAAATAAACAATAAAATCTTTTAAAAGAGATTTTTACATCTTTTTTTAAAAAAGGAAAAAAAAATTTACATGTGGGAAGTGGGCTTACTTACTCTTGATGACATCAGAGACAAATATCAATGGTTCTGAGCACCTGCCATGTACCTACACCAGGCTATGCCCTCTACCTGATATATCCTCAGGACAATCCCATGAGGCAGGCACATTTTACCCGCAGCCAACAGATGAGGGAATTGAGGACCAGAAAGATGGTGTGTCTTGCCCCAGCGACTGCTGAGTACCAGGGCTGGGGTCCTAAGCTGGTTCAAAAAGTAGAATTGGAGCCCAGCCCCGAAGGAAGGACTCTGTAAATGACACAGCCCTCCCTCAAGGAGCAGCCATTCTTGCGGACAAGAAGGTCCATCACAGAATCCTACAAACTGAGCCAAGTGCCCCTGAAGGCAGGTGTCAGGACCTAGACCGGAGTGGACAGTGCGGTGGAGGACAGTCAGGGAAGGTTGACAGCAAAGGAGGGGTGGAGACAGAGAGAGTGTTTCCAGCAGAAGAAATGATGTATGCAAAGGGCCCAAGGCAGGAACACCTGAGTGGGGAATCGCAAGTAATTCGGGTACGGCCATAAAGAAAAAAGGGACACACAAGGGACAGGTCAGAACATCAAGGTTTACTTCCAAGGCCACTGGAAACTTCAAGCAGTTTGGGACAACCGATCGAGTAGGCATTTGTCATGGACGCCATTGCCAGCTGCCCTTTGGAACTAAGACCTCCAAGAGTTAGGAATTCACATCAGTTACTTAGCCTATCGGCTCCCCAAGCCAGGGCTGAGGGAGACATTTAGGGGATCTTTTTTCATAGCCACAACCCCTTAATCTTCCCCAGGTGACCACATGCCCACAGGCAGAGGGGTTTACCACATGTCAGGGTCTGTACCCAAACTCCACCCGGCTTCATATCAGCCCTGTGAGGTACTGACCAATGACCTGTCTCCAGATGCGGGAACTAAGTCTTAACCAAGTCACCTGCCAGGGTCACACAGATGGAAGTTCAAGGTGCCTGAGACCCAATTTAATCACAATGATAAAAAAAAAAATTAATACTCTTGCTAAGAATGCACAATTAGGGGCGCCTGGGTGGCTCGGTGGGTTAAGCCGCTGCCTTTGGCTCAGGTCATGATCTCAGGGCCCTAGGTTCGAGTCCTGCATCGGGCTCTCTGCTCAGCAGGGAGCCTGCTTCCCTCTCTCTCTCTCTCTGCCTGCCTCTGTCTACTTGTGATCTCTCTCTGTCAAATAAATAAATAAATAAAATCTTTAAAAAAAAATCTTAGGGCACCTGGGTGGCTCAGTGGGTTAAAGCTGATGCCTTCGGCTCGGGTCATGGTCTCAGGGTCCTGGGATCGAGTCCCACATCGGGTTCTCTGCTCAGCGGGGAGCCTGCTTCCCTCTCTCTCTCTCTCTCTCTCTCTGCCTGCCTCTCCATCTACTTGTGATCTCTCTCTGTCAAATAAATAAATAAAATCTTAAAAAAATCATAAAAAAATGCACAATTATACACACATATGCAGGGTCATTAAGTATATCTAACTTCAGGTTGACAAACCAAAGGCAGGACCTGCCTGTTTGCATTCTGCGGCCAGGAGTGCTCGCCTTTCTTTGCCTCGAGTCCTCCGTGGTCTGGCCTTGCCCAGACTGGTGGGAAATGTCTCTGGTTTGACTGAAGGCTGACACCTGCTCGCTACCTGGAATGTGTCTGACCCAGAGCGGGAATCCCCAGGCAGGACCAACCATCCCGGAGGACCACTTCTGTCTCCTCCCCCTTCAACTTCTAAAAAGCAGAGAATTCCCCTAACCTTTTACAGGTTACAGAAACAATCCCAGCTTTTGTTCACATCCAGGGTAGGGCGTGTTCGTCTGCCTGGCACAGGGTCCTTGAAGAAGCAAGTCTAGAAAAATGTGTCTCTACTGGGGCCGACAGGTGACCAAGAAAAAAGGAGCCTGGTGCGTGGAACATGAGCAGATCTCAGACTTCACTCCGCCGACACAGGATACATATGTTCAACTACCAAGAACCCCAGCATTACTGTCTTAATTTAAGTTTGCTGGGAGCACCTTCCCCTCCCCAGCCCCCATCCCGTCCTTCTTAGACCAACACCAAAACAGCCAGGCACGGATCCAGTCTCTTCTCTTAGGGAAGATGCCCTTTTTTTTTTTTTTAAGATTTTATTTATTTATTTGACAGACAGAGATCACGAGGAGGCAGAGAGGCAGGCAGAGAAAGAGAGGGAAGCAGGCTCCCTGCTGAGCACAGAGCCCGATGTGGGGGGGCTCAATCCCAGGACCCTGAGATCATGACCTGAGCTGAAGGCAAAGGCTTTAACCTACTGAGCCACCCAGGAACCCCAGAGGGATAAGATGCTTAATCTCGGCACCTGACAACATCCCTGGGCTGGAGCTCCTCTGAGCGGGGAACTATCTCCCACCCATCTCCATCTGACCCCCACAGAACCCAAGTCTTTCTCTTCCACAGAGTGTTTAATAAGTTTCTATATTTCAAGTGCCAGGCACTTGCCAAGCTTAGCCACGGGTGTTTTATGGACCCCATCTCATCAGAGCCTCACAATAACCTCCATGCAGTGGGTATTCAGTCCCGTCCCACAAATGAAAAAACAGGCTCAGAACAATCAGGTTTCTTGCCCACACTCCTATATATACAAAGAGGTGGATTCAGGAGGGAAATGATCATGTTTGCATCTCAGCCATTACTGTATCCCCACTACATACTTCAGACTGAGAGGCAAGAGGGTTGTGTCATCTATAAATGTGAAAACAGGTGCAACACTCCCCTCCCCCCAGAAAGGGGCTGGGGAGCCAAGCTCACTGATCTTGTATTACTTCCCCTTTACCCCAAAGACCCTATTTGAATTTTGTCTCATTGCAAAAGGTCTTACTGGGATTCGCGTTCTTCCCTCCTTCACTGCATCCTCTACCTACCCTATTCTTGGACCACTTCTGATTTTGTTCCCGTGGACAGTAAGGACAGGATATGCTGGGGGTAGGGGTGGGAAACGGGCATCTGTTGAAGACCCACTGATGCTCAGGACAGCAAAGATGTATTTCTATGTCTCCCTCCTCCATCTGCTTGGCTTGTTGTCAGTAGTCTCTTATTCAACCAAAGCAAATGAAATTCTAATTAAAGCCTGCAAGGGAAGCTGGTCTTTGCTCCCTTTAAAGTTTGCATTTCTAAAACAAAGTAAAACCAGTTGCCTCACAGATGTTGGCAATCTTAAGAACGCTGAACAGGAGGAGCACCTGGCTCCGTCGGGAGAGCATGCGACTCTGGATGGTGGGGCCATGAGTTTGAGCCCCGTGCTGGGTGTAGATAGTACTTAAAAAAAAAAAAAAAAAAAAAAAGATAGGGTTGCCTTGGTGGCTCAGTTGGTGGCGCATCTGCCTTCAGCTCAGGTCATGATCCCAGGGTCCTAAGATCAAGCCCCACATGATGCTCCCTGCTCATGCCCTTTCTCTCCCTCTGTGATCTCTCTCACTCTCTCAAATAAATTAAAAATAAATAAATAAAATGGAAAGAAAGGAAAAAAAGATAGAAAAAAGAAGTAGCTGTAAAAGCAGACTGTTTCTTACTAGTGTGATAAAAATTAGGGTTTCTCTGTTGTCCAAAACCAAATCCCCACCCCCCCCCCAACTAAGAGGAAAGAAAGTACTTACCGCAGCATCTGCCTGTTCGTCTTCCAGTCGAATCCCTTTAGATCTGTTTGCTTGAGCAGTGTAACAAATTTACTCTCAATATTTGCACACAGGAGGTGAGGGAATGTCTACTGGAAGAATGAGGAGCCACTTTTATTGGATGACAGAACATTTGTGGCTCCCACATTTCAGCAGCTCTTTTCAACATTTTTTTTTTTTAAAGATTTATTTATTTGAGGGGCACCTGGGTGGCTTAGTTTGTTCAGCACCTGCCTTCGGTGCGGGTCATGATCCCAGGTCCTGGGATCGAGCCCCGTGTTGGGCTCCCTGCTCAGCAGAGTCTGCTTCTCTCTCTCTCTCTCTCTGCCCCTGCTCCCGACTCAAGCTCTCTCTCTCTAATAAATAAAATATAATTTTAAAAGATTTATTTATTTGAGAGAGCAGGGGAGGAGCAGAAGGAGAGAGAGAAACAGGCTCGCGCAGGGCTCGATCCCAGGAATGCCATGATCACAACCTGAGCCGAAACCTAGAGTCAGACGCTCAAAGGACTGAGCTACTCAGGCGCCCTGCTTTTCAAAATTTCTGAAAAGGTCCATTTGTTCTGACAGTCGACCATGAATATCCCTGTTCTGGACTCCACACAGGCAATATACAACTGCCTGCCGGAAGGCAAGACAAATGCTCAAGGCAGCAGGTTTTCCGTGCAAGACCTACTGGCCGCCTTCGCCTCCTCTCCTTGGATAATCTCTCTCCTCAGAGGCAGAGCCCTCCGAAAGCTGTGCTAGGCACCCAGCTCCTCAGGAAACAGGAAAGATGATGCAGAATAACGAACCACTGCAATCTTAAAACATTTTATTTGGTGCAGAAATGCTAAGGTACAAAAACAACATTTTGCAAATGTCAGCTGTGACCTACTGTCACCTATTTATAGTTATGTACAAATCAAAGAAGACATTGTTTTCAATGTAAAAATAGAGCACATTGTTACAGTCTGTCAGTGCTCACTATTCCTCCAAACCCTACCAAGGACAATCTTAAAGATGAAACCAAGACAATGACAAGAACCACCATGTTCATGTTCCACAGGCTTTACCCCCTAGAACGTAGTAACAGGGAGCTTCTGTAGTTTAAAAAAAAAAAAAAAAAAAGTGAAAATAGAAATTACCTACTCTCTAAATGAACACATGTGGTTTTTACAAAAAGTTTTTGCTCTGTCCAGACTCACCATTCTTTTTCCTTGAGGAAAAAACCCCAAAACCTTTAAATAACAGTTATACGTTAGTGTGCCCCGGACGGTAATTTTTTTTGTCTAACAGATGGAGCAGGCAACTTTGTCCATATCGTGTACAATGCTTCTTTGCATCTTCTCGACTGAACTTTTATTTGGCATCAACATCAGATATGATCATAATCAGATTGCTTTTGTCAGACTTCTGATTGTGCAAAACACAGTGCTGAGTCATTTCAGAGTCATGGCTCCAGCCCTTCAGAACCCAGGAAAGCTCCTAGGGTTGTCTGCGGTCCCAGCAGAATTTCAGGGAGGAACCAAAGAATGGGAGGAGAGGCAACCGGCCAAAATTCCCAAGAGATCCTCCCTCACTCTCTTTGCAAATCAGCCCTTAGCAACTGCTCTCCATCTTGCCAGTGGTTGAAGTGAAGTCCAAACCATCTAATAATATTGTGAGTCATCAATTAGAGGTGATGTCTAGAGAGATGCGAAAATAGAATCTAAAACTGCAGGGAGGGGGAGCTGCCACTCAGAAGGTGAGAGCTTGTCTTGAAGCAGCTCAGGAATGGCATTAAACACATCAGGAATAAGCACCAAGTGTCTGACCACAAGAAGGGTGGGGGGGATGTAACAGGCTCTTGCCGGGCAGGAAGGGTGGATGTGGCAACCAAGGAATCATCAAAATGAGTACAGGCAATATACCACTTTTTAAAAGTGCCATTACAGTTTTAAGTAGTAAGAGAATCCGGGTGCGCGAGGATTTCCCTGTAATCCCCATCCTGCCCTTGGCCTTCTCAAGGCACCAATGTGAGTAAGGCACCATGTTCTGTTTGCTCAACGCAACTGAGCGTGAAGCCGAGACACAGAACAGCAGTGAAAATGATCAAGCCCTTGCAAAACAAGAGCTATGAAGAATGGTTTAAGCAGGTGGGATTATTTACCACAGAAATAAAAACACCAAGGGGATGACTTCACTGGGGTTTTCAAATACACGGAAGGTAACCAGCTGTTCTTCTTCCACGACATGCGGAACAAAAGAAGGCTGGTTTGAATTTCTGTAAGATGGACAAAGAACTATCTGATCAGTGGGGGAGGTTACTGAATTTCCCTCTCTGAAAATCCAGCATCCCATCCATAGCCATATGTCTGAAATAATTCAGGCTCAGACCCCGCTGACACCAGCAGGGGGAAGACATGCTAGATAATCCAAACTTTCTCCCAGGTCCTAAACTCTGAAATTGGAAGCCAAGCTATTGGCTTACAGTCAGACTTCCTTTTGTTTATTTCCACCCCGAGCCTGGAAAAGGAGGTGACATAGAAAGGATGACCCAACACCCCATAAGGACTCCTAACTGATCTCTCAGTATCAGGAAAAGCTTTTCTCCGTGTACTGTTTCACATGTCCAAAACAGAGTCGATTTCACAGATCGTTTCAAACAGAAGACAATGCCAATGGCCTGGCTCTGGTGGACACGTGGGGGTTCCTTGCCCCACCCCCTACAATGTCTGCTTTTCTCTTTAACTCTTGGCCAAAGCTCAGAATGGCACACCGTTTAAAAAATTATTAAGCCAAGAACAAAAACTATAAATATGTCCTTTAGGTTGTGGAATTCAAATGAAAATTGCTCCAAGTGTTAGGTTTTTTAAATTGGAGAACATAAATCTGATTTTTTTGTTTGTTTTTTTAAGATTTTTTTAAAGTAACCCTCTACACCCAATGTGGGGCTTGAACTTACAACCTCAAGATCAAGAGTTGTCTGCTGTACCAACTGAGCCAGCCAGGCACCCCTTTATAAATCTGATTTTGAAATTAGTAACTGGTTTGCCTCTCACTTAAGGCACCACAAAACAAAGAAATAATCAAAACATCGCAAATATATTCACAATCATATCAAACTTCTTTGGGGGAGCAAGGTGGGGGAAAATGGTCTAGCCATCAGCTGCATTTAGCAAGAGCATTTTCTGGTGATATCAGACATCTGTAATTACCATGAATGCTTTTCATTTCAAATCCTACGAGGCAAAGGGGCAAACTGGCAGCTAGTAGGCCAAATCAGGCCCACTCATGTGTTCTTTTGAGCTTGAATTGAAAAAGAAAAAAAAAAGATTTATTTAGTTGCCAATACCATTTAAAAAATCATAATTTTTCATATAAAACCCAGACTGTCAGGGTGCCTGGTTGGTTCCATTGCGTTGAGCATCGGACTCTTGATATCAGCTCAGGTCTTGATCTCAGGGTCATGAGTTCAAGCCCCTCGCTGGGCTCCACATTGGGCATGGAGACTACTTAAAAAAAAAAAAAAAAAAAGAAGAAATCCATATTCTCAGCCTCTCTTGACAAATGGAAAAATCAGTAAACACTACATGGCCACAACTGCCTAGAAGAGCTGCCTTCCTGCAGGTGGGAAGTGCCTCCTGCAGGAAACACTTCTGTTTGGCATAGTCCTCACCATGCCCTATGGTCTCTCTGACACTGAGGAGGAGCTCATTGCACTTATCACTGCACCTTGTTTATCATTACTCCTAGCCTGCTGCAGGGGCACCCCCTGAAGACATCCACTACATAAGAGCAACAGTCTTCGCAAACAACAGAAAAGGCTAATAACCCTCACATGGGTATTGTCCACCTACATCTCTCCAATAAGGACACAAAGAATAATTCTCCCCTAAAAGAGCCAACTTTGTGCTGAGGCTACTGGGGATCGTAGGGTTTTCTTTAAGAGGAGCGTATATCATTTCTTCTCCAGGAATAAAATAGCTTTTGTTTCTTTTAAAAGATGCTCGGGGGGCACCTGGGTGGCTCAGTGGGTTAAAGCCTCTGCCTTCGGCTCAGGTCATGATCTCAGGGTCCTGGGATTGAGCCCTGCATCGGGCTCTCTGCTCAGCGGGGAGCCTGCTTCCCTTCCTCTCTCTCTGCCTGCCTCTCTGCCTACTTGTGATCTCTGTCAAATAAATAAAATCTTTAAAAAAAAAAAAAAAAAGATGCTCGGGGTGGGGGGGGGGAGGTTGGGGGAACCAGGTGGTGGGTATTAGAGAGGGCACGGATTGCATGGAGCACTGGGTGTGGTGCAAAAACAATGAATACTGTTACGCTGAAAAGAAATTTTAAAAAAAATGCTCAATTCTGAAAATCATCTAACTCCACATTTTTGGAGGGACTGTCTTCCTGTTTATTTGTGCTTAAGTCAGGGACTCTGAGATGAGGCGTTGGTTAAAAAAAAAGAAGACATTTGTAGCTATGAAGTAGCAAGACTGAACTCTGATGTGCCAACATACATGAACTTAAATTACTACACATGGATTCCAATGTCATTGCTGTTAAAGACACTTTTCGAACTTGTGCTCTGGGACTGTCTTCAGTTATTACTAATGTGTCAACCAAAACCTGTCTCATGACTTTAAGGTCCCATCTCATTTTTGGTTCAAAATGCTATTACCTGGCTGGTCACCCAACATGAACACCTAGGCCTGGACCTGAGTGACTTCTGATTCTTTCTGGAGACCAGTGTGCCTCAAAGGCCCAGGATTTGGCCGTCTGTAGGACACTGCCCTTCCTGGGTGTCTGGCCTGGGTCTGCCTAGGTGGTTCTTTTTGCTTGGAGCCAACCTCTGGGAGAAGAGCTCACCTTTACCTGAGCTTCCAGCTCCCTGATCCCTCCCCCTCTGCAAAGCTGACTATATCCGATGCAAAGTCCTTTCTGCAGGGCACTGGTGAGTTAAGATCAACAACTAGCTCCCTACCTTCAACTACCTTCAAGACTTGCTTACCTGGTTCCTTGCATCTACCCCTGCTCTCCTGCCCAGAGGACACCAGCTAACTTAGTCAAACAAGCCTCTTAGTCTCCAGATCACGGCTTCTCATGGAGACCATCCCTATAGTCTAAGTCTTATAGCCCCAATTTCTGAAAGCCTGTGATTCAGCAGAACTTTTATCTGAATTCTATCTTACCATTTCCATTATCTGGGACAATGTCAAAGAATGCAGCCCTGCTTAAAACAGATGTTTTGCCTTAATCTGCAAAGCAACTGTTCTCATTCCCAGCAAGAGATGGAAAGGGTGAAGAAGAAGTAGTAGTAGTAGTAGTAGGAGGAGGAGGAGGAGGAGAAAAAGAAAAATAAGAAGTAGGAGGAGGAGGAGAAGAAGAAGAGAAACTAATAAGGCAAAACCACGCAGTTGGGACATCTCAACTTAGTCTGACTTAGGCATTCATACTATGGTTTTGCTACTTGGTATGTTAGAATTTAATTGTGTTGAAACATAAGAAACATTAGTTCTTAAAAATAGGTGGTCCAAACCCTAAATCCAAACTAAAACTTTACCTGATTTTTGGTCTAGCACAGGTTTTTCCCCTTGCATCTTCAAAAGAAGTAAGTTCATTTAGCCATCTCTCTGCCCATGCTCATGGAGCTCCGTTGATGCTCCCACCACCCCCAGTCCTCCGTGCTGCTCTGGGGATCGCTTTTCTCAGAGATGCCTCATTTTATGTGCAAAGCTGAGTATCCTAAAAGTAGCTCCTCATGGTTCCTTTGGAGCATGCACCATTTCTTGGCCTCAGTCTCTCTGATAATGTTCCAAAGTGAATTTTCATGTTCGCAAGTTCCCTTGCAGAACTTATCCCAACGGCAGAATGGCAGGACCGTCACGTGTGGGCATGAGCTCTGCACATGTCCCAGATTCCACAGTGACATGGAACATCTCTTCTCCAACAAGATGCCTGGTTTTATGGGGGAGACAGTTTTGCAGCTCACTTGTCTCCCCTTCAGAGCAGCTGCAGGAAACCTGATGCCGGAGGACAAGCACGTTTTTCTCCCAAGAAGCCGTCAGCTGCCTTTCCAGAACATGCAGTGCGGCATTTGCATCAAAAATACACACAAACCTCTTCTTTCCAGCAAGGCTGCAAACCTTTCCTTCCCCATCTGCCAAGCATGTGCTTGGATGGAAAAGTCATGCTCCGTTCCACCTCCTACCCCTCCTTGAGCTGTTCCTCAGTATCTCCCGTAATATGGATCCTATCTGCTAAAGGAGCGAAACCCAGGATCCCCTATGTGAGTGCTGAGTAAAAGCAGGGTGCCCAAATTCAACAGCACCCACAAAAAAGGTGGAGAAAGATGCTCACAACCCCTCAAGGGGAAAGGAGTTTCCACAGGGAAGACCAAGTCATCATGACGCACATACCTAATACACAAACAGGATTTGAACACCTGTTTTCTCTTTTGGAAACAAATTCTGTAGAAACATCATTCATAGAAACAGAACATTTACTTTTCCTTTTTAAAGCAAATTCTTTCCCCCTAAGCTCTAAATAGCTCTTTTGGTAGAAGAGAGCACAAGAGACAAATCTTTCGTCTGGTAAGTAGAACAGAAACACACAGTGACACATGATTCACAGGCTGGTTGTTGAGGGGAGTGGGGAGGTTGGGGATTACTTTAAGATTCAAGAATTCAATGATTTCAGGTCTCCTGTCTTCTTCAGATGCTATTAGCAGAGCACAACTCATCTTCCTGACCGCTCCCTTCTTCACACCTCCTTAAAATGAGACTTTATCATTAGTCAAAACCGGCTCGGCAAGGTGAGTGGCCGCAACCTGTATGCACAGCCATATTTCAGTCGATCCTGATCCCTAATATTCCAGACACAGCTTTAGAACAGAAGTCCACTGAAGCATGAACTCCAGCTTCCAATAAGACAGCCCAGTTGGGTATTTGTCTTTTAAAAATAAACTTCCAGGCAGCAACGTCTGAGATACTGCACAGCAAACAGAACCCAGGGAAACCTGGCAGGCAGATCTGCCCCCCCCCCCCCCATGATGCCTCCTCACACCAACAGGTGGTCCTGTTCCCTGAGTTTTGATGCTTTCTGCACAATGACCAACCCAGGTCAGGAAATACTGTTGGAATGTTCAGCCTGACCGCACAGCCCCCACCTCAGCCAGCCATGCACCCACTAATACATAAAGACTCATTTTATGAAAGGGGATAGTAGACTCAGTTACCTTTCTGACCTTTGACTCGGAGCTCTTTTGGACACCCACAGCACTGCAAATTCTACACCAAAACCATCATCTGTAACAACATGGTTCCCAGAAAGACTGGCACTTGATTTCTGTGGCCAGAATGATACGAAGAGTGCTTCTCCCACAAAGCATTTCAGTTCAAAGTAGCCAACGGCAAACAGGCAAAGTTTGCAGAGAGAAACAAAATCTGAGTGATCAGTGCAGGTATGTTCCTGCATCTCTGTGCCTGTTTCTTCCTTACCTCCCAGAACTGACTCTAATCCAAGGTCTGACCTAATGGGACAAGCTGCTGTTGGGCCTTATGGATATGACTTTCAGAGATACCCATATGGTTTGAGAAAATTGGAGATTTGGCCAAGATACCAGGTAGAGGGATGGGGCATGGAGAGCAAGTACTGGCCCAAATTTCACTCCAAATATCCTTGTCGGAGACCTCAGCTCCAAATGGCCTGCGCAACCGGAGAGAAGACCTGGGGGACCAGAGAGAGGCAGCAGCTAAAGTGGCAATGCTTAGACTCTACTTCCATTTCGTTACAAAGGGGCGACCACGTGGAGTTCACCAGTGTAGCTGCAACAACCAGGGTCTGCTTTGCACGTCCCGGAGGCGAGGAGCTTGGAAGGAAAGGTAGGAGGGTCCTCCTCACCTAAGGAAAGAAGACAGTGGGGAGCCACACGTCATTGTACTTTACCGGGCCGGGGGCTCAGGCCAGGCTGTGGCTGAACCTGGGTTTGGACTACGGGCTTTACGAGTGATGCAGGCCCCCCAACCAACTCAAGACTGAGCAGTCCCATGCTATTGGCAGGTTCCCTTACTTGAGAGTCAAGGGCTTGCATGTAGGACTCCATGCACTGTAAGGGGTAACTCCAGAGGGCATCCTGCTGGCATTCCCTGGGGAGGCCGGGCTCTCCCACAGGGTCCTCCCACCGGGCCCTTTGCTGAGTCAGCTGTGGTGGACAGAACACTGTGCCCACCAACCCCAGGATCGTTAAAAGACGTGGCTTTGAAAGCACTGGCACTGGTGAGGGGTGGCGAATACTGCAAAGCCCAACAAAGACAAAGTGCACAGACCCTCATCTGGTACACTTCGGGCAAGCTCTGTCTTGGTAGCCAGAGGCCTGTGGAGGTCAGGAAGGTGATACGATATACACACTGTATGTGGCATAACACTCCTGGCAGGGGCCGGGTAGCTCACCCTCACTGAGCCTCAGTATTCACTCACTGCTCGCACAAGTGAACATCCCCATTGCCTAGAAGAAATCGACACTATCCGTGGAGTCGTGCTACTGCCCATAAGCTTCATTGCCAACGAGTCTGCACCCAACTTAAAAAAACACTTGCATGGATTTGGGAATTAGGGACAAAGGCTATGGACTGCATCAGGAACCGGACCCCAAAGCACCCTCAGCGCCCCCCCCCCCCACCCCGCGCCTTACCCAGGCCGGAGGAGGACGACACGCTCTCTGTCAGCGAAGATGTTTCTGTCTGATCTGCCGAGAGTCCTTCCATTAGGGGTAGGGACAGCTCGGAGGAGGGCACCGATGAGTCGTAGATGCCCGAGTCCCGAGGCATGTCCGAGGGGCTGGAGGCTTTCCCGGCATGCAGCAGGGGCCGCAGGACCGAGCTGCCCCTTGGCCCGGGCCCAGCCTCTGCGTCTTGGTCCAGGACCAAGTGCAGGCCCTCCGAGGGTGAGTTGGACCGTGCCCGGGCGACCGCAGCCTCCGCCTTGAGGCAGAAATCACCGTCGGGCTCTGGTTTGCACATGACATCATTTAACACCAAGCCCGAGTCAAACTTCTCCAGCACCGGCTCTCGGGAGTGAAGTGGGGGAGGCCGGAGAGGAACGAACTGCTTCTCAAACCAGTCGGGCTCCTCGTCGATAAACTGGTGCATATTGCAAATGGCGACGTAAAGGGACCGGCCTGACTTGCTGCGAAAGTAGTTCCTTCTGCTCACCTGTCCCAGGTACTGCCCAGGCTCCAGGAGGCCCTGGTCTCTGGAGTGCAGGTGGGAACAGAGCTGGGGAAGGTTGTCCATGAGCTTGTACTTGGTGCTCAGGTCCAGGACGCCGGGAACATCGCCCTCGCAGGAATAATCGAAGTACACGGCGATGAACTTGCTGAGCTGGGCGGAGGAGCTCTGCTTGGCCTGGCGGAGCTTCTCCGCGATGGCTGCCACCGCCACCAGGAAGAGCTCCCCTTTCCCCGAGCCGCGGCCGCTGCCTTTGTGCTTGTAGTTCTTCTTGTCCACGAAGTACTTCATGCCTTTGGAACACACCACGATGATGAACTGGGACTCGTGGATCTTCTGGATGACCCATTCTCTCTGCCCTTCTCGGCAGAGGCTGAAGTCCTCCCACAGGTCCAGAGCCACCTGGAATGAGAACAGGGACCTCACTCACCTACACAGCCTGGGGCGTGGGGCCACAAAAACAAGAGGGTTAGGAGAAGGTCCCCTCCTATGTCCTTTAAGCGTCATCAGCACTGCTGCATGCGGGCTCAGGGATGCGGGATCTGGGAACAGCGAGCGTTCTGTGGGGGGACAGTGACATGCCAGGCCCTCTGCATTGGGTGCTTGTTTCAGCCTAAAGTGGGGGCCGTTACCACTCTCCCCCTACGAGGGAAAAAACGGAGGGAACAGAGCTTCTGGCAACCTGCCCAAGTCACATATCCCGAGTGAGGCCCTCAAGAGGGCTCTGAGTGTGCCAGTGAGCCCCTTGAACGGGAGGCCTGGGGCCGGTCTCTGTGATGAGTGCAGCAGACACTTTGTCCTGAAGACAAAGCTAGAAGGTGATGGTGGATAGGTCTGGGTGAGGGACCCCAAAGCAGGCAGGAAATTCAGCTCAGGTCTGGATGTCAGAGTGGCCTGCCGTGCTAGCTGACTCACATCCACAGAATGTGATGGACAGAGAAGACCTCCTTGGCCCCTCTCACAGCCCCAGGGTCAGCCATGCTGTTTACCAGTCCATCAACGACCCGGGGCGGGTGGTGGACTGCAGTAACATAGCCACTGAAGGTAGCTCACTTGTGAGTGACTGGCACCTCCCACCATGATGTCACAGCAGTCTGGGGGGGTAGGCCATATAAGGCCTTTAATCCCAAGGAGGTTCTGGGAGGGAGCTGGGGGTGGGGGCACCCACAAAGCAAAGAAAATGGGGCATGCATGTGCCCCTCAGAGGGCTTCACCTTCTCAGACCATTTTCATCTGATTCTGCTGAAACGTCTCTTGGCAGTTTAATCGCCTCTTTCCTTCTGTAGTCCAGAAACAAATTCTCAGTGGCTATGCCTGAACAGGAGCCACAGTCTCTTATGGGGAAGGGGGTTCTGAAATGACTTTGTCTTCCTCTTTGGCTCTAAGGAAGGCAGTCCCCAAGATCCACCCACTTGCTGAAAATAATCCTGAACTGACTTAATTAATTAATTGCCTTAACTCTCACTAGCATTATACATTCTAAAAGCTAACTGGGGGGGGGGGGGGCACCTGGGTGGCTCAGTGGGTTAAAGCCTCTGCCTTCAGCTCAGGTCATGATCCCAGGGTCCTGGAATCAAGCCCCACATCGGGTTCTCTGCTCAGCAGGGAGCCTGCTTCCCTTCCTCTCTCTCTGCCTGCCTCTCTGTCTACTTGTGATTTCTCTGTCAAATAAATAAATAAAATCTTAAAAAAAAAATAAATAAAAGCTAACTGGGAGTATATACCAAGCATGTTTAAAATGTTATCATCTTTGACCCAGCCATTCCATTTCCAGGCTTCCAGCTCTGGAAAGTCATCAGAAAGGAGGTAAAATTGAACAGTGAGCTCTTTAGCAATAGGAAATAACTCAATTATAGTGAAATGATATTATGGATCACTATTTAAAATTGGCTCTTGGGACTCCTGGGTGGCTCAGTGGGTTAAAGTCTCTGCCTTCGGCTCAGGTCACGGTGCCAGGGTCCTGGGATCAAGTCCCGCATCAGGCTCTCTGCTCAGTGGGGAGACTGCTTCCCTTCCTCTGTCTCTCTGCCTGCCTCTGCCCACTTGTGATCTCTGTCAAATACATAAATAAAAATCTTAAAAAAAATAAAATAAAATTGGCTCTTTAAAATTAAATGGTGCAGCCACTCTGGAAAGCAGTATGGAGCTTCAGAACTATCCTACAATCCGTAATTGCACTACTAGGTTATTTACCCAAAGAATACAAAAACACACATCGGAAGGAATATACACACCCTGGTGTTTATAGCAGCATTATCAACAATAGCCAAATTATGGGAAGAGCCAAGATGTCCACTGACTGATGCAGGGATAAAGATGTGGTGTGTGTATAGCTACAATGGAATATTATTCAGCTCTAAAAAAGAATGAAATCTTGCCATTTGCAATGACATGGATAGACCTAGTGAGTACTGTGCTAGGCAAAGTAAGTCAGTCAGAGAAAGACAAATACCGTACGGCTTCACTCATGTGTGGAATTTAAGAAACAAAAACCATCCTAAAGGGATAAAAGGAAGAGGCAAACCAAGAAATAGACTCTTAACTCAAGAGAACCAACTGATGGTTACCAGAGGGGAGGTGGATGGTGGAGGAGTGAAATAGGGGTGGGGATTAAGGAGGGCACTGGTCAAGATGAGCACTGGGTGTTGTATAGAAGGGATCAATCACTATAGTGTACACCTGAAACTACTATTACGCTGTATATTAACTGACGGGTTTTATTTTTTATTTTTTTAAAGATTTTATTTATTTATTTGACAGAGAGACATCACAAGTACACTGAGAGGCAGGCAGAGAAAGAGAGAAGGAAGCAGGCTCCCTGCTGAGCAGAGAGCCCAATGCGGGACTCGATCCCAGGACCCTGAGATCATGACCTGAGCCAAAGGCAGTGGCTTAACCCACTGAGCCACCCAGGCGCCCAACTGATGGGTTTTAAATAAAAACTTTAAATGATAAAATAAAATTGCAGTTTATGTAGAACTTCCAATAGTGTAAAGAATTATTAAATGAAAAGACAGAAAAATCATTCTAATACCCCCCCATATGCAAAACCATATGCATGAGTTCATCTATGTAGAAAAAACTGGAAAGGAAATACACCAAATATTAACTGTGGATCCTCTTCCTCCAGGGTGAGATTACAGGTCATTTTTTCCAGTTTCCAAAATTTCTACAGTAAGTACTACTACACTCACAATTGGAAGAAGTATTCCCCACCCCGGAGGCTAGTTAATTACAAAGCAGAGCACATGGGTCTTTTGAAGACCGTGTGGCACCAGCCAGAGGTTCCAATTGGTTGTTCAGTACCGGCTGGGGGTCTGCCCATCTCCTCAGCTTTACGCGTCAGCCTTGTAAATAGGCATTATGGACACTAGGGGGCAGCCTTGGCACATGGAGAGACTGAGAAACCCACCAGCAGGCAGTATCAAAGCACCAGTAACTTTCATTACACAGCCATTGTACAGTTCTTGCATTGGTAAGAAATAGGGTGTGCCTTCCATGAGAGCTTCAAACTTCACTCTAAAATTAGCCCTATGACATAGAAAAGCTACATATTCATAGTTTAACTCGAGAACAGGCAAGAAACTGAGGCAGACCATTTGAGTCCTTGATACATTATTGTTTTCCTTTCTTAGCAAAACTCCTCCAAAGTATTGTCTAAATCCCCTGCTTGATCTTCCAACCTCTTTCTGACCCGTCAAGGCTCACCAAGATGTCTTGAGTGACCACCTTCCCCCACTCCTTTTGCGTGTTCCCAGGGCATGGGCCATACCCCTCCAGACAACCACAAGGTTTTCTTTTTTTTTTTTTTTTAAGATTTTATTTATTTATTTGACAGAGAGAAATCACAAGTAGACGGAGAGGCAGGCAGAGAGAGAGAGAGAGAGGGAAGCAGGCTCCCCGCTGAGCAGAGAGCCCAATGCGGGACTCGATCTCAGGACTCTGAGATCATGACCTGAGCCCAAGGCAGTGGCTTAACCCACTGAGCCACCCAGGTGTCCCAACCACACGGTCTTCTTGATGTTTATCAAACTTCCTGCCAGGTAGGTGCCTCAAGAGGCCTCTGAGAAGGGTTAGGACTAAGGATTCGGGAACATTTCGTGCTGGTGATGGGCAGGACAGACTGAAGGAGGAGTGTGAGGCTGACCCCAATTTGGAAGGGGGCTAGGCACTGGGGGAGGGCAGGTGTTGCCCAAGAAAGCCTGGAGGGAGGGAGCGAGCGTGGAGAACACAGGGAGCACATGTCCTTCCTCAGGGGGAAGGGAAGAGACTTCTGATTCCTCACCTCACAGCCACAGAAGTCCTGGAGGAAGTAGGCAAAACACCGGACAACGTTCATGTGGTTCTGGCCATCTTTGCTGGAATAGCAGAGGAAGACCTTGGGCCGTGGCTGGAGCCTCTCCCTGGGGAGCACCGTGGTGTACGAGGACGACTCAGAACTCTCTTCATCTAAATGTGAATATATATTTTCTAAATTGGAAAAGAAGATAGGGTTGATGCCTACAAGCAATGCTTTGTCCTGTGCCCTAAGACTCAGGGACCTAATGCCATCTTCAAGAAACAATAGTTGATACTCCCAGTCCCCAGTCCCTGGGGTCCCTACTGGAAACAGGACAGCTAATCTCTCCAGTGGAGCAACAAATGGCCAAAATGGGTTGTTCACCTGAAAATGAGCTTGGGTAAGCCGAGAAAACTATCGGGACCACTCTGGTCAGTGGAGAGCACCCAGAAGCAGATCTTGCAATCAAGTGTACCTACCAGCCCAATTAAGGACTAACAGAGCTGACCTTCTTAAAAAAAAAAAAAAAAAAAGGCAAAACCAAAAGAAAACCCTTTTATTGAGGTATAACCTACAAAGGTAAAGTGCATAAATCTTAAGAGTTGTCTCGGTAAGCTTTAATCTAAGTATATATCATCACTCAGATTAAGATAAAAAACATTTCCAAGCTCCCTAAAAAGTTCACTCCCAACACCTGCCTTTCCCGTAGCTCATACTTTCAGGCTTTGTTTATGTTCTTGAATTTACTACCCTAAGTTTGGAAACAGAATTATGGCTTCATGTTCATAGCTCCTGCGGTTAAAAAGTCAAGTATCTTAATGCTAGGAACTACAGGACCCACATGGCTTCCCAGATACCCATTTGGTTGGGGAGCACAGTGGGGTGTTGGCCCAAGGACTCCCAGGGTCCGCCTGTTAGCTGATGTCCTGCCCACCTGGGGGGAACACACCACGCAAAGAGATACCTTGTTGTTTCTTGCGGCACATCACGGTGAAGAGGGTCGCAAATGCCGAGATGACAACCAAAGGCACAGTGATGGCAACAGCCCTGATGGGCCCAGCCCATGGGGAGTGTGCTGGGAAATGTCAAAGACAAGGCTTGAAACTTAAGCAGCACAAATTCAAAGAGAATTTTTTTTCTCCCTTATTTTGTGTTTTTTTTTTCCTAAATATTTTATTTATTTATTTGACAGACAGAGATCACAAGTAGGCAGAGAGGCAGACAGAGAGGAGGAAGCAGGCTCCCCACTGAGCAGAGAGCCCGATACGGGGCTCAATCCCAAGACCCCTGGGATCATGACCCGAGCCGAAGGCAGAGGCTTTAACCCACTGAGCCACCCAGGCGCCCCCCCTTATTTTGTTTTTAAAGAGTTTATTCTTAAGGAATCTCTACATCCAATGTGGGGCTTGAACTCACAATGCCAAGATCAAGTGTCCCACACTCTACTGACTGAGCCAGTCAGGCACCCCTCTTTTCCTCTTTTTAAACATAAGCAGTGTAACAGGTTCTGGGAGCCCTGACCACTTTCTCTAGTTAGTACTGGTCTGGTGTTTATAAAAGGATTCCTTTTAAAGAATATGTAAAATATTATTCAACAGAGTCACTCAGACAGTAAATACTTGTGAGAATTTTGCCCTGGGAAACCTCACCTCCCACCACTTTTCTTCCAAGGACAAGTGACTATTTGGTCCCAGCTACACATAGACACACACCCACACATACACACCAACCACACTGGCCTCCGTCTTCCAGGCATCGACATTAGGATGGAAGGAAAGTTGTTTTGATGGAACATTTTTATTTATTAATTTATTTTTGGAAGAGTGAGGTGGGTAGGGAGAGAGGGAGAAAGAGAATCTTAAGTAGAATCCTTACTCTCAGCACGGACCCTGACACAGGGCTCAATCTCACGACCCTGAGATCGTGACTGGAGCCAAAGTCAAGACTCAGTCACTCAACCAACCAAGCCACCCAGGTACCCCTGAGGGGACATCTTTTAAAAGAGAGGAACTCGGTTGCCTGGGTGGCTCAGTGGGTTAACCCTCTGCCTTTGGCTCAGGCCATGATCTCAGGGTCCTGAGATGGAGCCCCACCTGGGGTTCTCTGTTCTGCAGGGAGCCTGCTTCCCCCCTCTCTCTGCCTGTTTCTCTGCCTACTTGTGATCTCTGTCTCTCTGTCAAACAAATAAATAAAATCTTTAAAAAAAAAAAAAAAAAAGAGAGAGAAGAACTCAAATGCTGTGTTTTGATTTTCTAAACCATGAAGTACAGAAAGTATCAAATAGCATGGTCTACTGTATTCCAGAGCCAACATTTCACGCAGAAAAAAAAAATCATACCTGGCTTTAAGGCATAATGCATCACTTTCCTTGTTGTATTAGTATCATCCACCAGCTGCAAAACAGAGGATGTTGTATCATTATTTTTTTGAAGCAATAACATCTCAACAGATTTCATTCACTTTTCCATCCGTAGACAGTGTGGGGGCAGGAGGACGGCGAGCAGATGCCTAGGCTCGTTTACGAGCTGAGAGACTAGACATTAAATCAGATAAATCCCCGCGTTACCAACTCAACACTCTCAACCTCATCACCTTCCGTGAATCAAACATTGTTCATTCACTGGTGAGCTCAGCTAGTGAGTTCCACGTTCTAACAATCCTCCATTATAATGGCATCCTGTCGCTCATTTTACTGGGCCGCCATTGATGCTTTCGGCGGGTGTGTCTGTTCAAAACCACAAACTACTAACGAGTCATACAACATGTGTGTCTCCCAAAACGTTAAGACATGTTCACCGTCTCTAAATAGCAGGGCTGTGAACAAATTTTTCATTTCCTTTTCTATTTTTCTTTTATTCCTATTTTTGTGGTATGTTTGATACTGGAAAAGGAATCTAAAATAAAAGAGGAAAAATACTATCATTTGCTTGCTTTTTTCAGTGGTATTTTAGAACTTCATGTATACGGATATTGAAAATGTCAGCAGAAACCTAGAGAAGTATAGGCAGATATAATGGGCAGAACTTTTCCTTTCTGTTTAACTAACAGTTTTTAGGGACACCTGCGTGGCTCAGTCGGTTAAATGCCTGCCTTTGGCTCAGGCCATGATCCCAGGGTCCTGGGATCAAGTCCCAAGTCAGGCTCTTTGCTCAGTGGGGAGCCTGCATTGCCCTATGACTGCCTCTCTCTCTTGCTGACATATAAATAAGTAAAATTTTAAAATAAAATAAAAATAAAAGTTTTTAAATCTAAATTTTAAAAAAAGATATTTTTGTAGCCGGGGCCCAGAGCAGGTTGCCGCAGTAGGTAACACAATGGCCTACTAATAAATATTTTGTAATATAACTACTGGAGAAAGAAATAGTACAAGGACCCTCAGACCATCCCTCTGTCCCCCTGAAAGCAGAAAATAGATCTCCCATATGACAAATACCCTCACTTCCCTGTAAAGTAAAAATGACATCCTTAATTTTCTGAGATAGGGACTTTAAAGTCGAGAGAACTGTAGAAACAAACCTTGTTACTTCTTTGTCTAATTTATTAACTCAGCCTAAATTCCACTTAGAACCCTTTCCTAATTAAAGCTCCCAAACATCTATTTTCTTTATCCTGTCAATTCTTCACAAATTTATTATCTCTTTGTCCAAAAAGCATAACAACTGTGCCTGCCTTTGTCATTTCCTTGGGTTTCAATTTCATTTTGGGGCCTCTGTGCGCACTGAGTAAGACTCTGGTTTTTTTCTCCCCTTAATCTGTCTCACGTCAATTTAATTCCTAAACCAGCTGGAAGAACCCAGGGAGGAAAGAAGGAATTTCTTCCTCTCCTACAAAGGAATACTGTATAGAAATTCTAAATCATGATTATGTGGACTATATGGTTTCATAAGAATATTTATATGAACTATTTTAAATGCTGAGAGAGAAACATCAAAGACTGATTACGTATAAACTTTCTAAAAAAGCATGTTGAGGACTATGTAAAAATACAACTATGCATTACTTTCAATGGCTTGAAATTTTGGTGTTGTAAACAGTCGGAATTCTTCATGAACTAGATTCACTCTGTAGCATTAGTAATAGGACTTTCTTGAATTATACATACCTCAATTATATAATCCCCAGGAGAAACGTTTTGAAGGAGGCAGCTGGTTGTCTCTGTATTTTGCTCCTGCAAAGCAACAACACCAACCCTTTAAAAACTCACTTCTTAGATGAGGGTCATCCGGACCTCTCTTTTCTCCCAGAGCTGAAGGACACTTGCCACCTGTCTTGACCATGTTCAGAATAGATTAATTAGATCAGTAAGCAACCCTGTTTAACTGCTACACAGGATTTGACCTTCACTCTGATAGGAAAGCCCAGGAGAGCGCAGGACCCCTGTCATAGTCTGTACTTAGTGAGGCCCTCAGCAGGACTATTTCATTTGCAGACAAGGAACCTAGTTAGAATACCCTTTACTTATTGAAAGGGTGAGGAAAGAAATTACCTGCCCATGTTTGTGCATATTTTACACGCTGTAATTTCGACGGGAGGTCAAGGACAGAAGTGAGAGCCCACAGGAAAGCAAAACTCAACAGGACAGAAGCTAGGTTCTGCTACCATGACCAAAAACCTCTCTTGGTGCTTACTAGAGGCCGGTCCTATGGTCTTCCACAAGACATTTGCCCCTCTTGCTGACAGCCCTCAGTTTAAGAACTTGGTTGTTGAGTTTCTACTTAACTTTGGTCTATGTGTACAATCAGTAAGCCCCTGAAAGCTTAGTGCCTTGGCTCCAAGATGTGATTTTCTACTGACTAGCTTTGTGACTTTGAGCAAGCCAGATGACCTCACGGAGCCTTGGGTTGCCCATCTGTAGAGTGGGGTGACAGCAGCCTCTGTTGCATAGAGTTGTAAGGATTCAATCAGCATAAAACATGGTGACTGGCACACAGTGAGCACCCAATTAATATTTAAAATAGAGCAGAATGGGGGCGCCTGGGTGGCTCAGTTGGTTGGGCGACTGCCTTTGGCTCAGGTCACAATCCCAGAGTCCCGAGATCAAGTCCTGAGTCGGACTCCCAGCTCCATGGGGAGTCTGCTTCTCCCTCTGACCTTCTCCCTCTCATGCTCTCTCTCACTCTCTCTCTCAAATAAATAAGTAAAATCTTTTAAAAATAAAATAAAATACAGCAGGATGAACTAGAAATACTTAATTCTTTTGGTTCCTTGGTAATACCTTTCCCAGGTTTCATCCCCCGTAGGATAGCAGGTGTGTAGATAACTGGAGAGTGAGGGTTGTCCATGAGACCTAACATTCTGGATTATCTACCAATTGCTGAGATAAAGCCTCATATTCACGTTGAACCATCCAAATTCCAGGGGCACAAGGGTCACTTTAAAACATATATTGGGGCACCTAGGTGGCTCAGTCAGTTAAGCGTCTGCCTTCGGCTCCAGTCATGATCTCGGGGTCCTGAGATCAAGCCCTGCATCAGTCTCTCTGCTCAGCAGGGAGTCTGCTTCTCCCTCTCCCTCTGTGCTCTCTCTCTTTCTCAAATAAATAAAATCTTTTAAAAAATAAAGAGAATAAAAATAAAACCAATGAGAGAGAGCATGAGAGGGGGGAGTCCGATGAAGGACTAGATTATGGGACTCCAAGGTCATGACCTGAGCTGAAGGCAGTGGCTTAATCAACTGAGCCAGCCAGGCACCCCAAAAAATAAAATCTTTTAAAAATAAATAAATAAATAATGTAGTGTTCCTGAATGTACGCACAGCAGCAGCTCACCTGTTTACAGGTCTTTCTCCTGAAAGGCCCTTCATGCTTGAGCTTATAGTGAAGATAGAAGAAACGGAAGCCAAAGGTGTGTGGCGCGGGATCAAAGGACACCTGCATGTCCAAACCGTGCTGAGTGATGTTCAGGTTCCGAGGCTTCCAGACTGGGAGGAGGAAGGACCAGAGTGAGCACCCAGGGGCACCCCCCCGACACCGCCTTGCGGGCAGGACCTGACGGACGGGACCAGCTCTACTTACACGGCTTACAGGCCAGGTTGTCCGGCTGCAGCAACAGGTCGCAGGCTATGAAGAAAGACGCAAAGTTTTAGTTTCCACACAGTTTGACATTTTCTTCATCCTCTTGGATGATGAAATAAAATACATATGATAAAATAAAAATGTTGGACGTTCAATAAAACACAAATACACGGTGCTGGGTAGTGTGGGGAAAAGTATAAGATATGCCAATTCAGCAATGATTTTCAGTACAGTGTAGTTATAGCTCATGAAAATTTAAATCAGACAACATAAAAATATGAATGTGCTTCATTTTATGCCAAATAAATGTAAACAGTGTCAAGTCACCCAGACTCTTGAAGCTTGTCAAGCATGACAGAGTTTCAAGGTCAGCAGCCAAGGGCAGGAGGACTGTGTTCAGGCTGCTGCCACAGACTCTGGTTTAGCTGTGAACAGAAATAAAGCCAGCCCCTGCTCCTCTGTCCGGGGATTTAGGCACAACAGAACTCTGGAGTGATGCTGGTAACTGTCCTGGATGGCTGTGACCTTCGCTAGCAAATGTTCTGATGGAGTCTAAAAATGGCATCGAGACATCTACCAGGTAGTAGCACCAAACCAACAGGGCTTGGAAGCAGGGCTTAAATGTGACACTAAGGGGCACCTGGGTGGCTCAGTGGGTTAAGCCTTTGCCTTCGGCTCAGGTCATGATCCCAGGGTCCTGGGATTGAGCCCCACATCGGGCTCTCTGCTCTGCAGGGAGCCTGCTTCCTCCTCTCTCTCTGCCTGCCTCTCTGCCTACTTGTGATCTCTGTCAGATAAATAAAGAAAAAATCTTAAAAAAAAAAAAGTGACACTAAAACAGTAAGAGAGGCCCAAGAGCTGGTCCAGGATGCCATGCTGCTCACCCAAGGAGAACCTCCCGGCAAATGGCCACACAACGCCAAGAAAAGCAAGGCAGCCTCCACAGATCCCAGGGCACCGAAACGGTGATAAAATTCCATGTTCTGCCTCCGCCTCACCTCCAAATAGACATGTTGATTCCGACGGGAAAAATTAACCTTAAACTGTGTTAATTCTGATCAAAGTGAGCTTTTCATAAATGCATCCGAATCCTCTAATTGGTTATATATGCCAGGCATTGAGATGTAGCATGCACATAGTCTTTGCCCTATGGAATCCTATTTTAATTCAGAAAATGAGACCAGGTGTTATAAAATAACTTCACTGCACAGAAACTATAGTTAATAAAGAAGGAAGGAAGGCAGGCAGGCAGGCAAAAAGACAACAACCAGAGTATGAGTTCCGGAGTTGAGAACAGAACAACCTCGCGTGGGAGGACGCAGGAAGGGCTGTCGCACCGGACTGCCCGCGGGCCATCGGACGGCCAGACAAGAAAGCCCAACCAGGAAGGCACGAGGGAACAGCGGCAGGTTTCGGGAGGCCTGGGTACCGAATCTGAAAGCGGAGATTCAGGTTGAGGAAAGACACGCCACAGCACGGGCGGAACAGACGGCAAAGGGAAGGCGGCACAGCTGGCTGCCGAGTGTGGACCCACAGTCCGACTTCTGGGTTCGAATCCCAGCCCCGGCCAGAGGCTCTTTAACGTCTGGGGGTGTAACTCCACATCTAATAAGTGGAGATGGGAGGATTAAATTCTCTGAAGGGTCGGGATGGGGGTAAACGGAGTCAGTATTTAGAAAGGATTTAGAGGGGCGCCTGGGTGGCTCAGTGGGTTAGAGCCTCTGCCTTGGGCTCGGGTCATGATCCCAGGGTCCTGGGATCCAGTCCCGCATCGGGCTCTCTGCTCAGCAGGGAGCCTGCTTCCTCCTCTCTCTCTCTGCCTACTTGTGATCTCTGTCTGTCAAATAAATAAATAAAAATCTTAAAAAAAAAAAAAAAGAAAGAAAGAAAGAAAGAAAGCATTTAGAACTGGGCCTGATACATAGATGTTAAACAAACTTTCTAGAAAGAGGCAATCTCAGGGTTACTGATTTGACTGTCTTAATGTAATCCTGAAAACAGACAATCACAGAAGCCATTTTCCTGATAACAGGTAAAAAAAAGATGGAATTATTTCATGCTCTACCCTTCATCTCCAAAATCAAGTGCTACTTTTTTGTCCTCCCCCCCCCACCAAATGGTTTTAATTTATGGTTGTCTTACAGCAGCTGCACCCCCCACACACTTAAAAAAAAAAAAAATCAAGCATCATGTCTACTCTTGAACCAGCTGGCAATGGGCAACTCAGGTCGGGTGAACTTCTAAGAATTGCTTTTCTGGATACTTTTTCTGGATGCTTTTTTCCTCACCATGCTGGTTTCACACTAGTATTTGGTGGGCTCTTCAATATATCGCCCCCAAAAGTCATGGGGGTCAGGAGCAGTTTCACGATGGGAACCTAGCAGGCAGGCCATACTTACCACGGGTTCTAAAGAAGAAAGGGTGGTAATTGCTTTCATTTTTAATGGAAGGAAAAGGGACGATCTTCACAAAGTAATCCGTTTCAAATTTCATATTCAGGAAAGGTTGAGATTCCATTCCCTAAAAGGGAATAAAAACAGACACGATATCACCCAACCCTCCACCTACACACCAGACCTTCAGGCCTCCCTGACGGTCACCCACACACTCTTCCAGACCTGGGGGGGGGTCTGTTTTCAGGACCACATTTAACGGGAATAAAAGATCGGCAGTGCTGCCTGTTCTCTGGCAGGGAAACCACGGCTGGTTCATGTGGAACCTCAGAGCTGGTGGGGAAGAGCTCACACCCTCTTGAGAGCACAAACCCACCTTCCAGGACATGTAACCCGAGAGGTGTGTGCTGGAGAGATTCTCTGGGCGTGGAGCAGGCTTGAGGTGTTGCCGAGCTATTTCTCGCCCACCTTGGCAGGAGGGGCAGACCCCACAGCCCCTCCTTCTCCAGTTTCACAGACGTTCAATCAGACCATGGCGTGACCCCCAGAACAATGGCGTGTCTTCAGGAGCACATTCCATGCGTGTGACTTACGGTTCTTTTGAAGCTACTGTTGAGCTGCTTTGGGTCCTTTAGAATCAGTTGTTGGCACCGTCTTCCCTCCGACTTTAGCTCCTCCAGTATTACTCGAAATCCTTTTAGGAATTCGATGCCTAAGCAAAGCAGAATTCTTTTATGAAAAGCGAACCTAATTACCTTTGAACACACTTTTCCTGCCTCCCAGATTACCTTCCTTTCCGCCTACACAACAGAGTTAAAGGAATTCTAACTTCGGCCCGAATATCCGGGTTTTAAGGGAGGAAAACCGCGTGCCCTGCATTCCTCTGGGACAGGCCAGGTGATTTCAGAGAAAATTAATTAGCTCTACTGCAGCCAGCCATTTCACAAATGCCCACTGCCTCTGTGACATCAGGGTTCAAATGCTTAGACTCAAGTCACAATTCATCCTAAAAGCCTACCGTGGAATACATAATTTCTAGGTCATCAGATGGGGTGTATTTGGCTGATAATTCCCACTGCTGACTAGGACCCGACTCCCCCCAAACCATGTTTCTGCTTTAAGTTTTTGTCCTGTATTTGCTGGCATGGTTCACTGAATCATGCACAAAATTCCCAACAAAGTGTATGTCTGCACCCAAGGGGTTCCTAGGCTTGAGATTAAATAGTTTAGAATGCCTATGTGATTTACAAAGCAGTTCTTGCTCTAATCAGGCCTGAAAGGCAGACACCCAAGGGCTGCCCAGTGTGTGCTCTTCATACAGCCGTCAGAGGCCTGAGACGCCCACCGTGCTGCTGAAAGGCGCCAGCCCAACCTCCTGCCACCTGAGGATTAGCTCTGCTGATCACAAGAGCCAGCCCCAGCACTCTGCATCCCATGGAAACTGCCTCGGTCCAACCGCAGCTGGAGATCCCCGAAGCCGGCCTCAGTTGGCGCGGGATCGATTTCGCATTCTTTCTGAACACTACACAAGGAGACAATTTCAACCCTTCCCCCCACAGGGCAAAAGTAATGACATAGGATGCAATTAACCAGGTGGGACAATTACTGATGGCAAAGGACAGGGAAATCTCTTTTGAACAGGTTCTCCCCTCCTATAATTATTTGATGAAGAACATATATTTTCCGGTGAGTAGGGCAAAGGAGGCACAATGAGAACTTCACATTGTCAGGGGTCACAGTGTAAAATGTGCTGGTACGGCCTGCCACGCTGCATTTCAAGTACAAAGCTTCCTGTGAGGGTAAAAGCCAGCCAATCCACAGCCCAAGATTCAGACATGCTAACAAGAACCAAGGTCTTTGACCAGTGACCAGTTAGCAGATCTCACAGGAACTTCCCTTATGAGATTCAAAAAAAAAAAAAAAAGAAGTTGAACAAATCCTTATTATTTTTACTAAGATTTAATTTATGCCATGTCCCCAGAGCTGCTATTTAACAAAAGCTGGGTAGGATTAATAGGATTCAAGGCTGTACATTTCAGTTTCATAAAAAATCATCAGCTGAGGTGGGATTGGGTGGTTGTAGTCCTCATTTTTAAAAGACCAGTTTGAAAAACCACTACTCCAAGTCTGGGGTGGGGGTAGGGATGGGGGTAGAAGCAGCAAGTGTAAATCTTACATCAGAGGGACACCTTTATCACACCCTGAATGCCTCATACTTCCATGTGTAGCAACTTCATACAGTAGCTTCCGACGAGGAAACTTATTTGCTCCTCTCCATCATTTAAAACCCAGGAATCCTCCTAACATCCATGGAAGGAAAGTGTTATCCCCATTTGACAGATGAGGAAACAGCTATCGAGACCCTGAAGGACTTGCCCAGGATCACAAAGGAATTAAACAGCAGATGTGGGACTCGAACCCTGCCCGTGTCTGGCTCTAAGCTGGTGCTCTTACCCCGAATGCTTCTCCGTCTCCCAGCAAGTTTCCCTTGACAGGACTTGAAAGAACCTCCGAGAAGCAGAACCTGTCCACCCACAAATCACGGTGCATGAAAAGCACCACATTCTGCCCTCACCACTCCACCTGTTAGTTTTCCAACCACACGCTCACGTCCCTTCCTTTCATTCTAAAGGAGCCTGCAATTTGTCAGGCCAGCCCCTCCGCTGTGCAGCCGTACATGGAGTGACCACTTCCCGTTTATCCACAGAGAATGTTTTTATCTTTAAATGTTAAGATAATGTTATTTTTGGAAAACCCGCTGCATTCAGACCCAGCGGTATTTACATGGATAAGTGAGTCAGGCCCGTGGGGGTCTGATCTATCCTCACTCACTCTGCACTCACCTCTCCTACAGTCGCATTTTTCTGAGATTTACCCTGTTCAGATGAAGAAATCCAGGCTTTTATTGTACTTTTCCCTTAGCCAGATTTTTTTTTTTTTTAATTCTAAGATTCAGTGGCAATGTTAAAGGAATAGGATTGAGGACCAGGTTCTTTTATCTTTCTTTTTTTTGGCTTTTACTTATTTATTTGACAGAGAGAGACGCAGCAAGAGAGGGAACACAAGCAGGGGGAGTGGGAGAGGGAGAGGCAGCTCTCCACCAAGCAGGGAGCCCAATGCAGGGCTCGATCCGAGGACCCCGGAATCATGACCTGAGCCAAAGGCAGATGCCTAATGACTGAGATGCCACCCTGGTGCCCCAAGGACCAGGTTCTGATGATGATAACTGTAGCCACTTTTCCCCCGCTCATTTTGTGTTTTTCTTAAAGATTTTATTTTAAAGTAATCTCTACGCTCGATGTGAGGCTTGAACCTACAACCCCAAGATCAAGAGTCACATGTTCCACAGACTAGGCAATGCAGGTGCCCCAACAGCTACTATTTTTTTAAGAGCTCTTTCTAGGGGCAGCCAGCTGGCCCAGTCAGTGGAGCATGCAAGCCTTGATCTCAGGGTTGTGAGTTCAAGCTGCACACTGGGTGTAGAGATTACTTAAATAAAAACTTCTAAAAAAAGAAAAAAGCTCTTTCTAGAAATATACTGCATGTGTATGTGTCTGGAAATCTTACCACAAACCAAAAGGCAATCATCTGTACATTACAGATGGCAAAGCAGGGCTCAGCAAGGGTTAGAGGCCTCTTGTAAGAAGTAGAATCTGGGTTCGCACCCAGGCCCATCTGAACAAATAAGCCCTGCCCATGTCCTATGCCCAGTTAGCGCATCCTCTCTGGTGTATCATCAGCTTGTTAAAGGGGATAGCAGACTCTGCCCTAACCAGAATCTGGCCAGACAATGTGGGTTTGCTTTTCTCTGTTTCTTCATTTTGGGTTTTTTTTTTTTTTTTTCCCCAGCCTACATGGTTTAAACAAATAAAGTTATTTTATAGGGGGCGCCTGGGTGGCTCACTCAGTTAAGCATCTCCCTTCTGCTCAGGTCAGGATCCCAGGGTCTTGGGATCAAGTCCCACACATCAGGCTCCCTGCTCTGCAGAGAGTCTGTGTCTCCCTCTGCTCCTCTCCCTGCACGTGCTCTCTCTCTCTCTCAAATAAATAAATAAAAATCTTTAAGAAAATGATATCAGGGGGTTTTATGAAAACTGGATATTCCTGAAAACTCACAGCATGTGCCATTGCCTGGATATCCATGTGGGCACAGAGATGGCCGATGCTGGATGCTGAAGCCATTACATTCTTGTGCAGGTCACCTGTCCCCTGACTACTGCTGAGACCCAGAGGCCAAGGGGTTAATATGATTCATCACCACACACTATCATGTTGCAAACCTACATCTCTCTCAGTAACAGCCAAGTGAATAAAAGATGAGCCGTGAGGCCCAGCATCGAGCCGGGTGCATGTCCAGCAAGTATTGGCAACAAAGCAGGTAGTGTATCTGGGCCCAAGCACACCTAAGCTACACTTAGTTCAAGACCTGCCCAGCTCCTGAAGGCTGTCACACTGGGACCCCTGCACTGGTCACCACCCACACCGGCCACGTGGCGGACTCTATCTGACCACTTACCAAGAGCCCCCGGGGACCAAAGAATGGTGACTGCCACTTGGTCATGGCAAGCGTACTGACTGATGGTGATGTTCTGGGCGTCAGCAATTACGTGCTTCCCCACCGGATTCAAGTAAGTGGTGCAATCTGGAGCGTTGGGAGATCAAAGAACAGTTAGATTAAAACATTTATTTTTTGAGGTTCATGGTTATCTCAAATTACACAGAGCTGTCTGGAGGTGGCCAAATCCATTCTGTCTAAAGACGAGTGCTGCAAAAGCCCAGACAGGACATCAAAGTTTGACTGGTCGGAGAACTATAATATGCCGTAGTGGGTGTAGTACCAACCCCGTTAACCACCCTTCGAGTGAAATTCTAGGACAGTGTGAGGAGGATCACATACAGTGTGACTGTATCTGTCCACATATACACAATTTGACTATGTATCTGGCATTAACTTTCTTTTTTTTTTTAAGATTTTATTTATTTATATGACAGAGATCACAAGTAGGCAGAGAGGCAGGCAGAGAGAAAGGGAGAAGCAGGCTCCCTGCTAAGCACAGAGCCCAATGTGGGGCTCAATCCCAGAACCCTGAGGTCAAGAGCTGAGCAGAAGGCAGAGGCTTTAACCCACTGAGCTACCCAGGTGCCCCTGGCACTGACTTTTTTACTATTATGACACTTTACCTAAACCCATCCTTATGTACATTGATTCAATCTGTTTGCAGCATGAGAGAGTAATCTGAAACAAAACAAATGACTAAATAGTCTGGGGACTGCTTTTAGAAGAAACCTGGAGGCAAGGTGAGCAGGAAAAGGAAGCAGGACTAGGATGAGATTCATGGGGGCGTGGCTCAAAGCAAGACAGTTTAACAATTCAATTAGTACCTACAAAAGGGACCAACTAACTTCCTGACGAGCAAAGGTACCTTCAATGTTAATAGCACCTTTAACAGAAGGTAAAACTTCTGTTCCCAGACACCACATGTTAGCAAAGATACCCACAATGCCCACCAAATTCAAAGAGCTCCACATTGCTCAAACAATGAAGAACAACTCTCTGGTACTGTGTGAGGACATTACCTACTGCCAGCAGTCAACACAGCCATGACCACGGGGGCACCTGTGATACCTGGTATTGCTAAAGAAAACTTCAAAGTCTACAGGATCCTAAGAAGGTCCCAGAAGCTTCCAACCAGACTCAGAATGGGACACTAGAGAATGGCCGAGGGCTGTTGTAGCCACTCATGCAGGGAGAACCACCAGCCATCCCTACCAAATACCAACTCGTGATTCTTACACTGCTTCATCTCCACTTCCTTCTCAATGATTAAAATGGAAAACTCTCATTGGTACCTGCTCCAAAAAAGTCCTCAGTTCCATCAAATGTCCAAACCGACTCATGATGCCTCTGAAGTCAGGGTGTTTCACTTTGAGGTGAAGCAGTCAGGGGTATTTTCTAGGCTCAGTGAATCTGCTCCACTCCCTCTGCCCTGCTGTACACCACACCACACACTTCCCTTTTTTTAAGATTTTATTTATTTATTTGACAGAGAAATCACAAGTGGGCAGAGAGGCAGGCAGAGAGAGAGATGGGGAAGCAGGCTCCCTGTTGAGCAGAGAACTCCATGCAGGGCTCGATCCCAGGACCCTGAGACCATGACCTGAGTCGAAGGCAATGGCTTAACCTACTGAGCCACTCAGGTGCCCCTACACTTCCCATTTTTTTTTTTTTAAAGATTTTATTTATTTATTTGACAGAGAGAAATCACAAGTAGATGGAGAGGCAGAGAGAGAGAGAGAGAGGGAAGCAGGCTCCCTGCCAAGCAGAGAGCCTGATGCGGGACTCGATCCCAGGACCCTGAGATCATGACCTGAGCCGAAGGCAGCGGCGTAACCCACTGAGCCACCCAGGCGCCCCTACACTTCCCATTTTTTAAAAAGATTTTATTTGTTTATTTGAGAGAGAGTGTGTAAGAGAGTATGAGGGACGGAGTGGGGAGGCAAAGGGAGAGGGAGAAGCAGACTCCCTGCTGAACAGAGAGCCCTCATGACCTGAGCTGAAGGCAGATGCTTAACTGACTGAGCCACCCAGGCGCCCCCGCATTTCCCACTTTTATGACTAAAAACGTTCCCTGGGTATTTGAAAATAACAAAAGAACGTAAGAAAAATGTAGAAGTCAGCCATGCCCTCCCACCATACAGAGGTAACTACTACCAGCTTCTAAAAAATATCCTTCCAAGCCTTCCAATGTGCACATAATATTCCTCCTTTTAAAATTTCTTACTGCAGTTCACCACACATGCACTACAATGCACCCCCTCCCACTCTGGCAACTCCCAGCTCCCACACTGCCTGGGGCTCGCCATCTTGCCTACCTGCTCTAGGTGGACCTGTTCCATAAACTCCATCTGCTTAAAAAGCAGCCACCTCAACACTTCAGTATTACTTCTTCTGAAGAGATGTTAATAATTAATAAAAACCAAATTCTACTTCTAATGAAAATGGACTTCCAAAGCATTTAACATGTGTCCTCTGGGTGCAGAAGAGAATTTTAGGAGAGAAAAAAAAATTTTTTTAAACATCTGGTTTAACACCCACATTGTACAAATGAGAAAACATTTTGCAGCTAAGAGACCAGCTGGCTGGCTTTGGATTCCACTGCTGACCAGCCCTGGGTCAGGACAGAAAGCAGCCTCGGATGACTCATGCATGGCTCTTGCCATTCTAGCCTCAACACAGAGGTGATTACTATAGTAAGTTCTGAATCCGAGGTAGTCAGTCTGCAAAAAATCCTGGCTTAAACTAGATTCCCAACATTTAAAAAAAAAAAAAAAAAAAAAAAAAAAAGACAAGATCCCATCATACTTGTCAAAATTCAAACTTTTTTTGGTAAGATTTTATTTATTTATTTGAGAGAGAGAGAACATGAACAGGGGAGGGGCAGAGGGAGAGAAGGACAAACACATTCCCCACCAAGCAGGGAGGCTGACCTGAAACTCAATCCCAGGACCCTGAGATCACGACCTGAGTCGAAGTCAGACCCTTAACAAACTGAGCCACCCAGGTGCCCCCAATTCAAACATTTCTACTTATTGAAACCTCTGACTTAAATAGCTTTTAGAAAAAGAGGCACAAATAAGAGCAAATCAGTTTTTTTCTTCCTTTGTTCATTCTTAATGCCAAAATTAGCACTCACCAGGTTTCTGTAAATATAATTATGCAAATATGAAGTCTAAGAATGGAGAAAATGTATTACAACCTACTCAGGCCATTACCTCCTCAGAGCCTGAAGGAGAAACGAGAAAAGCAACATGAAAGGAGACATGGAGATCTATAAAATTTGCTTTTGACTTAAGAGTAAGACATTCTCTTTCTTTGTAACATTGAATGGTAAAGGAGTAGAAAAATAAGATTTTGTAGTTTTATGCTTTCGGTGAAAAACTTGGTAATTTGTTCTTAGCTATTTCAAACAGAACTGGTAACCAGTCAACGGAGCAGTAATAGAAACTTCCTCGTGGAAGAAAGAAATATCTTTTCAGTGGAAAACAATGAATAAATTTTTTACACAAACCTGGATCCAATTATTAGGAACTCTTACATTTTGGATTCTGGTTACCAAAAAATTATGCCCAAATGATATTCTGCCAAAATGCAACCGAGCTTCAGATGTCTTGGGAGTCAATCTGAGTTGTGAATTAAATTCTAATTAAATGCTGAAGAATAAGAAAGAAAATAATGACGAAGAGACAGGCATCACGCACATGGGCCAAATATTTAGTCTCATGAAGAAAATAATAAGATACTTTTAAGTTTTACAGGTACAGATCCTCTTTCACAAAACCCCATATTAAATTAGAGCTGCAAATACTTGTTTGCAGCTGACCAGAAAATTCTGAACTCTTGAATGTAATACAAGATCAGCCAGGACCAAGAGCATATATTAGAAATTAACTCTGTAGCTCAAAGAGAGATCTCTAACACATGTCTTTACTTAGCTGAATTAAGTATCATGGACTTGCAAATCTTTCATTAGCATTGTAACATTTACCCAGAGAGCATGCACACACCACTGATGTGAAATCTGTTTCAAATGTAAGTCCTCATTGGTTAACTTGAAGTACTCAAGTCAGCAACTGTGGGCAAAAATTTGACACACATATTTGTATCTCAAAATTGTTAGACTGTATACACGACCTCAAAAATCTTGCTTTCACAGTGATCATTTCAGAGGCCTCCCTGTGACCCACACCCATCACTTACACGGATTCATAATCCTCTGCCAGAGATGAATTGAATGTCAGGAGTTACTGAACAGGAGTCAAGCTTCCTCTTGTTAACATTTTTACATATAAATTATGGCTCATAAGGCTAAAATGCTAACAATTCTATATAATTACCTTCTTACCATGAAAGCACTGCTGAGGGGGAATGCTATATGCTTAATCAGAAAAAAAGCACCCCACCCTGCCCTGAGGAAACAATTCAGCCAGATAAAGCCACACTTCCTTGAGAGAAAGGACCAAAAAGATGCTGTATTCCCATTCCGGCTGGAATGACTTCTAATATTGGCAGGTATCAATTACTGAGTGCACATCACAGGCCAACTAAGTTGAGCTGTTAAAAGCATTACCTCATTAAAGCCTCAACAGGATGCTCAGGAAGAAACTAACCTTTATTTTACAGCACGTGAGAACTAAGGCTTAGACAAGTCCAGTGGCCTGCCATGCTCACCAGTGACAGGTAGGACACTGGAGGTGGAAGCCAGTCCTGCGGAGATGGCCAACTGGAGACCCATGGGCCAATCTGGGACACATGTTCACTTCGCCCACTCTGGGCTTGTGAACATGTTTAAATAGATACCAATATTAAAAAATGTTCAAACAAACAAAAAATGCCAATTTCTCTTTCTTCTTGCAAATCACAGCTGGCTACACTTAGAGGCAAGGCCCCAAGGAGCTGGAATGGAGAAGCCAATGCTCCCTTCGGACCAGACCTGGGCTGTCCAGTTGGCCACAGTCCCTACTATTCCCTAGAATCCCCCCACTTGAGCAGTATCATCCACTTGTCTGCTGCTGGGCCCCTCCAGGAATCTGCTTTTGTTCTTAAGGACATGGTTATGTCTTGGAGACATCAGGGTAGGTCTCCATACATAGTTTCTCCTAAAACGGTGGACACTTGACCTATTTAAGCTCCCAAATACTTGAGCAGCATCATTGAGACTAGCCCCCTTAGCTCTATCAATTAACCTGCACAGGTTAAACTTCCTCCACCCCAGGAACCGCGGGGTCCTTGATGAAGCACAGCTCTGTAAGCTTCAAATCACTGAAACGCTTCCATTCTCCAGTGGTGAAGCCAGTTACTTACTGTCATATCGGAAGGTGATGTTGTGCAGCCCGCTGTTTCTGCTGGCCGGCCCCACTCCCTGTGGGAAAACAAGAGAACGTGATGAGGAGAGAAGCCAATTTGCTTTTCCAGCACACATCCCCATAGAGTCAAAATGTACACAAGATTGCAAAGACCCAGGGTCATACCAGTCACTGAGCAATGTCTACCACTCCTCCCACCCACCCCGGGCCCCTTCTCCCCCACTGGCTGCCAACCTCCCTCCAGCCCAAGAAGATTCTTAACTTCCAGGCCAAGAGCATCAAGAGCACTCACTTCCCCTAAGACAATAGGAGCACGCTGTTCTGTGTTTGGGGGTTAAATAATAATTCATTAACAGTAAAATTGGGAGAGAGACCATGAGCTGCCAGCTGGAGCCCTTCCAGTTGGATCCACTTTGAGCAGGGATTGGTTATAAAATTCGCCTACCAGACACTCTCGTCCAAAACCTCTATTAAGCCACGACAGATAGGCAATTCCTCAAGTCTAAGGAAACAGGTTTCTCATTCCAAGACTGGGAATGAGTGTGGGAATAAGCCATTACTTTTAATGAGAAAATTCTTCACTGCATCCATACCTATGCTTGGAATATAGAGGGTGGATCATAAAAGAAAAAGAAAAAAAGACTTTAAAAGGGCTAACTCTAACTCTGGGTGATGTGGCCGTTAGCCATCTGCACTCTTAATAGCAGGGATAACAACTCTGCCAGACTCCCCACTTTAATTACAACATCCACAGAGGGAGCACCGGAATCCTCCCATAGCCCCACCTCTTCCTAACCCACCACTTATCCATCATGGGAAAGAGCAGCTACAGATCTGCCGACTCTGGCTGGTTTAACTGTTTCTGTAATAATCAGCAAATGTGCCATTCAGTGTTAATTGCAGAATTTGCCAAAAACAGTTAATTCTGAAATGCTCAATGATGGGAAAATATTCTAACCACACAGCTAAAGTTTCCACTCAACAGAGGGGATGCTGGGGAAAACCATATGCTGGCAGCCTGGTATTTAATGGGCAATTGTCACACTGAGACACAATGTGCAGAACCCGTCTGATGGAGCCCAGGGTCTTGGGCCACAATCCCATCACATCCATATGCTGGAGGCATGTTCACGCTGCTTATCCTGAAGCCAGCCATGCCCACTGAAACTCTATCCCTGAGCTCAGATAAACATGGAGATCCAGGAAGGCACAGCTGCACAGAATGGGCGGCACGCATGCGCAAACGTGCACACACCAAGATTCTAATTCAAGTGAGAAATAAGCGCTAACGTGAAATCTACAACAACGCAGAGCACTAGCCCATGATCTACTGGGGCTCCCCTTCTTCCTGACGCACCTTCCTTCTCCAGCTTTCCTGTTTCCATCCTCCCTTTCCCACGTACACAAGATTCTGGAGTTCCTCCCCTGAGCTGAAACACTTTGGAAAGGGTGGTTTTCTTATGAAAATCCTAAATGCCTCCACAATTCCTTAGGGACAAGGCCTCTAGGGCGCCACCAGAGGATGCCCAACTTCCAGATGGCCAAGACCGGAGTAGCACAACCAAGCAGGAGACAATGCCACCCCCCCCCCACAACCCCTAGGAAATACCCAAGACACCCAAACCACAGCCTTCTCCTCGCTTATGAAGCCCCAGGATATAAAATCACCCACCATCTATTATGAGCCAGACATTGCACTAGGCACAGTGGAGAACAAAACAGCCACTGTCCCTGTCCTCAAGAGCAAAGTGACTCATTCCTTCAAAGAAGACTAATGGGGTATGTGGATCACACGCCAAGTACACAGATGAATTTCAAATCACACCCTGACCCTCCCAGAACTCTCAGTGTGACACACAAGGCATACGTAGCTCAGGTGAAGAGCCAGCCAAAAGAAAGCACACAGCCTCTGAAACCCCACAGGCAGCACCGCACAAAGGATGAGTTGAGGGGGGAGGACAGCACACCCCAGAAGCTTGAAAGAAGTAAGGGAAAGGGAGCTTCAAGGGAGGGCAACAAAAATGCAAGGGGCCAAGATACGTACCAAATCCTTCCATCCTCCTGTTGGTGACCATGGGCAAACCACTTCACTCCACATGGTCCCAGTCTCCTCAACTATCTTCCTAAAAAGATAATTTGCATGACTTTCCCCTGGGAAAGGGGTTTGAGGAGGCCCACATGAAACCCTGTAGAGGAAGGGCTTTTCAAAAAGGAAATGCATTTCATTTAGTAGCACGTAGGACTCTTATGACCGGTCAGTGAGACCAGTCACCTTAGTTGTAGGACTGTCAGCTTACACTTTGTTCTTCTTCTCCCCATATTTCTTCGGCAGCATATTTTTCTTTTAAAGATTTTTATTTTTAAGTAATCTCTACACCTAATGTGGGGCTCGAACACATGATCCCAAGATCAAGAGTCACCGGCTCTGCAGACTGAGCCAGCCAGGCACCCCTATAGCAGAGTGTTTTTAACAGGTATTTACCGGGCACTTGCAATGAGCGATGTATTGTGGAAAGAAGCCCAACACCATGAGATGTGCTATATTGTGCAGATAAGAACCTAAATCCCTCCAAATAAGGTCTGTGCTGCCTGCAGAGCTGTTCAGAAGGGGGCCCAATGAGCTGGCCTCAAAGGACAGTGAGGCTTGTATGCAACATCTATTCACTACCCACAGAGCACTCCACCTGCACCCAGGCCCTGCTGGGCTGGGCACTTGGACCTGAAACAGACCTGGGTCCTGATCTTAAGGGGCTATGGCCACCAAGGTGATCTAATGTGCAAATCTGCCATTTATTCCTCTGTTCCAAGCTCCCTGTCTCTTGTAGAACTTTCCTGATGTGGCTTCTGCCTCTCTTCTCAGCCACTTCCCTCCCTACCTGCCAGACTCCTCCAGGCACTGCATTACTGCTCAGTCCATGTTTTGGAGCACTTCCAATATTCCAGAATGCCCTTCCCATCAGCCAGGTCCTGTTCCTGCCATAGGCTTTCCACCTTGGTAGAGCTCCATCATACTGGGTCTCTGACACAGAAATCTGCCTGCATACTCACTTGATGGAGGTATGATAATCCATCCCACAACTTGACCAGCATGGCACTTCTGCCAGGGCACATGAAAAACAGAACTTCTAATTCCACAAATAATCAGAGACGAAAAGCCCCTGTCACGATGCCGGATCCTTGAGCTCCAAGGCCACAGAGCGCAGCGCTCTGTTCCATGGCAAGGACCCGCTCCGTGTACGCTGCAAGACCTTTCGCTCTTGTAAGTCGTCCATTGCATGGTTTCCCGGCACTGCATCAGACAGGTGCTCTAGCAGGCTTCACCCAGTTCACACTCAAGTAATGCACCTACTGCTCCTGGGCCCTCAGAAACCCCATCAGAAACGGTGTGCCCAGGCTAGCCCACAGAGTTTTTCTTTCTACTGTGTGGTAGACAGACTAATAACCCCCACAAAAAAATAAAAAATAAAATGTCTACATCATAATCCCCAGAACCTGTGTTACGTTACACAGACAGCAAAAAAGGACTACATAGACGTGATTAAATTTAAGGATCCTGAGATGGGGAAATTATTCTGGATTATCCTGATAAGCCCAATGTAATCACAAGGGTCCTTCTAAGTGGGATTCAGAAGGTCAGAGGAGGAAAAATGACCACAGAAATAGAAGGCAGAGAGACCATCATTGATTTCAAGATGCTAACACTACTGGATTTGAAGATGGAGACAGAAGGGACTGATAAGCCAAGAAATGTAGGCAGTCTGTAGATGCTGGAAAAGGCGGAACATTGGTTCTCTACCAGAGCTCTCCCAGAGCCTCCAGGAGCCAGCCCTGCCAACACCTTGCTTTTAACCTCAAGGAAGACTCATTTTGAGATTCTGACTTCAACAACTGTAAGATAATGCATGTGTGTTGTTTTAAGTCACTAAATTGTGATAATTTGTTACAGCAGCAATTGAAAGCTAATACTTTTGGTGGCAGTATGGTTGAAATGGATCTGAATGTCACAATCCCTCATGTGCTGTCATTTTCCCCTTCCTACCCCCAGGGTAGACTGATCGCTTCTCACTGCAAGTCTACCCCACCTTGACTGCAGGCAGACATGGGACACCGACCCAGTGGGGCTGTTTCAGATTCTGCCATATACACTTCTGTGGGCTAGCCTCAGACATATCTGGAGTAGAAGAGTGGTTAACACAATGGGCCTTGGAGCTGTAGAGATATGGGTTCAAATCTCCCCCTCTCAAGCTGGGTGACCTTAGACAAGCTCCTTAATTTTTCTGAGCCTCATTTTCCTGAGCTCTATAAATAAAGCATCTGAATAAAACTTCCTGGAAAATCTCGCTGTGGGACTATGGGAGATGACACCAATAGAGCTCTCTACACAGCACGTGACGCACTGAAGGAGTGATGGCACCATTCCTGGGAAGATTCCTGCCCTAATAAGCAAGGAGAGAGCTGTGCAGCATGGGGGTAGGTGAAGTAGAAAGGGGAATGCTCACAGAAGGGGCATCTCCAGACATGACCGGTCTTATCATCCAGACCCAGGGGGTCTGGCGGATGGATGGACAGGTCAGGGCAAGGTGACAAAGGCACTAATCACCAGACCACCACAGTCTTGGTGGGAACTGGGCAACCCAGTGACTCCATCTCTGGTGAGTGTTCAGGTTGGATCAGATGGGGAGAGACTGAAGGCAAAACGACTAGGGCAGCCCCCCTACAGACTCATCCTCCCCACAACTTGCGCCACAGTCCTGGGCCTGGCCCATAGTCAGCCTTCGATCAATATTAGTTTTTTCCCCCCAAAACGAATCCATGACGAGGTCAGGTAATGCACACTGAGAACCCAAGAGGACCTAGCTTCATGTGACAGGGAGATTTATGGCTTGGAATCAGGACTCACACTAAGGGAACAAGGGTAAGCAAATTACAAAGCTGGTCAATGGCTTTGGAAGCTGTTTTTCAGTAAACAAGTCAAAGCTTTTAGCTACTCTACCCATTTTGATATTTAATGAGCTTACAATTAAGAATACTTGTTTGTCGCCTGTTACTTAAAATCTATAAACACCAATGCTGTGGCCTCAGGGTGTCACATTCTTAGTTAATTAACCACCCCCATTTGCTGCACTTAGGGCAGCAGTTAATTTGTTCCAATGCTAGCTGGGAGAAGCAGAAGCCCCAGGTGCCTGGGGCTCTGCTCTGAACACTATGGTGAGCAGAGACGGAAGCAGCAAATGGGAACATAATGGAGAAAACATCTTTTACTCAGGAAAGGGGGAGGGGACGATAACCCATAAGTGCTCTAAAGGAATAAAATTCAAAACCCATACCATGCTCCACCCATATGGCAAAAAAGCAAAGGCCTGGACACAAAGCCACAGGCAGGACACAAACACAGAGCAGCCACGAGGGGCCATCTGGGGGCCCATTTCCTGAGGGGCTCTTGGGGATTCTAAGCCCATTAAGGACACCAACTTCCCAGAGCAACATTTCCAATCCAGCTCCAAGAGAGCTGAGCTGCCATTTTGAAAAAAAAAAAAAAAATGCATTTTGAAAAGGACTGTGCTAATTACAGTATCCCCTTTTCCAGGTGAAGGCAGGCCAAATAGTAAGGCCTAAGCAAGACTGCTTTCAGATCAGTTAAGGAAGGACTTCTTAGAAGGCTGGTAACATTTTAGTGAACTGAGTTTGGGTGAAAATTAAACAAGAACATCCATCAGAAAGAACTGAGATAATGGGTTTTTAAAGGCACACTGAGCAACTACTTAAAAAACTAAGGCCAACTTATAACTTTCTATTTCCCCTAACATTTCCTCCACCTTGGGTTTCCAGTGAGTCAATGAGATATGAAAGATAGCAGATGGCTCTGTGAGGCTTAAAATGCACAACAGGACTGACATTTTTGTCTCTGACCAGCAGACATGGTGAAGGCAAGAGGCAGAACGTGGGGTCAATTTATTCTGCACAGGTTTGGTTCAGACGGCCTCATAAATGAAGTCAGATCCCACTTCAGTTCAAACCTTTAACTTAAAAAAAAAAAGAGTTGGGGGGAAGGGGGGGTGGGAGAAGTCAGCAAAAAGCAGAGAAGCCCCAGGTGATGTAAGCTGAGGAGAATGCCGGCAAACCCAAAACACAAGGCAAATAAATCACAAAGCCAGCTTGGGTCTGGATCTATTCAAGATATTCTTCTCCACATTCCCGGGAGCTGTTCTCTCTCACTTTCCAACTCCATGCAACCAACTTCAGAAACGAAGGGTGCCAGCTGTCTGATTTGGGGAGGTGAGCTCTCGGATGCCTGGTGGGGAACACACAACTCTGGGGGAGTTCCCACCAGCAATTACTGCGTCGGCCCAAAAAGACCCTGAGATCTTAAGCTAATTAGAGAGATTTGCTCGAGGAGGTAGGAAATCAGTACTCCAAAGCATCGCCTGTGTACCAGACCAAAGCCGTAATCATGATTCATCTCTGACATGTTGCTAATCAGCACACACATGTTCCTAATTTCACGCTCCCCAAAGGAAAGCTGAAGGGACAATTGTTTCTGAGTTCTAACATGGAGCCAACCGATGCCAAGTTACCATGTGTTCTGCTTATCAAACTGAGAGCTCTAGTTTCCTTCTAAGCGGCTTCTTACCCCTCCTTCCCTGCCCCCACCCTCATGCCCAAGGAAATCCATTCACTAAAGATAAAGATGTGTTAGGGCATTTATAGGAGTGTTTCTCAGATAGCAAATTTTCTTTTTTTTTTTTATTGAGATAGAATTGACATGTAACATTGTGTGAGTTTAAGGTATACAATGTATAGATCTGATATATTTATACACTGTAAAAGCAACTTTCCTAAACTGGCCTAAACAGAATTTAATGTATTTTTAAATGTCTTTCCCTGCTCCAGCCTTTAATTTTCTTCTTGCTTTGCCTCTGGAATAGACATATGCAGTGAAAACCCAAAGATATCAACACACAGACAGACAGACACACACACACACACACACACACACACACACCACTGACTCTTCTGTGTTTTTTTTTTTTTTTAAAGATTTTATTTATTTATTTGTCAGAGAGAGAGACAGCAAGCACAGGCAGACAGAATGGCAGGCAGAGTCAGAGGGAGAAGCAGGCTCCCCGCAGAGAAAGGAGCCCGATGTGGGACTCGATCCCAGGACGCTGAGATCATGACCTGAGCCGAAGGCAGCCGCTTAACCAACTGAGCCACCCAGGCATCCCTCTTCTGTGTTTAAAAACAAAACAAAACAAAACTCTGCAGTCTTCTTAGTTTTCACAAAGCAAAAAGCCCAAGTACTTTTTCCAATTAAGTCTGTTAACGATCTGGGCTGTGTGTTCTCCTATGGCTGATACTGACAAACAGACAGGGTTGTTCCATTTTTCCAATTCTCAAAATGTTAAAAAAAAGCTATAAAACATGCCTCTGGCTAGCGAGCCAGACCTTTTCCCTCGGCTGCACACACCACTCCCATCCACTCAAATGAGAACCGCATGGTAAAGAGCTGGCATCTTTAAGATAACCGTCAACCCATCTGCAGTTTCAAAATCACACAGAGACTACTTCGCAGACACAGATTAGCCAGGTTTCTGTAAATAGTGCGTACGAAGAGGAAGCAAGCAACCAACCACCCAAACACCCACCCAGAAAATGGGCTACCAGCTTGCACCCACTTAGCTGTTAAACTTCACTCCAGAAGCTCAAGAAAGTATCTTTCTGAAAGGGCAAAACAGTGATTAAACAATAGGGGAAAACTTAATGCTGTACACATGATTGTTATGCCTAAGCTCAGAGGAAATGTTCAGATCAAAACAAACTACTAATAAAAAGCCTTAGGACCACACAGAGAGCGTGCACTGAATTGTACCGCTTCAAATACTGTTTCTGAGGCCCTGGGATGGAGTCTCCAAATACTGCATCACATCTGGAATTCTGCTTTTACAGCACAAATGCCTGCAGAAACGGGGGATTGTGACGTTGCCATGGGGACCCAGCCTCCTCCAGCCAGGCAGGTCCCCAGTGTGCCCCACACATGTGCTTCCTTCAAGGTAGATTTCGCATATTTGGAAATTATTGAAGGCCGCCCTTTTAGGTTTTAGTGCTAATCGAAATATCACAGCCTACACTCGAAAGCAAGGCGACCCCTTCTGTCAGCCTATTATTTCTGTCCACATGGTGGTCTCAGAGAGAAATACCTCCTTAAAATAACAGTGGGAAGCAGCAAGTCAACATTAGACCCCTTTTCAAAAGTTATTTGTGGCTTTCCCCCCCTTCCTCTAGGAAGGAGACAGGCTTCAAGCGTCCCTTTTAAACTCTTTCCTTCTCTGGCTGCAAAAATCCAAGTGAGTCAACCTGTCCACACAGCTGCCACCCATCGCTGGCCTATGGGAAGGACCCCAGGACCCCAGCTTGGAGCTCGGTTGCTTGCCATAGCAGGAAGTGAGCCACTAACCCCATCCCAGCAGGGCTACTGGCCAAGGCAGGGGGTCTTCACTTTTAATTGCCGTTAAGGGAAAAAGGTTTCTAGAACCCATAAGAGAATCTTGTGAGAAACATTCCTTACCCAATTTCAAACCCCCCCCCCAGAAACATTCTTACATAATTTGGCATTCCCAGAACTCCCTGAGGAAACCGAGGGCTTCACAGGTCCCAGGTCCAAAGCCAAAGAATCTAGAGACCCCACTTGGAAATGAAGAGGTACATCTGGGTATCCCCATTTCCCTGGGATGCAGCTCCTCAATCCGACCACTCCAGGTGTGGATTCATATAGATACATAAATGCAACAACCCCGCTTGGGTGGGGGCAAGTGTCCCCAACCACTCCTCATCCTCCCACCGTCCTACCTCTTCAAGACCCCAGGTGGCTCAAAACAATGGTCAAGACACTCATCTCTCTTTCTGCCCAAGCATTCTCCCAGCAGTTGTAACCAGAATGTCTCATGCAGAAGCAGTAGTGCCTCTTCCAATATGTATCTGTCTCTCTGCAAGGTCTGGCCTCCCCCTGATCTTCCAGGGGGAAAGGAGGGAATCAGCCAGCCCAGAGGTGAAAGTGAAGCCAAGTCACCAAGCTCCGTGGGCAGATCAAAGGGACTCATGGGAAACTGGTTCTCAGCCCTGCCCTGGTTCAGTGGGACCTCCAGCCTGAACTATTTCCATCTAGTCTCGTCGATACTACATCCCAAAATGTCCTCCTGAGATATAGCCGGGCTTTGTGAATGTGTTTGTGTGTGTGTGTGTGTGTGTGTGTGTGTGCACACACGTGCGTGTGCACCCAGCCACACAGAAGGGAAAAAAAAAAAAAAAGCACCAGGAAGTCAGCAGCTCAGCCCAGGTGTTAACACTTAGCGCATCCTGCCCAGCCCCCTCCAGCTTGAGGCCGGCCGCCTGGGAGCAGGACACAGCAATTAGGCCCTTCCCGGGCAGGGTGCCTTTGTCCCCTCACTAACAGCATTAGTGTCTGACTTCCTGTGCACAACGGGGCCTCCCGGGGGGCAATCCCCGGCTGACCGGGGCAGGGCATTAGACTTCCTTTGTCAAAGACCCTCAAATGTTAACAAGCATGTGAACAAGCCTCTCCCCCCCCCCCCCCGCCCCCCCATTTCTCCCCCCATCCCTTCCCCACCTCAGCCACTCCTCCCATCCACCAAACACTTCAATCTTAACAGCCTTGGTTCTGGCAGACTGGTGGGAATCCCAGTTACTTGAGAGCAGTACCAAGCCTCTGTGGAAGCAAGCAGAGCTAACTGTCTGCCGAAAAGGGGACAAATGTGATTTGCTAGAGACAATCTCCTATAAACATGCCATTCTCATTTACAGAGTGCTTGCCGCTTACCAGGTCTGTGTCACTTGTCTGGCATGAACTAGGTCAACAGAAACGAACAAAGATGGAGGTGCTCAGGCATGAGCCCCAGGCTGGGCAACACCCCCAGTCTGACATCCCTGTCAGCCCACGAGTCCCCTTCACACATGCTCATGGGCTGATGCTCAAGATGGTCTCAAGATACAAGGATATTTTGAAGCTTTGAGCAATATTCCCAGACTTTCACACACTGATCACATCTGAAACCGGGGAAACAGGTGCACCACCACCGTCACCATCCCTCTCTCAACAAAACTACCATCACCGGAACCAACATGACTAAAACCCTATTATTTACTCCACCATCCATCTCGACAAAGGGTCACAGCTTCATAGGTGGGGATGGAGAGGTCTGAGTATTTGGTGAGAGCTGTGGCCCACGTATGTACACACAATCGTGCACTCAGGATTTCAGGAAGCTTCTGGACCCATGCAATCCTCTTAGGGCCCCCAACAGTCTGCCTTATCCATAGCTCAACAGCTTAATTCCAGGTCTGTAGGACACCCTGAGTGGTTCAGCGATCCAAGGGAAACTTGGGTGATTAAAAGCAAAATTCAAATGGCAGAGGGAGGTGGTTGGGAGCAAGACCTCAATTTTAAATAGAACTCTGGATTGATGCCTCAAACCTCATCTTTCATAGGCAGTATTAATCCTTCGTAAATCTGTAATTGTCCACTTTGCTCAGGATGTTGGGACTCATGAACTTTACAAAGTAGCAGTGTAAAAGACTAACTATTTCTGCGGTTATGGGCAGGAGCCCATTAAGTGGGACACACAGAGCACCTTTCAGGCCACAGGTGACAATAGTCATGTCTGCAGTCAAGTCGGTTTCACCGAATCAAGTTAAAAAATAAACAATGTGGCTATTTCTTATTTCTTTTTTTTAATCATACTCACAGTATCCAGAAGAGGGAGAGAACAGCTGATTTCCCCCGCTCCTAATCAGTTGCCTTGAAGGTCTATGGTGTTTGTGGTCAATACAAAATTGGGTGGTCAACACAAAATTGGTCAACACAAAATTGGGTTAGGTTTTGGATATGTTTTTAAATATTTGCCCAAGAGCTGCAATGGAGGATAATCTAAAACTCCATTTTTTTTTTTCAATGAAGAATAATCTTTGGCTTTCACTTCTACTCCAGACATATCTTCATAAAGATGTTAGTAGACAGAGAAAGGACATGAGCACTTCTGTGATGCCACGCTCCCCACAAGTTTATTTTGATGAACTTTACAAGTCTCAAACGAGTGAAGTATTTCACTACTGGTTCTGACTTTTACCTTTTGCCAAGCTAACTTCAAAATAGCAGGCAATCGGAAGAATATACTCAGACACTAATGGTCTTTGCAACTTTTACGTCTCCCTGCTTCTTGGATGGAAGCCAGCAGCCTGCCCTTAAACTATAAGCAATAAATCTAGAAGACTCTCCTAATTTCCCAATGATACCACCTGGAATTCCCATTAAAGCACACACATCCACAATGGCATACCAATTAAATCACCAGGTGATTTAGGCCAGGAAATAATTGTGTTTGCCAAGAAATGTTCGGCTTTGTTTTAAATTCCTTGAACAGCTAAAATGTCATCCTGAAAAGGAGGGCAAAGAATGAGGTGAAAATGAAGAATCGCTGTCTTGGTTGATTTCAGACTTAGATCAACTTTCCCGTGGGTGAACGGAGGCAATACAGACATCCCAGGAATGAAGGCCTCCCCGTACTACCTCTCTGAGGACTCCTGGCACGGGTTGGTATACAGAGGGAAATTAGAAAGCAGATTCGTGTGAGACAGACAAGGCAGTGGAGCGGCAGGAGCTCACTTCCTCCCTGATGAAGTGGTCCGGGGGTGGGTTCCAGCTTGTCTCCAACAAGACTGACACAAGCAAAATGGCACACAGCACTTTCTTGGTCAGGCAGTAGACAGAAATCAACGCATCTTGTCCCCTTCACTAGGTTTTCCCTTGGAGGGATGTTTACAACATCAGAGCAACATGGGGGAAAAATTAGAAGCTGTAACATTTTGTCATGAGGTTATGGTGAAACAAAGACTTAACCAGGAAAAAAAAAAAAAAATCAAAGCAGTGACTAAACATTTCAAAAATAAAATAAAAAAGGGAGGTCAGAGTTTCTGGCGAAAGTGAATTCCTCAGAATGATGTGATTTTCCTTGGTTCTCAAAGAGAGAACCTGAAGAGTGGGTTTTCAAGTTTCTAAGGAAAAGTGTATGCTTTTCTTTTGACCACAGCTTTATTACTTTTGTAAGTAAAACGAATTCAAGGAAAAGGAAATTTAAGTACAGACAATATGAAAATCCTCCCCAGTCAACTTCAACAATACTATTCCATATACTTCAAAATTGCTAAGGGACTAGTGCTTAAATACTCTCACCACAAAATAAAATCATTATGTGACTTGGTAGAGGTGTTGGCTAAAGGTTCAGCTGTAATCATACTGAAACACTTAATGCATCAAATCAACATATCGTATACCCTGAATGTATACAATGTATACACTGTTATAATGTTAATTATATCTCCATTGAAAACAAGAAGAAAACCCTCCCTCAACATTCTTCCCTTTCCAACACTTGAAGAGTCTTCTGGACTGTCCCTATTATATGCATCACATGGCTGTGTGGCTACGGCTTGACATAAGTTAGATCCTAATAGAGAGAACACCTGTTCTGATAAATCTTCAACAGCTAAAAATGAATATAGTGTCTTTTGGGAGAAGTCTTGGGGCCAATGGAAGAAGTAACAAAAGATACTAATGAGGTAAGAATTAGGACAACTGGGGGCACCTGGGTAGCTCAGTGGGTTAAAGCCTCTGCCTTTGGCTCAAGTCATGATCCCTGCTAGTCAGGGAGCCTGCTTCCTCCTCTCTCTCTGCCTGCCTCTCTGCCTACTTGTGATCTCTGTCTGTCAAATAAATAAATAAAATCTTAAAAAAAAAAAAAAAAAGAATTAGGACAACTAGGCCAAATTCTTTCTAAAGGTCTTGCCAGTTTTAATTATCCATCACTCTCTACCAAGAGAAAGCACCTATTAAAAAGTAGGAAGACAGGCCCTTTCACCTGTTCTACAACTGGTTGCACACATGGAAAGGTAACAGGGACAGAGCATTGAGAAGGCTTCCTGGTGTAGTGCAGACCTGTTGATACTTCAGTAAGCTTCCTGCTGACGTGAGTATCCTGAATATCTTCATGTTATTCTACTGAATAACCAAATTACTCTAGCTTATCCTGAAGGTTCTTAAAAATTACATGAATTGGGCTGCCTGGGTGGCTCAGTGGGCTAAGCCTCTGCCTTCAGCTCAGGTCATGATCTCAGGGTCCTGGGATAGAGTCCCGCATCAGCCTCTCTGCTAGGCAGGGAGCCTGCTCCTTCCTCTCTCTCTCTATTTGTGATCTCTCTCTGTCAAAAAAAAAAAAAAAAAAAAAAAAATACATGAATTTAGGGGATTTTTTGATAACTTGGCTAGTCTACTGTAAATAACAGAATTGTGTAAAATGATAAAAGGAAACTCGCAAACCCAAAAAGAGGGCTCACTACATCCTCAGACTATGCAGTCATCACATTATAGCCACATAAAACCCCAAGAGCCCGGGGCACCTGGGTGGCTCAGTGGGGTAAGCCTCTGCCTTCAGCTCGGGTCATGAGCGCAGGGTCCTGGGATCGAGCCCCACATGGGGCTCTCTGCTCAGCAGGGAGCCTGCTTCCCCCCTCTCTCTGCCTACTTGTGATCTGTCAAATAAATAAATAAAATCTTAAAAAATAACCAAAACCCAAGAGCTCAACTCTTCAGAGAAGGGCACCTGAAGAACACCAGCCTGGGGAGAGTCTATACAGCAAGCTAAGGAGATGAAACCATTTATTTACTAAAACTGTAAAGTCTATTTTGTGATTAAAATCATAACACATGTGTAGCCTGGACATCAAAGAAGAATGACCTCTGCCTCAAAAACTTTGCCCGATCTGGGGCGCCTGGGTGGCTCAGTGGGTTAAGCTGCTGCCTTCGGCTCAGGTCATGGTCTCGGGGTCCTAGGATCGAGTCCCACATCAGGCTCTCTGCTCAGCGGGGAGCCTGCTTCTCTCTCTCTCTCTCTCTCTGCCTGCCTCTCTACCTACCTGTGATCTCTCTCTCTGTCAAATAAATAAATAAAATATTAAAAAAAAAAAAAAAAAAACTTTGCCTGATCTAAAAGCAACACTTAACCCCAAGGTTCTCTCTTCCTCATTTCCTCATGAATAACCTTAGATAACATCCTAGAATTTATCAACAGATGTTTTAAAGGCTAGAAACATACTGTACACTGGGAAGGCCATTACGATTGACTGAGAATAAGGCTCCTCCAAAAGTTTTCAGTTCCTTTTGGAAAGCAAAGCTAAAGGGCATGAGATCGGAGACGATAATGTTATATATAACCTTATAGAATGAATGTGCTAAGTTATGTGATTGAGCTCCAAGTGTAAGAGAATTTCAGAAGGTAGTGTTGAACAGAAGAAGGCTCCCTAGATAAGTGTCTTCACAGAGGAGATAGGTCCCTAGCTGGACCCTAGGGCACTGGGAGCTTTGAGGTAGTGAAAGTGGGAGACTATCTCAAGCAAACACATGCACAAATGCACAGGTAACCATCTACACCGCCCCCATGGCAAGCATTCAGTGAATGGCCACTACACCTCAAGATAGCTGCAGAACCTTCCTCATTAGCCAGAACAAGGGCTCTAGCAGTCCTGGAGTAGATGACCAATACCCTCAGGCTCCTATCTGAAACACGCCAACGGGCCTGAAAGAATGGACACCAGAGGGGCCCAGTTCTGCATGTGGTGCATCTTGCAGTCAGGCGAGAAAAGAACAATGTGGTCCTTACAGAGGTGAGCACCAGCCTGATTTGGCAGGCAGGAGTCCAGGGGAAGGGCCTCTGATCCAAGCCAAGGTGGGAATGGGCTAAGCTCCAGGTAGAGAAGAAAGAGGCAATAAAACAGCAACTTGAAAGGATAAACCAAAAGGAACAGAGAGTTGAATCAAAGGGATGAGGCAGACCCCAGGGCCTGTAGACCAGAGGTGCCAGCGAAGACTAAAGTGGGGTCTCCCTACACGTGTCCTTTTTCTTTTTTTTAAGATTTTTTTTTTTTATTTGACAGGCAGAGATCACAAGTAGGCAGAGAGGCAGAGAGAGGGGGAAGCAGGCTCCCCACTGAGCAGACAGCCTGATGCGGGGCTCGATCCCAGGACCCCAGGACCACGACCCGAGCTGAAGGCAGAGGCTTAACCCACTGAGCCACCCAGGCGCCCCACATGTCCTGATTCCCTGCCCCTAATATGGATGGAAGGCATTTGGGAAGGAGCAAGGGGAGACCTGGTCACCATCCACTTCCAATTTTCACCCCCATTTTCCCTCCATGACAAAAATCAGTAACTTTTGGTGAGTGGAAGTCCAAGCCAGGAATCTCCATCAGCACCCCTCTCATCTTCCCCAGTCCCTCGCACACATCTCGACCCTGACTCTGTCTACACCTGCGGTAAACCAGTTCCAGGCTCCCAGGTAAGAGAGTTCACTACGTGCGAGAGAGTAAGACTGAAACAAAGGCCTTTTGTTGGCTCTTACCAGCTCTTCAAGGAAATTTCTAAAGACCAGAATCACTACATACAATCTTTAAAAATCTGACATTGGCACCAAAGGACAGATGCTGTAGTGTTCCCCTGACTGAGGTTCCTAGAGTGGTCAAATTCACAAAGACAGAAAACAGAATCCACAGGTTGCGGGGGGGTGGGGGGGGGATGCTCAATGGGCACAAAGTTGTAGGTTAGAAAGATCAAAGTTCTGGAGTTGGAAGGAAGGGATGGCTGCCCCACCATGGAGATATACTTAATATCACTGAAATAACACATAAAGATGTTTAAAATGGTATATTTTTTAAAAAATATTTTATTTATTTGACAGAGAGAAATCACAACTAGGCAGAGTCAGGCAGAGAGAGAGGAGGAAGCAGGCTCCCTGCTGAGCAGAGAGCTTGATGCGGGGCTCGATCCCTGGACCCTGAGATCATGACCTGAGCCGAAGGCAGAGGCTTTAACCCACTGAGCCACCCAGGCGCCCCTAAAATGGTATATTTTATCTTGTGTTTCTTTTACAGTACTTTTGAGCAGGATTTTGAGGAGGAAGTTAACAGTAATAAAATAGTGCCATGACGGGGCGCCTGGGTGGCTCAGTGGGTTAGGCCGCTGCCTTCGGGTCAGGTCATGATCTCAGGGTCCTGGGATCGAGTCCCGCATCGGGCTCTCTGCTCAGCAGGGAGCCTGCTTCCTCCTCTCTCACTCTCTGCCTGCCTCTCAGTGTACTTGTGATTTCTCTCTGTCAAATAAATAAATAAAATCTTAAAAAAAAAAAAATAGTGCCATGACACATTTGCAGGAAGAACTAGGAAGGTGGTGGGGCACCTGGGTGGCTCAGTGGGTTAAAGCCTCTGCCTTGGGCTCAGGTCATGATCTCAGGGTCCTGGGATCGAGCCCCACATCAGGCTCTGTGCTCAGCAGGGAGCCTGCCCCCCCTCCCCCGCCTGCCTCTCCACTTGTGATCTCTCTCTCTCTTTGTCAAATAAATAAATAAAATCTTTTTTAAAAGAAGAAGAAGAAGAAGAACTAGGAAGGTGGCAAGATGGAGCTGAGCTGGGTAGGCCTGCGAAGCGGCCACTGCAGGCGTCCAGATGTGAGGTGGCACAGCAGCAATTGGGGGGGGGGATGATAAGAGGTCAGGTCTGCAGGGCATTTTTAAGAACAAATGTTGGGTGGGACTTCGGGACAAATGTGTTCCAGAGGTGATGATGGAGTATTCCAAGATACCTTGAGGGCTCCTAGTTTGGGAATTTGGGAGACATGGTTTGGGGAGCAATAAAGAGAACACTGTAAAGGAAGAGTCTTTCCTTTTTTAAGGGGGATGTAGAAAAAAACAGTAAAGGTGAGGTGACTAGAAAGTCTTTTCTAATATATATTTTTTTAAATGTAGGACTAGAATACAGTCATATGTGAGGTCATGTCACTGAACCTTAGGGATAGAAGTAGTAAGCTTGGCCGAGTAGAGGGGCCCAGAAAAGCCATGAGGCAGTGAATAATGAAACAGAATAAAAGAATATCAAATAGATTCCATGTATAAAAAAAAAAGTCAAAATGGATCTCTTCCACACAGAAATCACCTTGCTGATGATACAAATCCCTGAGGAAATCATCATATTGATGGATCATTTAGAATCACTCCTCCATATCAATTCCCAAGTCTTTCACTGCTATTCAGACACATTCCCTGGTTTCCTATAAAAGTAGAAAGCGTATGAAAAGGGCCATCTAAGTAAAATCTTTTCATATGTTTGAAAACTTAAGAAAACAAGTGATGATAGCACTGGAAAAAGGTACTGAAAGATGGTTGGTCACCGCCAGGCTTTTGTGTGCAGGTCAAAGCTACGACACAGGCAAAGCTACCCTCAGAGTCAAGATCCTCCCAGGACAAGCCCCCCATGTCTCAGATGAGGGAGAAGAAGATAGGACCCCAAGTCACTGTGCCCCTCAAGATCTGCTCAGTGCTTTATAGTTTGAGCCACAGGTAAATGTACAGAACCTTTTTGCGATATCTGAAACAATGCTATCTGGAAAATATGGAGGCAACCAACACTGAATTAACCACTAGTTCTAAATCAGGTCTTTTTTTTTTTTTTTTTTTTTTAAATCAAATACTCCAACCAACTGGTTTAATAGCTAGCATTCCAAATCACCAACAATCTCCTAGAGCTCAAAGACAAAAAGTTGAAAAGGTAAGGTAGAACATTGTCAGTATGACTCAAAGCTATCAAGTTAAATTTCAGTTCAAGCAAACCCTATTTGCCCAAAGCTCATGAAAAACGGTGAATTATTACACAAAGTCACAAATACAAATACTAATTTTCAGACTGTTCTGTTTTGGACATCATCCAACACTTGTCGCCATTCGAGAGATGTACATCCAATAGCACTGACAGGCTTTGTAGAACAATTTTGGCTTCCGGGGCTAACAACCTTCTTCCATGAAAGGAAAGGGAAAAAGCCCAAGTGTGGTAAAAATTTGCTTCAACTCTGAGAAGAGGATTTCACCTCTACAGTTTATTTCCAGACACTCAGAACAGGTCTAGAGAATATCATATTCTAAGAAGCAGTAAATTCCACACTGGTTAAATGCTTATCACTAATGAACATTTACTGGGTAGTAACAGAGCCGTAACTCTTATAATGTAATCACACTACATTCGTATGTTTCTGAAGGTACAGCTTCATTTTATAAATGTAATTTTTATAGGCATACAAGAAAACTTCTGCAATCACCAGTTTGAATTGAGCCATGCCATCTTGTAAGCTCCCCCAACGTGGTAAATGCCTCTTTAAGCTTGTGTTTAGAAGTCTGACACTCAGGGCGCCTGGGTGGCTCAGTCGTTAAGCATCTGCCTTCAGCTCAGGTCATGATCCCAGGGTCCTGGGATCGAGCCCTGCATCAGGCTTCCTGCTCAGCTGGAAGCCTGCTTCTCCGTCTCCCACTCCCTCTGCTTCTGTTCCCTCTTTCATTGTGTCTCTCTCTGCCAAATAAATAAACAAAAATCTTAAAAAAAAAAAAAAAAAGCCTGATACCCGTTTAAGCTCTTTTAAAATTCTACCCATCCTAGAACCCCATGCCAACATCTAATAGACTAATGATAATGAAAGATTAGCCTCATTTTCTCAGCAAGAACAAGGTTCTAGAAGATTTCCTTCTTTTAGAAGAAAGCAAACACTATGCGATAAAGGGAAGATGTATTCCATTGCAGACCTTTGGGCTCTCAGATCTGGAACATTTTAATCTGATTGTATCTATATGGTATTCACCATGAGGGCAATGCATGGGTAGAGCAGAACAGAGCGGGGCTATGAACATCCCTGCCCCATACCCCCAGCAGAGCCACAGAAAGAAGAAAAAGTAATTCCAAAAGGGACACATGGATTCCCCTAGGCCTCCCTTCCCCACCCCCACCAAAAATAACCAACCATAAACTTTTAGCACCTCTCAAAGACTTCAAGAGGAGCGTAAAGCAGAATGTGTCGCCCTAGCTAAGGACCCTTAAATCAGAGCAATTTCTTTCTTTATAGTTTTATTAAAATATGCAAGCACAGTACTTATAAACAAAGGAGGCATTTCAGTTTTTGCTTAGAAATATGGGAGCCAATACATTCCTTCTGGGAATTCGGGGTAAAAGCTTTACCAAAAGTGTCCAGATGTGCTTCAAAAGTCGGTCTGTTCTTTCTTTCAGGGAAGAGTGAAGGGAAAAAAACAAAGGGTGGGAGAGACATTTTATTAAAAATTGAAAAGGTTATTAGTTTTTCTTGGCTCCCACTCAAACCTGCCCTCCACTGACAAACCACACAGGAGTCCGTGAGACAGGACCTCTGTGGCCTCCCGCAAAGTAGCAGGGAGGCAGGTATGTTGGTGGCAGCGAGAGCCTCTGGACCTTCTCTCACTTCCAGAAGGTCCTGCGTGGGTCTACCGGGTGGTGATGAAATGGGGGAGAGATGGTGACAGCCTAAGATCCTCAAGTGAGAATCAAGCACCTTTGTATTAAAGCATAAAATAATCACCCTTGGGGCAAATCCTCACCCCCACCCCCACCCCTGCAAAGAAAGAAAAAGAAATTCTTTCTTAAACTGAAATGTTTTGTCAACATCACATCCCAGTTTTAACCTGGAAGCTTTGCAGAGATTTGAAGCTTCCTCCGCCCAGTGATTCACTCCCAGAGTCCTTTTCAACGAGAGAGATTTAGGAGGGAGTCTGCTCTGAGGTGTTCCTTTGCTTTTACAGCCATTGATGTCGGCTCTGGGTACGGAAGGTAAAGGAGCATTTCAAAAAGAGCATAAATAAGGGAGACAGAGAGGCAGGCATATATTGTGAATAAAAAGATAATCCTAATAATAGTTTACATTTTCACGAACCAAAGTTTATATGAGCAGCTAAGCCCCCTTTCAAAGTAGCGGGCAGCTGCTGGTCCGGTGGAGGAAAGTGGTATGTCAGAAATGTGACCTACCTTCAAGTTTGTTTAACTCAGCTGTCAGCCACCGCTTCCTTCCGCCACCTTTCACCAGGATGGGGGTGGAGGCGGCACCCTTTTTTGAAGTGTTTTGTTTGCAAAGGCATGGAACTGTCTCAGGACTGGAAGTACCTCATCTCCACAGTTTCTGAGCAATCCTGATGAAGGCCAAGTCACCCTCATCAGGCCCCGCGAGGGTGAAAATGGTGACACCCCCCCCCTCCATCAGAGAGGCAGCCCTGGGGACGTCCTCCTACTGCCCCCCAGGACTCCCAAGAACACATTCCGGATGAAAAGTCTTAGTCCATGGAGGCTGCCAGGAACCTTATGGGAAGGAGGCCGGGAGGCTCAAGGTTGTGCTTACATGAGCACCTGCCACGTCATGAAGAACCTCCAGGCATCACACATTCCCCAAAATGCTGCCCCCACATAAACCCCTTTTTGCCAAAAGCCTTTATGGGTATAAGCTGAATATCTGCCCTCAGCAGAGTAATCTAGTCCTTACTCACAGAACACCTAGAATGTGCGGAGGGCAGGGCTCGGCTGTGGGGAAGGGTCCAAAAGTGACTGAGATGGGGGCTGAGGGCTCCGGGAAGTGACATTCAGGCAGAAGGGACACACCTGCGTGACTTGGGTGAAGACTGGGGAAAGGGGCACCTTTCGGACATAGCCAGGGTCACGTTTCCAAATTAGAACAGCGTTCTACCTCTGGCCACTTATTTGGAGTTAAATGTATCTGTACCTACGGAAGCAGGAGGTAAGTGGGAAGAGGAGAGAGGATCCCTGCCATTTATCTCCTTTTCAATTTGGATACGAAGCCTGTTTCAAGATGCGTTCACCCAGCCAAGAGCTTTCCACAAAGGCTGAAGCTTCAGCCAGCGCCAGGCAGAACAAGGGGTAGAACCCGAGCGAAGAGTGAACTGCAAGGAGACCACTGCCTCCCTCGCCCCTTCTCAGCCTCACCTCAGCAGTGTGGCTCCTGTGAGTACACTCAGTGAATGGCCAGCTGGTGGCTCCGGGGAGACCCTCAAATGATCTTGCAAACATACAAGAATGCCCATCGTTCTTCTGGCAGAGCACCACAAACCACAGGCCACAGAAAAGGGACCACCATTTATGGGGTGTTGGCAAAGGTTCAGAGAAGCTGTTCACACCAGGCTTTCTCAGGGGGAGGATCCTTCACGGCACAAGCTGCATGTACCACGCACATCTCAGACCTTCCCATGGGGGATGAAGACACTGTTTGCTCTGCCCCTGTTGCAGCTGGAATCTCTGGTTTAAAACCACCCAGTCCCGAGGCGCCTGGGTGGCTCAGTCAGTTAAGCATCTGCCTTTGGCTCAGGTCATGATCTTAGGATCCTGGGATCAAGCCCCACATCAGGCTCCCTGCTCAGCATTGAGTCTGTTTCTCCCTCTTCCTCTGCCCCTCTGCCTGTTCATGCCCTCTTGCTCATTCTTTCAAATAAATATCTTAAAAAAACACACACACAAACAAACCACCCCGTCCCTTCCCCGAGCAACCTGTCATCACTCTTATCTAAGCTCTGGTCTTCCATCGGGTATGACCGCTGAGAGAAGACTCTTCCTCCCATCAGCCTTCTCAGCACGCACAAGCTGCAGGCCCTGCTGGTCTCTGAACGGGTGACCTTTTCCCCAGCCTCTCATGGTCCCTTATTCATCTGGCCTGTGTCACAGCCCCTCCACAGATGCCAGTCCTCCTGACAGCCAGTCAGGCATTCCTGTCTCCGCTCCTGCACATCCGAAGACACCAGTGTGAGCCTTCACCTTATTTTCTGAAAGCATGTCTCTGCTTTGATCTTTTCTCTCTACCCACCCATGTACGCTAAGTCCAGGTCCTCCGCTCTGTCCACTCTTATGGACACAAAGGGGTTGCTTTTACGGAGCTCTTCCAAAAATGTTCTTAGGGACCCTCACCGGGGACCCACCTCGCCTGGGCAGGTGGCAATCACTCAGGATGACAGCTCCTGGACTCCGAGGGAAACCCGGGGGACAGCAACCCCTGAGTGAGGGGCTAGGGTGTCTGAGTGTCACAAATTCCTTAGTGTTCTTAGTAAGACAGTCTGGTGCAAAAGAGGGTGCAAGGTAAACAACCAAAAGAGTGACTCTCTCAGCTCTGCAATTACTCACATGCAGATTATCTGCCAAACTACTTCTTATCTCTGATCAGTCTTCATCTGCGGCTGCCTTTCTCCTATCCCTGCTACCACCTAGCACATATCCCGAATCCTCTCCTTCCGACAGTCGCTGACAGAGTGGTCCAGGCCTCTAGGACTGTCAACACCCTGATGTAATTCATGAGCTCATGGGGAGTCTGAGGCAGTGCCCTTGTTTATGGATTCAGTGATTGATGAGGCCCTAAAAGCTCCTGGCCCAGAAGACTATCTGGGCTGCGGTGTGATGTTAAAAAACAAGTGATGCGAAGGGCCTCTGGCCACATGAACAAGCTGGACGAGCACACAGGAAATGCCGAGGATGAAAGCAGATGGATGCCCCTGGGCAGCTCAGATAAACCCCAGAGGCAAATCAACCACAACCAGCAGAGTGGACGGGGCACATTGTGTAAAAAATAAAGTCATATGTGTGTGAATTTTTTTTTCTTTTGGTTTGCCTCTCTCTCTCTCTTTTCTTTTTTTTTCAAGTTTTTATTTAAATTCCAGCAAGTTAACGTACAGCGTCCCACTAGTTTCAGGTGTACGATAGAGTGATTTCACACTTCGTACAACGCCTGGTGCTCATCCCAAGTGCACTCTTAGGTCGGAATTTTTTTTTTTTTTTTTTAATTCAAAACCTTGGTGAAAGACAATTCGTTCATGTTATTAGAGAAAAATCTGCACCATGGCCACAGGCTGGTATCTTTTCTCTGGAGAAATCAAACACAGTCACCCGGGTGTGCACGAGGCAAGAGTCCTGGTGGAAACCAATGTGACCACACTCAGTGAGGAGATGGAATGGGAGAAGAGAAAAACCACTCCCTCTGAGTGAAAGGCTCAAGTCATCTCCATAGAAATAACTGTCCGAATCTTACAAATTATAGTCTGACTGTCCCATTTGACAGGTAAATAAACTGAGAGTCAGCAGGATCTTGTGCCCTGTCCAAATCACACACAGCTGGCCTGGGACGCCCTCATCTTGCAGGTCACGCTGATGTAAATGAGACAGTTTAACGGTGGCTTCTAACCCACGATCAGAATTTGTGAGAACTCCAATAAAACAGGATTTATTTATATATTTTTTTAAGGAGAAAATATGTGATCGATTCAAAAGTGACCTTGGAAAATATATAAATGAAGGAAAAGTTTACTAGCCAAATTACTGATACAAATAGAATTCCCACCATAATGCTTAAATTCAACTATTGTCATAATATGTTATTAAGTCCAGAAAGAATCAATATTCTTATTTTAAAACCCTAATTTTTTCACTTAAATATCTTCCCTGATACTCTCTACCAAGCAACATCTCATTCATACTTCACTTTAAAACTATCAGACTTAGAGATACCTGGGTGGCTCAGTCAGTAAGTGTCTGCTTTCACCTCAGGTCATTATCCCAGAGTACTGAGTTGGAGTCCCACATCAGGCTCTCTGCTTGGCAGGGAGCCTGCTTCTCCTTCTCCCTCTGCCTGTGACTCAACCCTGCTTATGTACTTTCATTCTCTCTCTCTGACAAATTAAATAAATAAATAAAATATTTTTTTTAAAAAGCAGTTCTAATATATGGTAGAGAAAAAATTTAAAATGAAAACAAAAAAATAGAACTATCAGACTTAAAAGCAGTAAAACTTACTCAGAAGGTAAATTAAGTGGAAAGATTCAGTCCTTCTCTAATAAATGCAGAATAAGACAGGTATAAGGTACATCCAAAATAACAAAAGAATAAATAAGAATTATAAATGTCAATAGTTTCTAGGGTGTGGAAAAATGAACTCACTTATTCCTCTGATAACAGATTGCCACCAAGGACTAAGCACTTTTTATGTGGTCAGGTGCAAAGCAAAATGTTATAAAGGCAGTATCTTACTTAAGACTCAAAATAATCCTGGGGAATAAACTCTTATTAACCTATTGTATATATGAAGAAATTTGTCCAACGTCATAGTAAATGAGCGCAAAACAGCGGAGCTGGAATTTGAAAACCAAATTTGCCCTCTTCCCAAAACACAATTCTTCATCATTATACAGGACAAACTGGCAAACAAACATGCAGTAAGACCTACAAAACTTTTGCCACAGTAATTTCATTTGGGGAATATATGCTAAGTCTACCAAACCAAAATGGCAAAGCAGGCAGGCAGGAAACCAATCTGTATGATGTTCAAGCAGCATTAAAACAGCAATTTGTTGGAAACAGCACAAATTCTTCACCAACCGGGCTTATGGGCCAAGAAAGGGGGTGCATACAACATGAAAATATCACATGGCCAAGTAAAAATGCCATGTCTGTGAACTCTGTCAATACATGGAAATATCTCTAGAAAACAAATTTAACTCATTTGAAGGGATACATATTTATAGCAGCATTATCAACAATAGACAAATTATGGAAACAGCCCAAACGTCCATCGACTAATCAATGGATAAAGAAGATGTGGTATATCTATACAGCAGAATATTAGCCATCAAAAAGAATGAAATCTTACCATTTGCAAAGACATGAATGGAGCTAGAGAGTATTATACTAAGTGAAGTAAGTTAGTCAGAGAAAGACAAAATTCCATATGATTTCACTCCTGTGGAATTCAGGAAAACAAACAAACATGCGGGTGGGGGAAAAGAGGCAAACCAAGAAACAGACTCTTAATGATAGAGAACAAACTGATGGTTACCAGAGAAGGGGTGGGGTTGGGTACAATAGGTGGGGATTAAGAAGGATGCTTGTCGGTGCACCTGGGTGGCTCAGTGGGTTAAGCCACTGCCTTCGGCTCAGGTCACGATCTCAGGGTCCTGGGATCGAGCCCCGCATGGGGCTCTCTGCTCTGCAGGGAGACTGCTCCACCTCACCCACTTGCCTGCTGCTCTGCCTACTTGTGATCTCTCTCTCTCTCTCTGTGTCAAATAAATAAATAAAATATTTAAAAAAAAAAAAAAAAAGGACGCTTGTCATATGAGTGCCCCATGATCACTAAATTTTGCACCTGAACTAAAAACAAAAGAAGAGGGGCGCCTAGGTGGCTCAGTGGGTTAAAGCCTCTGTCTTCGGCTCAGGTCATGATCCCAGGGTCCTGGGATTGAGCCCCACATCAACTCTCTGCTCAGCAGGGAGCCTGCTTCCCCCTCTCTCTCTGCCTGCCTCTCTGCCTGCTTGTGATCTCTGTCAAATAAATAAATAAAATCTTTTAAAAAATTTTAAATTTAAGCAAAAATAACCATAAAAAGTAAATTCAGTGAGGGGCACCTGGGTGGCTCAGTGAATTAAGCCTCTGCCTTGGGCTCAGGTCATGATCTCAGGATCTGGGATTGAGCCCACGTTGGGCTCTCTACTCAGCGGAGAGCCTGCTTCCTCCTCTCTCTCTGCCTGCCTACTTGTGATCTCTCTCTCTCAGTCAAATAACTAAAATCTTTAAAATATATATATATGAATGAATAAGTAAATAAGTAAATAAATAAGTAAATAAATTCAGTGATGCCAACCCTGTAGCAAGATGCATTTGTCTGTTCAAGAGCGGAAAAACCTGGGGCGCCTGGGTGGCTCAGTGGGTTAAGCCGCTGCCTTCGGCTCAGGTCATGATCTCGGGGTCCTGGGATCGAGTCCCGCATCGGGCTCTCTGCTCAGCAGGGAGCCTGCTTCCCTCTTCCCTCTATCTCCCTCTCTGCCTGCCTCTCCATCTGCTTGTGATATCTGTCAAATAAATAAATAAAATCTTAAAAAAAAAAAAAAAAGAGTGGAAGAACCACATTTAATGTCCACTAAGCATCCCCACCCCTTTCTTTCACATTAGCTTGAAGTCACTGATTTGTAAAGATAGCACAAGGACACCCTGCTTTAAGATGCTATGATTCAGAATGGCATTCTCTTGTGGACCCCAGGAAGTGAAGTTTTCATATAAAAATAAAGGAATAGCTCCACTAATTTTTAAGCCCCTCCCCCCATGGTTTAGGCACTTTTCTTTTCTTTTTTTTAAGATTTTATTTATTTATTTGACAGACAGAGATCACAAGTAGGGAGAGGCAGGCAGAGGGTTGGGTAGGGGGAAGCAGCATTCCACTGAGCAGAGAACCCAATGTGGGACTCGATCCCAGGATGCTAGGATCATGACCAGAGCCGAAGGCAGAGGCTTTAACCCACTGAGCCACCCAGGTGCCCTTATTTTCTTATTAAAGTATAGTTGACACACTAGGCATTCCTATTTTTAAAATCAGATTAACAAAACCTCCTGAGGTATAAACCTATACCTCGTGAAGTTTGTTAGCCATTCAGTAAATTTATTTAAGACCTAATGTGTCTATAAACTGGAACCTAATTTCTTTCACCATTTGGTTTGTGCTAATAAGGAGCCACTCTCCAGATCTTATTCTTTAGAACATATTTATATGTGTTATATGTAACACTATTTAAGATAACATAAATTCAAGGGCCACAGAAGTTTAAGTGTCTGAACGTAATATGTAGGTTTATGCCCCAAATGCATTTTTTTTATAGGATCTCATTCCCTAAAATGGAGCAGGATATGCCCACAATGGTTCTTCATCACTCACTCTCAGGGTTGGCAGGGGGAACCTGCACACCCCCAGCCAGGTCACAGATACTCCCTGACACATCGTTCCCTCACACCCTCCAATGGCTTCCTATATAACCTATCACTTCAGATGAACGAGGCACAATTAAAGAGTTTCCAAAATAACTGCTGCATCTTTTAAGAAGAACAAGGTTGGGAAGTTCTGGGAGGAACTGGGCCAAAGTCAGTGCTATCTGATCCACACTAAAGAAGATTCCTCCATTCAGCAAGCGTGTCCTCTGTCTGCGCAGATCCCACATCAGTCTTCATTCCAAGGTTCCTTTTCTCTGTCCTTACCAACCTACACATCCTGTCCACGTTCCTGTGTTGCCCTACACTCGGAACAACTTAATGTTGTCCCTCCAACATAAAGAATCACTGGGTTCCGTGTGTACCTGGCACAAAGTCAAAGCCCACCAGTATGGCAAGATCAGTCTCTAATGGTCAGCTGTCCAACATAGTAGCCTCCAGCCATGTGTAGTTATTTAAATGTAAAGTAATTTGAATAAAATTTAAAATTCAATTCCTCAGTTATACCAGTCACATTTCAAGTGTTCAACAGCCACAAGTGGTTAATAGTTACTGAACAGCACAGTGCAGAGAACACGTCCATCATCACGTTAAGGTCTACTAGACAGCACTGAGCTCAGAGGTTTCAGCGCCCACCCACCTGCCTCTGCGATTCCAGGTGACATTCTCCCACAGCTGGACAACTCTTCCCAGCTGTCACCAGGTACCATCTGTCACTTCATCTGACACCAAGGGGAACAGCTCAGTTTCACCTGGGCAACATTTCTTATTAAAACATAGTAAAATGAAATTTCCGTGAGTTTATACATACATCGATGTCTCCATTTATGTATCCAACACCACAATCAGCATACAGAACAGTTCCACCATCCCCCAGAAATTCCCTTGTACAGCTCCTTTGTAGTCAAACCCTGCATCTACCCCAAAAACCTTGGCAACCACTGATCTGGCAGCTTTCTAAAAAATACTCAAGAGTCCTGGAAATCTCACTTGGGCAGGTCTGGGAGGAGGCCTGAAATCTGTACCACTCACCAGACCATGTTTCTCAGGTGATTCTAATACTCAGCTAGGTTTAGGAACTTCCAGGGTAAATGCTGAATCCTAGGTTAATTATCTGCAAAGTGCTCTCTGGTATCTAGGCATGCTCTCTTCAGACCCCCTTTCGCTGCTCTGTTGCACATGGCAGACGTGCATCGCAGGCTGGGTAATCGGAAGGCAGGGCAGGCTTGGCTACTGGGGGCACAGGCAAGGTAACCAACCACCCTGTGACTCTGGTTTCTGGTTCTGAATCATGTGCCCTGCCATCCTAATCCCTTCCTGGCTCTTTGTGCCCATGGAATCCTCATCTGGCAAAAAAGGAACCACATCAGAAATAATTGCCTACCTCCAAGGCTCGCTGGGAAGTAATGATTTAGATAATACGTTCAAAGGCACTGAGCAGCCAGGATGAAAAGTTGCCCCTGTCCTGGATACATCATCACTACACAGGACTGCCTTTGGATAGAACTCTCCTCATCCTGTTTACCTGATGGATGTGGGAGATCAGGACACAAAGTACAATAAAATGACAGCCATTAAAGAAATAAATAAATAGGTAGATAGATAAATAAGTGTTTTCCTCCTAAATGCATGATCCCAAGGGCAAGATACCAAATTCCATATTTTTTAAACCTTTTTAAAGATTTTATTTATTTATTTGACAGAGAGAGGCAGGCAGAGAGAGAGGAGGAAGCAGGCTCCCTGCTGAGCAGAGAGCCCGCCGTGGGGCCCAATCCCAGGACCCTGAGATGGTGACCTGAGCTGAAGGCAGAGGCTTAGCCCACTGAGCCACCCAGGCACCCCCCAAATTCCATTTTTAAAGGGGAATTCAGAGGAGTCAACATCATCTCAGAAACCACCTCGGTTCGGAAAGTAAACGATTACAAAGAGGGTCAACAATTTTGAGTTTAGCCATTCTCTCCAACTTCTTCAGCTCTGCTGAGGATTCCTGGAAAACACTTGGAAAAGTTCAAGATGATCAAAGGAAAAGTATGGCCAACACAAGAAATGCTATCATGTAACATCACGTGTTTATTTAGCTCCACCAAGCCAAAGAGAGAAGACTGTTTGAAAGGGAGAGAATGCCTGCTTAATCAACTAAAAATGCATTCATTACTATGCTATTCACCGTGGCTTTCCTGAAATCAGACACTTTTGCCCCTAGACCATAAGATTGAAGCGATTTGAAATGAAAATATTTCCTGTCCACTGCTTGCCAGTTTCTAGCCCCAGAGTGATAGAACAGATGACATCCAGTACAATAAAAGCTTTTATTAACCATAAATTTGAGACTGCTTTAGGGATTTGAAGTGTTGGGTTTCATGCTGAAAAAATGTAATGTTATCCACAGACCATCAGTGAGTAACAAAAACAGAGGCACAGGTTATGCTACTTTGATCAAATTATGGCAAAAAAAAAAAAAATTGTCTTTTGCATTTAAAATAGTAGTTGCATTCAGGGTCTATCTTCAAGGAGCACCACAATAGTTTAATCCTAGGTCTTGGGCAGTTTAATGGAAATTCATCCTGAATGCAGATTTCTAGAACCAACTGCTTTCTGTTAAACTGAAAGAAAGCTGAAAAGTGTTAAGAGGCAAAGTGAGCTGAGAAATTCAAATGCTAAAATGGGACCCCTAAATCTGGGTCTGTCAACCTTAGCACTATAGCCACTAAGTCTTTATCGGCGAGAGCCAGCTTACCCATTTCAGGGTGTTTAGCAGCATCCCTGACCCCTACCCACAAAAAGACAGTAGCAAACCCCTCCCCAGCTGTGACAATCAAAAAGGTCTCCAGGGATTCCCCAGATCACCCCCGAGTTGAGAACTCTTGACTGAATCAAATTCTAGCCCTACTGAGCAAATGCTGCCTGATTTTTCTTTCTCCAAAGACCACCTCAGAGCCCGAGGGTCTCACGGCCTCAGCTCTCTGCCCCAGGCCCCCCTCCTCTGCACAGAAATGGGGAGCCCACCCCAAGTGATTTCTGAAAATCAAAAGCACTCTGCACCCTCTTTCCCACCAAAACCGATGGTGGCACAGCCATGGAAATGAGAACTCTCTCCACTGGGACCAGAGCAGACTAGCACAAGCCAAGGCAACCCGCCACCCCCCACCCCCCACCCCCACCCCCAGGCACACCCGGCCGGGCCTTTGTGTCCCGCACATTCCAGCAGGGAAGCAGGCTAGCAGGCTGCTGGGCTGGGCTGTACCGCATCCCAGCCAGCCTCCAGACTGCTGCTTTCTGGCCTTTCACTGTCAGACCAAGGAGGGGACCAGGGACCCGGTGCCAGAAAAGAACATGAAAAGCAAAGGTGAACCTCTGTGGCCCATTCTCTGCGTGCTGAATGTCCCACTATTAGGTCTCGGCATGACATTTCATGGCCAGCAGGGGAGGGGGCCCGGTGGGGAGAGCTGAACAAATGCCCAGGGGCACAGGCCCGCCTTTGCCCTCCCTGTCTCCCTGCACTTATGAATAAAAGATGGAGGGTTTGTCTCGGCAGTTTTCCTGGTACCCTGTAAGAATAACAACTGGCCGCTTTTTGACCGATTTAACTTACTCTGAACAAGATTCGATATGTACTTTCCAGGTCTTTAACTGTACACGCCCTTACATCAGGGGCAAGGACAAAGAGAAAAACCACGGAATTAGGTAGGAGATAAGAATTCGGGTTAAACTAATGAAACGGTCTGCCTGGAGTGGATTCTAAAAAAGTAATTTAGGCAACAGGCGACCACAGAACCAAAAGGCTGGAAACTGACTTCGAGGACATGTTTTTGAGTGAAGTGGCCTTTCCTGGAAATAAAGTTCAATGTTTTCTTCCCACAAAGGAGAGTAATGACTGAATTTTGGTGTGAGGATGCGTTCAACCGGAAACTTTCCCCAGCCAAACAGAGGTTTTAATAGGAACTCGTTCCAAGTTGCGGAGGGCGACACCTACAAGGGTTTGTAACAAGCCCGTGTGAATAGCAAAAGCCTTAAACATTCTTGAGACACTACAGTCCTAATGTTGAGAGCCCAGCTGATTTTCAAATAGTCTTTAAGGGCAGAGGTTATATTTCAGCCTAACACACAAGACACCCTTCGTTTTGGATTCTCAGTAAAGTAAAAAGGAAGCCTTCATAAAGCATCTCCTTTTCTTTTCTTTTTTTTAAGATTTTATTTATTTATTTGACAGAGAGAGAGAGATCACAAGTAGGCAGAGAGGCAGGCGGGGGGGGGGGGCGGGGGGGATTGCGGGGGAGGGGGGAAGCAGGCTTCCTGCCAAGCAGAGAGCCAGATGCTGGACTCGATCCCGGACCCTGAGATCATGACCTGAGCCGAAGGCAGAGGCTCAACTCGCTGAGTATCCAGGAGCCCCACATCTCCTTTTTTAAAAAGACAACACAGGGGTGCCTGGGTGGCTCAGTGGGTTAAAGCCTTTGCCTTCGGCTCAGGTCATAATCCCGGGGTCCTGGGATTGAGCCCTGCACCGGGCTCTCTGCTTGGTGGGGAGCCTGCTTCCCCCTTTCCCTCTGCCTGCCTCTCTGCCTACTTGTGCCGTCTGTCAAATAAATAAATAAAATATTTTTTAAAAAGACAACACAGATTGAACTGGATGAAACCATTGGAAAGATCTCCATGTACAACAGTTTCAAGCAGAAAAACCAAATTTTGCTCAGTGTTGAAACTGTATCCATATTTGTTACCTACTGATACCTAACACACAATGTCATAATATCACCTTTGGAGGGATCTAGCCAAATATCGGCCCTCATTATGAGGAAAGGAGCAGAAATCTAAACTGTGGGACCGTCTATACCACAAGTGACCTTGACTCTTCAGAATGTGTATGCTATGAAGGAACAAAAAAATGGGTAGAAGAACTGTCCTCTGTTAAAGGAGACTGAAGAGACAGGAGTCTCTGTAAAAGTGATCTATTTAGAGGGCACCTGGGTGGCTCAGTTAAGAGCCTGCCTTCGGCTCAGGTCATGATCTTGGGGTCCTGGGATGGCGCCCTGTCAGGCTCCCTGCTCAGCGGGAAGCCTATTTCTCCCTCTCCCTCTGCAGCTTCCTTTGTTGTTCCCCTGTTTGTGCTCATTCTCTCTCTCTCTCTCTCAAATAAATACAGTCTTAAAAAAAAAAAAGTGACCTATTTAAGAGTGATCCTTAAATAGGATCCTCTGAATCCTGGAATGTGATTCAGAAAGAAATCACGGAGATCTGCCCCATAACTGCAGTAGGTGGGGCACGCAACGGGGAACTCCAGGCAAAGAGGAAATAGGTGCTCATTTTACCGTGCTTTCAACTTTTCTATAGGATTGAAACATTTCAGAATCCAAAATATGGGAGAGAAATATAGTAAAGAGGAGTCCAAGTACCAGTGGCTGGCTGCCTGTGGCGGGCAGGGGGCTATGCAGCAATAATTTCACTTTCTTGTTTGGTTTCAGAAAATATATGCCCAAAATATGACTAATTTTTTCTAAACAAAACTACATAAACTCTTAATACAGCATACGTCTAGGACAAAGATAAAATGTAAAAAACTTAATAATATGACATTGTTCACTTAACTGGGCAAAGGGGATGTATACACAACAGACGTTTAAGGCATTCATGTTTCTGCTTTTAAAAAAAGTCATAGGCCCTTTAAAAGCTGCTTTATGCCTTTCCCTAAAACTCTTCTGCAATTTATCATTCTCTTTCTCCTCATGTCAGAAAGCCTACTAATTTAAAAACTTTTTAGAACAGCTCTTTAAAACCCCCCTGCCTTCCGCCCAAAGTCTCCCCCTATTCTCCACCCTCATCTTTCTTTAATGAGATAAAAGCAATAATTACACTAGTCTTGACCAACTTGAAAACTATGCACTTAAAAAAAAAAAAAAAAGTGTGACCCTTTAAGTAAAAGGAAGAAAGCTCAGTAAATGGGGAATGTGCTCAAGTGTAAAGATGTGGGGGTAGAATTTCTGTCTCTTGAGGACTTCAAAACCCAGGGAGAACAATAAGAGGCAGCGTGTCCAGAGCAGCCTTAGGAGGGACCTGGGGGACTGTCACCTTGGGTGAGTCAGACACTGGGAACCCACGGCTCCCACTGCCCCAAAGCAGCCTTTGGGCAGCACAACCAGATGTTACATTTTCTCTGCTTGATTTTGGTAAAACTCCATGACCTCTTTCTCAAATTAAAAAGGCAATGCTTTTTTTTTTTTTTTTCAAACCACAGGAGCTATCTTTAGTGAAGCCTTCTAAGGATTTCATTAATTCATAGCCAGCCAACCAGGACCTTTCCCACAGTCTCCCACAAAAAAGCCCGGGAAGTCACTGACTGCTTGGCTGGATCTGAATATGAGCAGAGGTAAGATCAGAAATATCTAGTTCCTCCCACAGGGAGGCAAGCCATGAAAATCAAAGCTGGGCAAAAACTCATTACCACAGCTGGCCAGCAAACCCACCGCCCTGGAAAAAGGCTGAGAGCACCTTTGATTCTGGATGGACCGTCTCGTGATTTCAGAAAATGAAACGTGTTCATCACCAGAGGGGTTGAAACAAAACAAGACCCGTACCTCTGTTTAAAAGACAAAGATTTCCTACCCGCTGGCAGCTGCTGCCAGGGAATGAGAATCATTTCATAAAGTCCAAAACCAGGATGCATGGTTAGCACTGGACAGGAACTTTTTACATTTTTTTTTCTTTATCCACAGTGCGGTGTAAACTACACAATGCAGACACCTCCTTTTGACACAACCAACACTTTACAAGGTGGGATCCCCAACCAATCCTGGCCCGACTGCCACCTCAGGCATCTCCTGGACCACCCTGCAGCCCAGCAGTTGGCGTTGGCCAGGAGGGGCACATGGTGCCAATAATCAATTAAGTCACTAGGGAGAGCATATTTTATGCTGACTCTGAGTACCGAATGCCACATGATGCACTAATGTCGAGAAACCCAAGAAACCCCAGAACCTCTGAGGACATCTGTATGATGACGGCTCACCTTCCAGGTGACCTCAGCAGAGAGACCCCCTGAGGTCATCCACAGGTGCCACCATCATTCTCACCATCAACTATAATTTCCTGCAGGGCACTTGGGTCAATTCAAGGATCGTGGAAGGAGAACCTACTCTATGCCCGCCCCCATGCCGCAGACACTGCCCTGGGGGAGACAGACAGACAAGAAAACACCATGGATGTCTCATGGTGAAAAGTTCTGTGCAGAAAAACAAAGTGAGGCAAAGAAGGCAAGTTGCTATTTCAAACAGGGTGGTCACATCGCTGTTCCATTGTCCTGGTTGTTTCCATGTTGCAATCAAAGCTCCAGAAATCTGGCCCAGCCCATAGAAAGCCCCAAAGACACACTGAATGAAGAAATGGCCACTGAGGGTCACTCTTATCAAACGATTCATCCGTTAGAGAAACCTGTCAAGCCTCATGGGGCTTCCTGATAGGGGCACACGGACAAAATTCAAGGCACCCTATATTCCAGTCCCAACCTACACATCCTCAGCCTTCCTGCCCCCACCCTGCGCCAGGAACCACCCTCCCCCAGCTTTGCCAGTTTTCTTTCTGCCACACTTTTCTTTCAAAGGATTTCTCCACCTCCCTGTTCTGCTTACAGGGCCACCCAACCCCTTCTTCTAAGCCTCCTCTGAACCATCCAAGTTAAGTGTCTTCTTCATAAGCTAATCAAGTTTCGTCGTCTTCTTCAAGGCATCACTGCAAAAGGCTGAATGCATTCTCACTAAATCTGAAGCCACGATGGGGTGGGTCTGATTTTACTACAGACAGGCTTTCTGGCACAGGTGAAATTCCCATGGGGGGCCAGCGGAGGGGGAGCACGACGTGGAGAAGCCTCCCAGAGGAAGGTAAGCCTCCTCCAGCGCAGGGGAAACTAAGGCAGACCAGGAAGCCAGAATGACTGGGAACCAATGGGGACAATGGCTAAAATGCCAGATTTCCAAAGGTGTCAAGCAGCGGCCGGGCACTGGCACATATCCACAGGCAGCGACATAGGCGGAATGTTCTAGTTTGAGGAGCAGCAGGAACTGTGGTTCATGTTTCTCTGGGAGGAGTGGGGAGGTACAGAGACAGGACAGAGAGTTCCCTGTACCTTGGAATCCCTCCTGCACCTCCCTGTCTCTGGGTCCCTGTACCCTTTCCTTGCAGCCGCAGCTGGGTAGGAAGCCAGTGCAGACAGGGGAGAGGGCCTGGGCCTACTGTCCTTGTCTTTTCCCTGGAAAACGTAAGTAAACTCCCAAATCACACCAAGACCTGACACAGTGGAGCTGCTCAAAAAACCGTGTCTTCCCTCCTCACTCCAGACGAGTCTTCTCAGATCCTGAGCAGTGAGTGCCGGTGCCCCACCCAGAGCCAAGGTGCCCACTCCAGAGGAAGGCAGCGATAAAACTTTCACTTAGCAGGGCGCACACTTGCTAGGGCCGACTGCTAGTGCATCGGTCTGGATTACATTGCATTTTCCTCTGGTAAAAGAGAGGCCATTTCAGGAGAGAAGAAACCAGAAATCACCTGGAGAGAATAAAATCACAAGGAAAGGGTTTTTAAAACCATATGGCCTGTCTCAGGAAAATGCACTTCTTCGTTCCAAGGAAACCCTCCCTCTAACCCCATCTCAGAACAGAAGTCTGGAGCCATAGCCAGCATTTTTTAAAGAGTTACCATTTGGGGGGGGTGGGGGGAGCTGGGGGGGTGTCTTTCTACAAAAGTGACAAAACAGAACACTTGGAAAAACTAGTTTTTAAGGAAATAAAGTTTTTACATCTAAAAAGGTTATATTTAAAGCCTAATCCCTCATGATTTCAAAAGGATTCATTTGAAATATTCATTTAATGTGTGAAATGTAAATATCCCTTCAAACATTTAATGAATGCTATCAATTTCTATTCCCTTCCAAAGTTGCTGCTTCAATTTTATAGGACATTTCTTAAGTTCAAGCAACCTTCCCTACAATGTAGTAATTTTAATGAAAAAGCCTCATGATTAATGTCATGATTAATGCCCAGGTTTGGAAGGAAGGAAGATACAATAAAATTAGAATAAATTTCCAACAATACTCTCCATCTACTGCCCTTTCAACTCCTAAGGTACCAGCCTTATGCAAATAAGACACTTTACCATTAGGTTTACTATAAAACCAATGCTTCTTAAAAGTGCCCAGTTGTTTTTTTTAATGGAGGTAGTTTCCATTCATGCTATTAAATCAGACAATTTATAGGCCAACTTCCGTTTTAGAAGAGAATTACATGTGTGTTCACATCACATCTTTATTTTGTCATCCACCCAGTGATTTGTCGAGGACAGCTGGTACCTATTAAGTCTCCCCTTTAAATGGTGTAGCCTTAATTAGCTACATCCACCTTCCCCCAACATTTCCAAACAAGGAACCAAAGCAAAGGGAAGCCGTTTTTATCACAAATGCTTTGAACAATGGAGTTGTAAATGTTAAAATAATAGTTTCCATTAGAAACCAGCTAGTTATTCCTTTTTTAGGCCCCATCACAAAAAAAAAAGAAAAACAAAAAACAAAACAAAACAAAAAAAACACCAAAAAACACAGGGTACACACAGGGTTTAAAAGTTTGGTTTTTGTTACTTAGGTAATTTTTGGTTTCATGCCTGCTGTTATTAATTAAACTTTCCCAAGATATTGCTTAGGAAAGGGTGAGGGACAGTCTCCCAGAGATATTCTTGATTTTAGGCTACACACTTCTTACTTGGGACTTCTGAGCCCATAAAAATCAGTAGACAGAAACTGCACAAAGAGAACAAGCCTGGCATGGTTTTCTATGGACAGATACCATGCTCTTCTCAGAAAATAAAGACTTTCCAACTCACACCAGGAGAAATCCACTTGATTGCATGATTTTAACCTGCCACATGTAGCTATAGCACACTGATTAGGATACAACGTAGACTTCCCTACTTTAAAAAAAAAAAAAAAGAAAAAAAAAGTAACCTATGATGCACTCAGGACTTCAAGTGTGAACTATGTCAACCAGCTAAATGTTGAGCAAGATAAGAAGCCACCTCTAGGATTTCCCTCTCAGATTTGGTTTCCTCTTAAAGATTTGCCCCAGCTTTAATCTGCAGTAAGACTATCTGTTTCAATTGGATGTGCTCTTTCCTGGGCTTGTGTCTTTTCAATCAGCCAGTAGCCCTGCCGGGTTTAGAGTGGCAGAGAGGAAGTGGCCTGTGGTTAAACAGAGGAAATTCCAAGGCATTTTAATAGAGCAAATAGTCTCTTTACTTCCCACAGGGAAGAGCTTCAAAGGCCCCAGACCCTGGAGGAGACAATGTGTTGTGGGGCCATCAGTCACCTAATCGTGTGTCAGGACCATTCAGAATGTCCCAGCAGCCAAGACAAACACTGCCCAGGAGGACATTGCCTCCCACCAGACGAGCAAGTCTGGCTGCTGGGAGATGGGGCCCATGGCACCAGCACAGACAGGCCCCCTGAGCTTGCTGAGGGCCTGGGACCTCCAAATTTGGGGAAGATGTGAAACAGAAAAGGTCTCAGCTGCCAGGGTAGAGTGCAGGAGAAAGGTCTCCTCTGAGGGCACAACCCTGTCAAGCTTCTGGGGGCACCTGAGCACCCCTCCCCTGCCTCAGCACATACTCTTACAATTGTGGTGGGGGGGGTACCAAGATTCCAGAAGACTAAAAGTCCATCCATCAGAGGCAGACACAAGAGGGAGTGAGAAACGAAAAGTTACAATTAATCGGTGATGGGGTAGCCCCAGCAGCAGCAGACATCTGCTGGGCACGCTATGTGAAAAGCTCAGGGACCGATGAGAGGAAGAGGGTCTAAAAGCTTAAACACACACACATTTTAGGCCAAATGAAGCATGAAAAATACTCAACTTAAAGACTTACAAAAGCATTAGCCGTTCTTTCCTTTGTAGGGACATTGGTAAGGTCTGAACTGCAGAGAATATGATTTGGATCCTACCCTACTCTTTCCTGAGATTGTTTTCCAGACAAGCCCAGCTGTTCTGGGGAGGAACCCACGGAAGCGTCAGGGTCGCCTTCACTCCCGGCCTCCCCTTCAACCCCAGGCTGAAGGCATCCACCCAAACCAGGGTGCCCTGCCCAGCTGGTTCCCCTGGATCCCCTCAGCCAGCCTGACCCCCTTCACTGGCCAGGGCTCTGACAAAGTCTCCACTTCCTCTTTAAATCCAGGCAAGTCATTTAAAGTCAAACTCAGATTTTAAATGTTAAGAATATGGTTTCTCTCCCCTTTCTCTGGCCTGGGGGAGAGTCCTCTCTCCTAAAGCAATGGCTCTCAACAGTGAGAGGAATTTGTTAAAATGCCAATTCCTGAACCCCCATCTCACTCCCATTCCGGTCGCATTAGCCTTGAATCTGCATTTTAACGAGCTCCCAAGGCAATCCTGATACTGGAAGCCCCTAGACTTTACTTCGAGAAATTGTGTTCAGAGGGAAAGGATCCCTAGCCGGTACTTACTTGCTGGTCTCATTCACCCAGCTGTATCCCCTTTTTAATACAACTAGCACAATGCCCCAGGCACTGCAGGGGCTGCGGGGGGGGGGGGGGGGAGGGGGGAAAGGGTGGTGGGATGGGTGGGGGAGGGGAAAGAAGGGAGGGCTGTTCAAGAGAGATGGACCCAGGCCAGGAGGATTCCCAATTAACCCCGCAAAACAGGCTGGAGGAAAGCATTGCAGTTCTTATAAAAATGTCTCTCTAAAAAATGTGTCAACCAGGGCTGAATCATTTTTTAACCAAGAATTCTGTAAGAGACACGAGAGCATGTATAACATGGAAGACATGGCCAGAAGACAGGCAGACCAGATGCAGGCTAGGGAGCCATGAGCTGCAAGTGAATGAAAACGCATCCAATTCAGAATCAAATAAACATGCCTGGGCCCACAGCCAAGGAGAGTTCTTGGATTGGACTTTTATCAGGACCTAAATTTTAACCAGCTGGAACTTCTTCTTTTCCAAGTACCACCCTATTCCTTCCTACCTTTTGAGATGAAGTATTTGCCTTAAATGGGAAACTTGCACTTCATTGTAAAGACGATGCCAGCGTTCTGGCTTCCTGAATTCCTGGAGGAGCAGGCTTTTTTGCAGGGTAGACATTTGTTTCAGAGATAAAAGACCAGAGAAGATGTACCCCATTTAGATAAGAAGGCATTCCTTGTTCCCTCCTTCTCCACTGCAGGAAAACGCCACTAAACAAAAACCTGTGGGAGCCGATGCCTAATTCTTTGTCCCATCAGTGTATTTTGAACAACTAGCAAGATGAAAGAAAAAAAAAAAAAAAAAAACACCTCAGCGCAATTGACTGATAGAAAGTTACCCGTCACCAACAGAACCATTCCACCACTATCAAGAAGCAAGAGTTAAGATCCAGTGTAAATGAGGATGCCAGTTTTAGAAATTGTTACTTTGGGAAAATTGTATTTATTACTCCAAGAGCAACTTTACCTGGCAAGGGCCCTAAGAGATTTTTTTTAAGAGTCAAAGAAGTGTGCCCAAAACTCATTCCTAAAACACTCAGCTGTGTTCAAGATGGTATCTGCCCCTTAATTGCCCCACTAATAATAGGAAGGTTGAGAAATCTGACCACTTAAACCAGATCAGCTCCTCAGAGAGCCTCCCCAAAGGGTGTGTTAGAAAAGCTGCTGAGGGTTCACTGGCTTCAGTCACCTTGCCAGTCCTGGGAAAATACACACTGCTGCCAGGGCAAGAGTTCCTGGAACAAATGCTCCCTGGAGATCAAGGGGGTCATTTGCCCCGTTCCTCTGCAGCACCCAGATCCTGCAGGGCTCACGTTGCCACCCTGCTGTCCCCCTCTCAGGTTCCATGTGACCGAGACCCACAGGAAGCCGTCTCCTGTTTGATTCACACATAATCAACCCTTCTTTTAGGTCTGCATGGCCCCAACTAGACTGTAAGCAACGTCAGAACTGAGACCAACATCTATGAGCTGAATACCCACCATCTGGTAGGGGACTCTGACATGAATCAAAGGCCAAATCATTGTACACCAGTATTCACTGGCCAGTCTTCTGACCGCAACTTTTGGAAGACCCGATGTAGGGAGGCGGGGGCAGGGAAGGCTTCCTGCCGGAACCGCTGCTGGAGTAGAGAAGGGAGGCTAGGGTGTAAAGAGAAGGAAAATAGACAGGAACAGCATGTGCAAAAGCCTGCTGTGGAGAGGACACTGGAGCTCAGTGCTCTCATCTTTCCATCCACTTCCTAAAATCATCCCTTAATACAGGATTAAGCAAGAAGGCTACAGGGTCTAATTGGGCTCAGTCAAGATTTACAGGCTCTGAGGCCACCAAGATGAGGTTAAGTGCCTGGCTAAAGAAACCTGTCCTAAGACACAGATATGAGCAAATATTGACAATGTAGTGTGGTGAGAACTAAAATGTGAGGACCTGCATGAGAAGGCAAAGCAAGGGGAATGGCATTCAGGGTGGGCTTCCTGGAGGTGGTATCACCCGAGCTGAATCTTAGGACAAGCAGAAGGTTCTCAGGGGAGGAAAAGGCATCCTAAGAGCAGAAAGCATGTCTCAGCAGCATAGAGGGCACAAAAGTTAGGGACCGGCTGGAAAGATAGGTATGCAAGGCAGGTGGGCAAGAGGGGTTGAGGAGAGCTGGTAGCTCCATCAGAGGCACTGAAAGGCAAGTCCAGGAGGAAAGGAGCCATTCAGCAGGTTGGAAAGAGTGTGGAATCTGGGAGATGGCCCAGAGGCTTCCATGCTCATACAAGAAGGGATGAACAGGAGACAATTAGTGAGACCAAGGTAAAAGCTGTTGAGAAGGTCACCCCTAACTAGGAGTTGTGGTGGGAGAAAAGAGGTCAGCCTGACTGTGAGGCCACTGAGGGCAGGGATGCACAATTAGGGGAAATAAACACATTAGAAACAGCATAGAAACACAAATAAACAGCATAGAGACTGAAACCATCAGCGTGGCTCCTTTGGGTCACTACTATACCCAAAGCATTAAAACTTCCAAGCTTTGTGAACTGACACATGAAGCCACCTAGACAATTGCAGAAAAATAGCAATTGGACTGATCCACCTAAGCTGTCATATGTAAACTCAGAATAAAATGCTTGTGATGCTCTTACAGTTATTCAAAAGCCAAAATATCCTTAGATCCAAAAGGTTTAACAGGACTAATAAGTCAGTATGAGATAGCCTTAAGGAAACTTTTTGATATAAAAACTGGGAAGAACTTGGTATCTTAAAAGATAATAATTGTGAGATTTTACTAAAATGTGATGCTTTACTCAAAACAGGAAGGTTATATTCAGTATGGGGTTGGTGGTGGGAGGGTGTGTTATAGCTGTCTTAGTGCAGCAAGGCTATTAGGTTTGAAGTTATTCCAGCTGCCTAGCTCATCCCTGGTTTTCTGCACTGTTTCTCTGATTGTGGGACAAGGGAGCTGGAAGCACCATCCTGAGACTCTAAAAGGGTGCCAGGTCCTAGGCCTTGACTGTGCTGAGGCCTTTCAGTACATCTCTGAAGAGGTGAGTCAACTTTGTTCTAAGGACCCCACTCTCAGCGCCAACAGTGCTGGGATAACAAGGAAATCCCCATTTATTCCCATTTTTCAGGTGGAAAAACTGGACGCGGGAGCAGAGCCAAGGTCATGTCCGTGGCTGCCTGAGTGCAAAGCCCTCACAAAGCTCTCCACAAGTCTGAAGGCCTTGAGTGCCCTGACGCCTGGCCCTGGCTTGGGTGGGAGGTGCGGGGCAGACAGAAGCAGTCTGGGGCCGCCCAAACACAGGAACCCTGGCGGCCACGGGGGATCGCAGCATCCCCGCGCACATCGCCCCCCACCCGGACAGCATCAAACTGCTCGGTTACTGGGAGAAGACTCCAAACACGAGACTAAGAATGCACACCTCTCCACTCTCCTCCGGAGCATCTGACCGAGGTGACAAACTCATGCCTTCCTTTGGCCTAGAAAAATATCTGCAAGTCAAACTGGCGCCAGGGAGAAAGGGTGTAGGTCATCCATGAGACCCTTCGCTAGACGAAGGGCAAGATTTCCTAGCAAGTCAGGAATCGGGGGTGGGGTGAAAGTGGGGTAAGACGGCCCAGCCTAGAAGGAACAATGCGTCCACGAGAGGGGGCGCATCCCTCCCCAGCGCTCCGGCTCCCCTCTCTGTCAGTCCCGGGCCTCTGCAGAGTTGTGGACCCGAGGAATGGACTACAGGACCACTGCTGCTCCCAAGCGCCCCCAGTCCAGACAGCTCGGAGCATCCCAACCCCGGGGAGGAGGAGACACGGGTCCGGAAACAAAGGGTGGGGCGCCCTTCTCCCGCCCGCCGCGGGACGCCCCTCTCGCCCGCCCTCTGGGAGCGGGACCCCGGCCAGTGGCCGCGCCTCATTAGCAACACAAAGCCGGGGGTCGGGCGGCCCCTTTCATCCCGGCTGGGGCTGGCGGACGCGCACCCCGGGAGGGAGGGAAGGGCGGGAGCAGCGGTGATCCCAGCCCTGCCGCTGACTCCGCGTAGGGCAGGCAGGTCGGCACCCGCTCGGCTGCCCGCAAGCACCTGTGCGCACTGCGCCCGCCACGCTTTTGGGGACGACGAGAAGTTTCTCCTTACCCTCCAGCCGCAGGTGTCGGCGCCCCGCGCTCTGCTGGAGCCGCCTGCCGCTACGGCCAGCTGCGAGCCGTTGAGGCAGGCGTTGACCGTGAAGAAGACGGAGCAGAGCTGCAGCCACGGGGCCATGGCCGTGCGCTCGCCCTGCCCTACCCAACTCTGCACCCCGGCTGCCTGCCTCTGGCCAGCCCCAAGTGGGCGGTGGCGCCGGCGGCGGCGGCGGCGGCGGAGCTGGCCGCACTACCGAGCATGCGCCGCCGGCCTGCGCCCGGCCCCTTCCCTTGGGGCCCCGCCCCCCACCCCGACTTTAGCACTGTGGCCCCGCCCTTCTAGCCCAGCCCTCTGTCTTGGCCCCGCCCCGTCCTGTAGTCCTCCCCACCTATGGCCACACCCCGAATCTCCACTGAGGGGCTGGGATCTGCAGGTTTTTTTCGCTACCTGACGGGCCTTTTTTTTAATCCAAAGGATCTGTCCAAGTGATGCCTGCTCTCAGCAAAAAACTCAGGAAAACACAAAGAATATAATAATAATGGTTTTAAAAGTAATTTAATAAACACCTACTATTTGCCAGGCCTCTTGAATCTTCCCAACCACAGTGGGAAGTGTTAGTATTATTCTAACCCACTGAGCCACCCAGGCGCCCGGGAAGTATTAATATTATTCTAGTCCCAGTTTCCGGCGCAAGAAAGTTAGGGTAATGTGGTGGTTATAAAAATCCTAGCTGAGGGGCGCCTGGGTGGCTCTATTGGTTAACCGACTGCCTTCTGCTCAGGTCATGATCGTGTGGAGTCCCAGAATCGGGATTGAGTTCGGCATTGGGCTCAGCAGTCTGCTTCTCCCTCTCATGCTCTCTTTCATTCTCTCAAGTAAATAAGTACAATCTTTTTTTTTTTTTTTTAAGAAAAATCCTAGCTGAGACCTCCGAAAAATCACTTGCTCCATGTTACTGTCCCTGCCTCCTAAACTGGAAAAACAAAAGTATGCTAGTCTGGGGAGGATTCTACTGTTTAGCACATAGCAAGTGTTCAATAAAGGCTACATTCTAACATTAACACACTTGCATAAGGTCACCCAGCTGGTACCTACTGAGATTCAAATCCAAATCTGACAAAAACAATACACTTAACCACCCCACTTGACAGACTCACAACCCTGAGATCAAGAGTCACACACTCCACCAAGTGAGCCAACCAGGCCCCCCATCTGAAACCATCTTAAATGGCTTTTCTGGTTAATAATGAGGTGGACCATGTTCCCATGTATTTAGTGGCCATTTGCATTTCTTCTTTGTTCCACAATTGGACTCTAGGAAAAGGAGCAGTACTTGGAGTTTATGGCCAAAGGAGAGCCTTAAGGAGGGTGCTGGAGAAGACAGCATTTCTACTTGGGTTTTACTCACATCACCATATGACTGAGTGACCAGGGAAGACAGAGCGACACCCCTGTTCCCTTTCCAGTCTCTACACCCACACACAGCTCACTGCCTCACTGGGCAAGTGGGAGCCTCTGAAAACATGCAGCAGAGTTCAGAGTTGCTCCAACTATAGCAACTACAGAGGACACAAGAAAGAAAAGACTTATGTGTCCATTGTAAAACTTGTTAGACTGACATCCCTCAGGACCAGGGACTGAGACATCCTCTTATGTATCTTCTAAGAAGGCCTTAAGCATGAGGGGTGGAAGGGGGGAATTGTGGTGGGAGGAGAACCACATACATCAAAGGGTCAAATTTGTTCAGGTAATAAACTGACATTTGGCAACATTCTCCCCATTCTGGTCTTCTCCATTGATTCTTTGCCTCTCATGCCCTCTTTTTGCTCTGGACCCTCCAGAATGTTTGTGAGGCTGCAGAGGTGAACCTCTGTACTGAGAGCTGAGATAAAATAAAAGGGCCAGGCCACTAACCTGACCTCCATGGACCACACCTTCCTCCAGACCACAGCCTAGTTCAGCTGCGTAGGTAACGGGAGGATGAGGCTGTCCTCAAACACAATACCTGGGCTCACCTACCACAGCCAGGATTGCCTATGCCCCGTCACAATTTCAACTGCCCATCACCATTCCTGACTGAATCACCTCTCTGCCCCCATCCCTGGTTCTCTTCCTGGCACACATCACTGGGCAAGAAACTGTTGCTTCCTCGACTCCTGTTTAGAATGAAACTGGGGATTAAACAGATTAAATCACCTTTAAATAAGCTGTTGATGAAATGCAAATATATTTCCCCAATTTACCTAGAAACTAACCAGGTAAGAAAACTTAATACAATGACTGTATTTTGTTGGGAGTCAAGTTATCCCCGGAAATATGAGAAAGGATAAAGTGATGATGGAAATAATTTGTATCCTGAAATCATTTTTAGCAGAGAAGAACTAAAGACCATTTTAATAAGCAGTGGTTAGAAGCAGTGGGCCAAAATTCTAATTTATTTTGGTATTACACTCAAGTATGTTTTATATACTAATCAAGACATTAGAGGCCAAGGATGCCTCCCTGCCAGGCTCCCAGTAGGCTGAGGGGTGCAAGTTTCCCAAGGCTCTAGGGGAGCACCATTGTCCTGAGAGCCCCAGCCTCGGTCAGAGCCCTCTAAGGCCGCCTGGATGCCAGTCTGGCCACGGACAGTCTTGGCTCCCACGAAGTAGATGTCCATTTCACCTTCGGGAAGCCGAGATTCAGCCCTAGACTCATCTGACACTGCCCTACACCCTACCTCCCCCCAACCCCCCACCTCACAAGCCCGCAACACACAATCTGCTTGGGGCGACTCTCTCTCTTTCTCTCTCTCTGCTTGGGGCGCCCTGCAGCCTTTCCAAACTGGTCTTGATTCCTTCCAGACTGCCCAGAGGCTGGGAACGAGGTTGGGCGTTGGACCTGGAGAGGATGACGGAACCCCACGCCCTGGAATCCACGAACCCGCCCCGCAGTGCCGGGGAGGGTGGGGGGGGTGGGGGTTCTGCAGCCACAAAACAAAACCGAATTCTTGAGTCCACGGTCACTTCCGATTTTTGCCCCCAGGAGGAAAGGAGGACCGGGGCGTCCAGGCTCCACGGTAACCACTAGGGGGCGCGCGTGGTCCAGGTCAGAGACGCTCCAACTATCTCAGAGGGCGCCGCCCGGAGAGCACACCGTCGGGGACCAAGTGCTTGCTGTTACCCGAGCTGGTGCTAAGTTTGAGGGTAAGTGCTGTTCAGGAGGCGATAAGAAACCTAGGTGATGGGGCGCCTGGGTGGCTCAGTGGGTTAAAGCCTCTGCCTTCGGCTCAGGTCATGATCCCAGGGTCCGGGAATCGAGCCCCATGTTGGGCTCTCTGCTCAGTGGGGAGCCTGCTTCCCCTCTCTCTCTGCCTACTTGTGATCTCTGTCTGTCAAATAAATAAATAAAATCTTTAAAAAAAAGAAAGAAAGAAAGAAAGAAAGAAAAGAAACCTAGGTGAAATGTGGGCTTTCAGTGACCGAGTGGCTTTGAGCAATTGTCTTAGCCTCTCTGAATGTCAGGGTTTTTTTTTTCCAGCAACCACACAGGAATGATGGGAATGGAGTCTTCAGTGGGTTTTTGTGTGTCTGAAGGAAGCAAATGGCGATGAGGGTCCCTGAACGTTACTACTGTAAGCAGTAGACCAGGAGCTGATGTAGCCAGGCCCAGGGGCAGCTGGAACCCAGTCAGTAGCTAGGGGAGATGGGCACCTCTACCTCCTTGCAGAGCTAACATCCTGATTTGGATCTGCACTAGACCGGAACCCTAGACGGCTAGGGACTGTATCCTGTTTACCATTCATTCACTCATTCATTCAACAAGTACCATGGAGTCCTTGCATGATATCAGGCATTATGCCAGAAGCCAGGGACCAGTATGAACAGTCAGAAACTGTCCCCAAGAAGATGCTGTCCCAGCTGTCATAGAACCAACAAGCAAACATTCCTTTGAGGATACTGACATTACTCAGCTACATGACTGGGGATAATTACAAGTCTCTAAGGAAGTGATATCTGAGCTGAGGTATTTGGGCTAAAAGGAGGGGAGCAAAGACAGAAGGAGTGTTCTAGTCAGAGGAAACAAAACGGGCAAAAGTCCTGAGGGGACTGGGAACCAAAGAACCAAAAGAGGTCATTGTGATTGGAGAGCAGTGACATGTGGAAGCATGGTATAAGGTGAGCCCAAGCTGCAGGGAGAGGTGGGTAGGACTTTGTACCCTGATGTGAATCGAATCTAAGAGTACCCAGCAACTTCTGAGAGGTTTAAGGGCAAGGGCAGGACTGTATTTGGAAAAGGTCCCTGTATCCCAAGTGCAGGGCACGGGGTATTACCCTGTGTGGAGCTGGGATTTGCTACATACTTGTCAAATGAATAAATACCTAAGATCACTGTTGAAATTCTGGAATTTGATATCTTGAATGCAAAAAATCATTTTAAAAACCTGGAAAAGGGTGCCTGGGTGGCTCAGTTGGTTGGTTGACTGCCTTTGGCTCAGGTCATGGTCCAGGAGTCCTGGGATCAAGTTCTGCATCTGGCTCTCAGCTCCATGGGAAGTCTACTTCTCCCTCTGACCTTCTCCCCTTTCATGCTTTCTCTCACTCTCTCTCTCAAATGGATAAGTAAAATCTTGAGAGAAAAAAAAGACTGGAAAAACAGGAGCACCTGGGTGGCTCAATTGTTAAGCCTCTGCCTTCAGCTCAGGTTATGAACCGAGGGTCCTGGGGTAGAGTCAGTCCACATCAGGCTCCCTGCTCCGTAGGAAGACTGCTTCCTCCTCTCCCACTCAACCTGCTTGTGTTTCCTCTCTCGCTGTGCCTCTTTCGGTCAAAAAATAAATAAAATCTTAAAAAAAAAAAAAAACCTGGAAAAACATCCAACCCTACTAAAGTTCTAAATAATGCAAATGTAATAAAATGCATAAAGTTTTCTTGTCCTTTAAGGTTATTTCTACTGCAAAGTTCCTTATTATTTTTAATAGAATATTTTTAGAATGATTTTAGATTTACAGAAAAACTGAGAAGATAATAGAGTTCCTGCTCCCATATACTCTGTCCCTAGTTTCCTTTATTACTAACATATTACATTACTAGTATAGTACACTTTGTTACAATTAATAAGCCAATATTGATACATTATCATTACAAAAGTCCAAAATTTACTCAGATTTCCTTAGTTTTTACCTCATATCTTTTTTCTGTTCCAGCATCCCACCCAGGATACTACATAACATTTAGCTCTCATGTCTCAGGGTCCTTTTGACTGATAGTTTCTCAGATTTCCCTTGTATCTGATGATCCTGACAATTTTGAAGAGCATCCATGAGATATTTTATAAGTTACCCCTCTGTTGGGATTTGTCTGATGATTTTCTCATGACTAGACTGGATATTATTTTTTTTAAAGATTTTATTTATTTATTTGACAGAGAGAGATCACAAGCAGGCAGAGAGGCAGGCAGAGAGAGAGGAGGAAGCAGGCTCCCTGCTGAGCAGAGAGCCCGATGCAGGGCTCGATCCCAGGACCCCGAGATCATGACCTGAGCGGAAGGCAGCGGCTTAACCACTGAGCCACCCAGGCGCCCCTGGATATTATTTTTTGAATTTAATCAAGGTTATAGATATACAAAGTTTTGGAAGTTTTTTTTAGTTCTAATAGATGTAAAAAGAAATCAGTAGTCCTCTGACCTGTCCCTCGTCCCAGAGTACAGGGTCCCAGAGTACCCTGTTTCAACTCTTCCTGCTATTTTCTGCTGTTGGCTGCCATATTTCTAAATCATATGTTGATCTTGCCTTTCTTGACTGACTGATTTAGACACCAGCTCCCGACTTCCTGTTCTTTATACCACATGAGAATTGTGTTCTTTTTCATTCCCTTCCTATATCCACCCACTAAGACTTTGTTCTGATGTCTTCTTCTGCCTTCCAGAACTCTTCTAACCTGTATAGACCCCATCAATGGGCTTTCTGCCCCCTTGTCTTCAGGATGGGTTTGATCAATGTGGGGCACAGGCGGGCAGTTAGCGGGGAGTAAGAGAGAAAAGGTATTTGTGCCCTTAGTTATCACATTAGGTTGTTGGGGGTGCTGCATGTCTGGCTGTGCTGTCAGAGACTCTCTCCAGTTTCTGAGAACAGCTCTCACCCCCTTGCGTCCTCAGGTCTGTATATTGGGAGGAGGGGAGAAGGGGTGGGTAATAGTCCCTCAAACTGGTACCGCACCTTCCTTTGTGGTTTCTTTTCACCATGCCCACAAAGCTTCTTTTATGAAATTCTCCTCCAATTACCCCATTTGAGAGTTGTTTCATTTTTTGAAATCCTGACTAATAAATTACCATTTGGTTAAACCAATATTCAGTGTTTATATTATTGTGATAGTAATTATGAAACGTTATTCACCTTAAAGGCAAGTAGTGTTTTATGATATTTCCTTTCTTGTTACAACTTTTTTTGGTTTGTGTGTAGGCATGTTTAGTTAGCATTTGCCTTTTTAATATAACCCTTGTTATATCTTCCTGTACAACTCTCCACATGGTCAGAGACATTAGCCTTTCTTTCAGGATTTTTTTCAGGAGAATTTCCCCTGGAGTCCTCAGGCTCCTGTCCAGTCAGGGTTGGATGTTCTTCAGATCTGCTGCCCAGCTGTCCTTCCCTTTCCCTTTCTCTGGAGTTAGAATCCTATTTTCTCAATCTTTGGGGGTTTCCCACTCATCTTGTTTTTGTTTTTGTATTTTTAAGTTAGATGGGGGGTGGGGCAGAGGGAGAGGTTGAGAGAGAATCTCAAGCAGACTCCCTCATAGAGGGAGAACAGAGTCAGACCTGGGCTCAATCTCATGATCCTGAGGTCATTACCTCAGCCGAAATCAAGTTGGATTCTTAACCTCCTGAGCCACCCAGGTGTCCCAGGCTTCTCACTCATTTTAGTGGGGCATATCCTTCTTTAGCTTCTTGAGAAAACATCTGCAGGTAAATTTTGTGAGACCTTGCATGTCTAAAAAATATCTTCATTAAACATCACAGTTGACTGGACGCCTGGGTGGCTCAGTTGGTTGGACGACTGCCTTCGGCTCAGGTCATGATCCCGGAGTCCCGGGATCGAGTCCCGCATCGGGCTCCCAGCCCTATGGGGAGTCTGCTTCTCCCTCTGACCTTCTCCTCGCTCATGCTCTCTCTCTCTCACTGTCTCTCTCTCAAATGAATAAATAAAATCTTTAAAAAAAAAAAAAATAAACATCACAGTTGACTGATAATTTGACTCGGTAGTTGAATTTTATGTTGAAAGTAATTTTTCATTGGAATGGTGAAGGCATTCCTCTTCTACTTTTCAGCTCTGAGGTTGTGGTTTAGAAGGCTGATGGCATTTTTGTTTCTGGTCTTTTTTCAGTCTCTCTTTCCTCTCTCTCTTTCAGCTTTTAAGCTGCTCTCTTCATTCTTGTCGTCCTGAAAGTTCACAGGGAAGAGTCTCTTCCTTCATCTCGGCCTTTCACTTTGGAGACACAGGTCCTCCCGCCACATTTCTTCATATCTTCCCCCACTCCTTTCCTCCGCTTACTCTTTTTTTTTTTTTTTTTTTAAGATTTTATTTATTTATTTGACACAGAGAGAGAGAGAGAAATAGAGAGCTCAAGCAGGGGGAGCAGCAGGCTAAGGATAGGGAGAAGCTGGCTTCCTTCTAAGCAGAAAGCCCAATGTGGGGCTCAGCCCCAGGACCATGGGATCCTGACCTGATCAGGAGGCAGACAATTAATGGACTGAGATCCTCAGGTGCCTCTCTTCTGTTGGGTCCCCCAATAATGGGTCCATGGTCAAAGGAGCGAGACTGATACAAAGCGAAGGTCAAGCAAAGCTTTATTTCAAGCCAAGCATCAAGAATCAAACTGACCATGGGGTGCCTGGGTGTCTCAGTGGGTTAAAGCCTCTGCCTCCGGCCCAGGTCATGATTCCAGGGTCCTGGGATGGAGCCCCACATCAGGCTCTCTGCTCAGCAGGGAGCCTGCTTCCTCCTCTTTCTCTGCCTGCCTCTCTGCCTACTTCTGATCTGTCTGTCAAATTAAAAAATAAAAAGAATCAAACAGACCTTAAACAGACCGGTCGGGGCCACCCCTTACAGAGAGGGCGACCTCTCTCTTCTTTACAGAGTAGCTTTTAAGGGCAAAAGCCATGTGGTTGGGCCTGGCCAAGCACAGGTGACCAATGAGATTGTAACACAGAAAAAACTGCACAGTCCTGCTAGGTCACACATAAGTGACCAATTGAATTACTGTTTACCCTATAGTAGATATTTGAACTAGCCTATCACCTTGGTCAGAATTGACGCCCAAAGGGCACCCAAAGGGCAGGGCCCATACTCCTTGGTAGCTAGGAGACAGTATGCGCCCCCACTGATTGAATACCTCCACCTGGCCTGACCCACCCTTGTATTTGGGCTTTGTTACCTGGGACTGGTTTCCGGGACTTGTTTTTAAGTAAGTTCCCTGAAGTGGGGGGGCAGGGTCAGGATGGAGCTGCTCTGGCTAAATAGGCCTTTACGTTGCTTTTTCTTTTTTTTTTTTCTTTTTTAAGATTTTATTTATTTATTTGACAGAGGGAGAGAGGTCACAAGTAGGTACAGAGGCAGGCGTTGGGTGGGGGAAGCAGGCTCCCTGCTGAGCAGAGAGCCTGATGCAGGGCTCGATCCCAGGACCCTGGGATCATGACCTGAGCCCAAGGTGGAGGTTTAACCTGAGCCACGCAGGCCCCCCCTCCGCTTATTCTTTATGACAATCCTGAGTCGATTGATAGGTAGGCTAAGTTATCCTTCAATTTTCTTGTTGTTCCATGCTTTAGAACATTTCTTCAACTAGATCTCCAAAATCTAATGAGTTTTTATTTTGATTATTATATTTCTTAATATCCAAGAGCAGCTCTTTCTCATTTAGTGTTTGTCCCTGTGGCAGAACATTTTGTTCTTGCTTAAAAGAGGTAATTCCTTCTCTTATTTCTCTAAGGAATAGTTTTATTCAAGTTTTCTGGCTTTTTCCAAATGTCTTTTATGAATTTGTGAACTTTTAAAATGTCAGCAGCTTTTCCAGACTTCTTTAAAATTATTCTCTATCTTTTAAAAAAGATTTTATTTATTTGAGAGAGGAAAGAGAGAGCAGGAGCAGTGGGGTCGGGGAGTAGGTCGGTGGGGAAGGAGGGTGGAGCAGAGGTGGGGAAGGAGGGAGGAGCGGAGGGAGAGGGAGAAGCAGGCTTCCCACTGAGCAGGGAACCCCAACGTGGGGCTTGATTCCAGGACCCAGAGATCATAGCCTGAGCTGAAGGCAGACTCTTAACTGACTGAGCCACCCAGGTGCCCCTAAAATTATTATTAAGGAAATGGGTGTGCTATGTCAGCAGGTTAGGATCAAACTGGGTAATCAATATCCAGAAACAAATAACCAAGACAGGTCACATATGTCAAGAGGAAAGAGACCCCACTAAGCTCCTCAGTGAGACAAGGTCAGTAAACAACATGGAGCAACTATGCAACTCAACCACTTTATTTCTCAAGTTATTGCATCTATAAATTTTAGCTCTCCATTTACCTTCTACTATCAGATTTTTAAAAAAATTTTTCCAGTGCCATCTAAAACCTAAATGACATATTGTGACATATACAAATTCAAAATCATAATGACTAGCATTTTTTAAAATATTTTATTTATTTATTTGACAGAGAGAGAGAGAACACAAGCAGGGGGAGCTGCAGCCAGAGGGAAAGGGAGAAGCAGGCTTCCCACTGAGCAGAGAGCCGGCACCTGCTGTGGGGCTCAATCCCAGGACGCTGGGACCATGACCTGAGCCAAAAGCAGACGCTTAACCGCTTAACGGACTGAGCATTTTTAGATTCAATTGTTAATTCAGCAAGCATTTATTGAGTACCTACTGTTTTCCAGGCATTGTGCAAGGCTTTGGAATAGAACACGCTCAAGGTCATGAGGTCCCTGCCCTCAGGGAACTCATTCTCCAGAGCAGTACTTCAACACTTAGGAGAGCCTTCTGAGCCTTCCAGGCAGCCACCGAGAGCTCCACTTACAAGGTCAAGGATCTGAGGTTCACAAAGATTTCCCAACTTGCCTGAATGACACAGCCATCTGGAAACGATGTTGCCTCGTGAACCCCAATCTTCCTCTTCCAACTCTGTTTTAAAGGCTGGGGCATAAGAAGAAGCTAGAGATAATGAACCATGAAAAGAGGTTTCAGAGGGACAGGAAGAGAACCAAGAGGGAGTGGTCTTGGTTTGGGTTCTCCCAAGAAACAGAACCAATAAGATATAGAGAGGTATATATGAGAAGAGATTTATTATAGGATTTATTGTAGTCACGGAGGCAGAGGAGTCCCACAGTCCACTGTCTGCCCACTGGAGAATCGGGAAAGTTGGTTGTGTAATTAAGTCCAAGTCCAAAGGCCTGAAAAATGGGGGCTGATGATGTAAGTCCCAAAGCGATCTAGAAGTCTGGGACCAGGAATCGCAGTGTCTGAGGGCAAGAGAGGATGGATGTCTCATCTCAAGCAGAGAGAGAGAGCGAGAGGATTCCCCTGCCCTTTGTTCCACTCAACCAGTTGGATAATGCCTCCCTGCACTGGGGAGGGCCACCTGCATTAGTCAATTCACCAATAAAAATGCTAAATTTTTTTGGAAATACCTTCACAGACACATCTAGAAACAATGTTTTACTAGCTATCTGGGCATCCCTTAACCCAGTTAAGTTGACACATAAAACTAACCATCACAGAAGCCAAGGGGGAAAAGAGTTTCAAAATATTTGCTCAGGCCTTAGCTGCCCCAGTTTACATTTTAGCTGGAACTCGTTCAGGACAAATGGCGGGGAACAAGGGCTGTGGGTGCACTTGGGGAAAACGGGACAGAAAGGAAGGAAAAAACGCACAAAGCTCATTTTACAGTTGCAACGCTCATCTTCTCTACTCCTCTGGAATTCATGCCAGTGGGGCAAGAGCCTCACAGTTGAATAACTTGCACACCTAGAAGCAGCAGGCAGCAATGTAGAGCACGCCCTGACTGGGGTGAGGGTTGGGGGGGTGGCCAACAGGGGCCTCTCAGTTGTTAAAAAAAAAAAAAGCCCAGTATGCCCTGACTCTAGTCTCCCAAGCGGAGACCCTCAAGCAGGAAATGCTAGACCTAAATTTCGATAGAGATGGAGCAAGGGAGTGACAGATTGCAAAAACAGAAACAGAACAAGGCACTGAGCCAAGTGCATGAGCAAGGGAAGTCAGCCTCACAGCAGCAACAAAAGCATACGGAGAACCCCAGAGGGCCTACAAGCACCCATGGGACCAAGCCTCTTCCTGCTCTCAGGCAGCAGCTTCATAGTCCTGGAGGTGGAATCCCCTGCAGGTTAGCCTAGGCTAGGGGTGTGGAGGGCAGGGGCAGCCGGTGTCCAGGGGTAGCCAGTGTCCAGGGACAGCGGTGCACCCTCGCTTCTCTGGAGAGGTCAGACGATGACACCCACTGGCCTTCCCCTGTGCACATAAATACATATATTTAAACTGGAAACCTAAAATAAATTCTTCCATTGCTCTGCTGGCTGCCATTATGTAATGTCTCACAATGCTTCCCTGGGACTCTCCAGGCGGTCTCATTTACTGCCTCGGTTGTGCTTCCAGCTTTGTTCATGACTTCCAAACTGCTTTCCATAAAATTGAGCCACATGTACATTGGCTACTCGCGACATAGTTTGTACCTTTAAAAGTATGTGTATACGGTTGTGAGGCCAATGTCGAGAGTGGTGTGCGAGGCCATAGATTGGAGTCCTTTTTTAAAAAAAGGTAACATTTCAAGCTCATTAAAAAAAAAAAAATTGTTTTTGAAACACTTTTAAATTTACAGAAAAGTTGCAAAAAGAGTTCAAAGAGTACCTGTATATGTTCCATCCAGCTTCCCCTAACCTTTTATGTAACCTTTTGTATAACCATAGCCCAATTATAGAAACCAGAAACAACATTAATATAATACTACTGAGTACTCTATAGATGTCATTGGAATTTCACCATGCTCCCTACAAATAATGTCCCGTTTTTTAAATAAAAATTTTTTAATTTTAGAATTGTCTTAAATTCACAGAAAAACTGAAAAGATAGTCCTGAGTTCCCATGCCAGTTTCTGCTTCTGTCAACATTTTATATTAGTCTAAGGGCCTATTCAGCCAGAGCAACCCCACCCCGGTTGAACTGTCATTTTGCTTTAACGCTTAAATTGACCTTGCCCCCGCCCCCCCAAGGGGAACTTACTTAAAAGCAAGTCTGGGAAACCAGTCCCATGTAACAAAGTCCAAATACAAGGGTGGGTCAGACCAGGCGGAGGTATTCAATCAGTGGGGGCGCATACTGTCTCCTAGCTACCAAGGAGTATGGGCCCCTGCCCTTTGCGGGGGTGGGGGGTGGGGGGGGGGAATACTAGCACACCAATCCTAACCAAGGTGTGATAGGCTGGTTCAAATGTCTACTAGGGTAAATTGTAAATCAGTTGGTCGCCTAGCATCACTGTGGAGTTTCCTGTGTGTGTTACAATCTCATTGGCCACCTGTGTGTGGCCAGGCCCAACCACATGGCCTTTGCTCTATAAAAGTTAGTCTGGAAAGCAGGGAGGGGTCGTCCTCTCTGTAGGGGTGGCCCCGACTGGTATGTTTGACGGTCTGTTTGATTCCTGATGCCTGGCGCGAAATAAAGCTTTGCTTGACCTTCGCATTGTATCAGTCTCGCTCCTTTAATGACACTCCTTTAATTATGGACCTGTTATTGGGGTACCCAATTTTGGGGGGACCCAACATTAGTATGGTATAGGGGCACCTGGGTGGCTCAGTGGGTTAAGCCTCTGCCATTAGCTCAGGTCATGATCTCAGGGTCCTGGGATCGAGCCCTGCATCGGGCTCTCTGCTCCGCGGGGACCCTGCTTCTCCCCAACCCTGTACCACCACCATCCCCCGCCCCAACTGCCTTGCTGTCTGCTTGTGATCTCTGTCAAATAAATAAATTAAATCTTTTAAAAAATTTATTAGTATGGTATATTTACCACAATGAATGACTCCGTAGTGATACGTTATTATTAATAAATGCTCATACTTTATTCAGGCTTTTTTCTTTTTTTTCTCTTATGCCACTTTTCTATCTCAGGATCCCATCCAGGATACCACATCTTATTTAGTTGTAATCCTCCCGAGAAGCTTCTCGACAGGACAGTTTCCCCAACTTTACTTGTTTCTGATGACGTTGGGAGTTTTGAGCACTGACGGGGATTTTGTAGGCTTGTCACAGGTTACCAACGGTCCGCTAACGTCCTATTTCTGGTCCAGGGATCTATTCAGAATTCTGCAGTGCATTTAATTGTCACGTCTCCTTAGTCTCTGAAAGTTCTTCAGTTTTTCATAACCTTGACACACCTGAAGAGTATTCAAAAATGTCCCTTAATTTGGATTTATCTATTGTTTTTTTCAAGAATGGATTCACATTAGGAAATTTTAGTAAGAATGCCAGACAAATGATGTTATGTATCATACCGGGGGCACGTGGTGTCACCATGATCTTATTTTACTTCTTTTTTTTTATAAAGATTTTATTTATTGTCAGAGAGAGAGAGCATATAGCAGGAGGAGCAGCAGGAAGAGGGAGAAACAAGCTCCCCGTTGAGCAGGGAGCCCAGCTCAGGACTTGATCCCAGGACCCTGGGATCATGACCTAAGCCAAAGGCAGCTACTTAACCGAATGAGCCACCCAGGTGTTCCTCCTTTTTTTTAAGTAAGCTCTACACCCAATGTGGGCCTGAACTCATGACCCCGAGATCAAGAGTCACACACTCTACTGACTGAGCCAATCAGGTGTCCCTCTTACTTTACTTTCGATCACTTGGTTAAGATGATGTCTGCCAGGTGTCTCCACTGTAAGTTAACTATCTTTTCTTTGTAATTTCTTGGTGATGATACTTTTATTTTTATTTTTTAAAACATTTTATTTATTTATTTGAGAGAGACTGAGATAGCATTAGAGAGAAAGAGAGAGATAGCAAACATGAGTAGGGAGCAGAGGGGAGGAGGAAGCAGGGTCCCCGCTGAGCAGAGAGCCCCATGTGGGGCTTGATTCCAGGATCCTGGGATCATGACCTGAGCTGAAGGCAGATGCTGAGCCGAGCCACCCAGGTACCCGGTGATGTTACTTTTACATGACACAAATATCTTGTTACCCTCTAATGTTTGCTAGCTAATTTTAGCATCCATGAGTGGATCTTGCATGCACCAATCATTACTATGATGTTCTAAGTACTGATTTTTCGATTTCCCTCATTCCTTGTACAATTTGTTAATTGAAATTCTCCTGTCTCTTCTCCCCCATTAATTTATTTATTCAGTTATTTAATTCACAAACATGGGCTAATATTTATTTTATGAGCTCATTTTATATTTTCCCTGTTCTAGTGCTAGCTAGACTCAATAATTTCTTCAAGAATTTCTGGTTCTGGGGCACCTGGGTGGCTCAGTGGGTTAAAGCCTCTGCCTTCAGTTCAGGTCATGATCTCAGGGTCATGATCTCAGGGTCATGGGATCGAGCCCCACATCGGGCTCTCTGTTCAGCAGGGAGCCTGCTTCCTCTCTCTCTCTCCTGCCTCTCTGCTTACTTGTGATCTCTCTCTGTCAAATAAATAAATAAAATCTTTAAAAAAAAAAAGAATTTCTGTTTTTTTTTTAGCAGAGAATCATCTTTTGAAACCAAGATTTGGATAGTAGCAGTCAGTGCCCATTGCTACGGGGGCTTCATTGTGTCTAGGCATTCTCATCAAACAGAGCTAGGAAATATATCCGTGTATACTAGCACAGATACATGCATCCACCTAAATTTATTTATTTATTTATTTATTTTTATTTTTTTAAAGATTTTATTTATTTATTTGACAGAGAGAAATCACAAGTACACTGAGAGGCAGGCAGAGAGAGAGAGAAGGAAGCAGGCTCCCTGCTGAGCAGAGAGCCCGATGCGGGACTCGATCCCAGGACCCTGAGATCATGACCCGAGCCGAAGGCAGAGGTTTTAACCCACTGAGCCACCCAGCTGTCCCTAAATTTATTTTTTTATCTGTATATACTCAGGGTCCTCCAGGGCACCTTTTATGACTGCCATGCCTAATAGTACAGGTTAATGGAAAATTAAAGCCACCAAGCAAAGCAGGTACAATTAAGTACCTAGAGTCACTGGGAATTAAGGTTTAGGTTATTCCAACCAGCTAGGGTTTTGGGTGAGGGGAAGGACATAGTGAATGTGTAGTGAAGAAGAAGGTCATCTATCTCATAGATATCAGTAACAGCCTTATGACCAATTACAGAAACATTCTTATTTGCTTGTCATACAGATGGGTTTATTTGTATATGCTAACCATTTTCTTCTTCTTTCTCCTTCTTCCCATTTTTATTTTGCATACAAATTGTAGAAGCTAACTTTACAGTATAGATTTTTAGGTCACAGACTATTTAGTGGGACGATGACTGAATTTAAGGGCTAATTAACATAGTGAAGGATACAATCACTGTTGGTTAGGACCGGTTCCTCATTTGGCAGACAAGATGCAAATGTCTTCATTTCTAAGATTAAAAAGTTGTATCTTGTTAGGTGGAATTACAGAGAGGTTTTGTTATATGAGAGCTCAAATGTGTATAATTGTGGAAGGTTAGTAGACAAAGGGGTGGACTCTGCCAGTTATCCATTGTTTGTCCCTCAAATACAAATTCATCCTTCATTATCTGGGATGCAAAAGTGAAGCTGGTTTATTTAAATATTTTCCTTTGTCAGTGAGCACCATGTTGAATTTTGTCAGTAGAGGGCAATGGAGAGACACGGCTGGAGAAAGGCAGAGAAGCCGCCCTGGTCCCCTTCAGGTAGGCTCCAGCATCGGTGCTGCAGGCAGCTTCTCTAGGGTTCAGCTCCTGCTGTAGACAGCTTCCCCAATACCAGATTCTAGCTGCTGGCTCCCGCAGTACCCAGCATCCAGAAGCACCAGTGTCTGGCGGTTTTCCTTGGCTCCTTTTTTGGGCAGTTACCTAATAAGAGTGCCTCCCGGGAGACACCTCCCTGTGAACAGTTTTCCTGGAAGCACAGGGAGTGTATTTCTGGCAAGTTCTGATGGTATGGCCCTGCAATGACTTCTCTGCTAGTCAGTGAGCCATGGCCGTGCCCTTTGCAACTCCATCTAGATCTCTGCCGTGGAGGAGGGAGTCTTTTCCTGGCTTGTCTCTCTCAGTCTCAGGCAGTGGCTGCTCCTTTCTATATGCTCTTACCATACTCTTCAGAGCTCTTGCTACTTCTCACTAGCCAGTCACTCATGTCTCCAATCCCTTGTTATATTTAATAATTCTTTTTATTAAACTTTCTCTGTTCAAATGACTGTGGTTTCTGTCTCCTAATTGGACCCAGACCAGTCTGCACATAAAACGGTTTCAGAATTGCTAACTCATTCCCCTGTGAGACCCACAGAAAGGAACAAATTTACTGACGAAATTACAATCTCTGTGTACAGTCCTTCCATAGTTAGCTTTTTTTTTTTTTTTTCAAACAACCAGACACATTAACGTTCTTGGTTTATTAATCCTCTCGTGAAAACTCTGCACGGTCACCACAGATAAAGCCACAGCAGCATCCTTACTCCTTCTGTTGTCCAATCTCCAGCTCGCTTTTTGCTAGCACCAGCAGTGGCTTTTGTAGTCCCCCTTACTTTCTTCATTCTGTTCTTGTGTTCCTTTCGCTGTTTTCTTGACATCTTTTTCTTCTCCTACTGGCCTTGCCTCGCAAGTCTATGTTTGGGTTCATTTTTCTTTGCATAGTCCAAGGAATCCTAAGTTATGCCAAAGTCAGTTGTCTTGCCACCACCAAAATGGGTTCCGAATCCAAATCCAAATATGACATCTGGTGTGGTCTTGTACATTTTGGCTAGTTTCGCGAATTTCTGTCTTAGGTACTGTTGCTTTTCCGGGGTAAAGGACATCAATGACCATCTGTTTCTGCTGAAGTGGTCGGTTGGTCATGAACTTCCTGGTCTGGATAGTAGCTGTGTCGTTTGTGATGGCAGCCGAGCTTCAAGCAGCCGGGGAAGAAAAGAGCATAGCTGTTTTATAGTGTCCAAAATATCATTTTTTAGTTATTTAGGTTAGATGTTAGATGTTTCCTGTCCTATTCCCTCCAGGATGGTTATATGCTTTTTTTTTCCCCCCCATCTCCGCCACTCCAGATTCAGGGATCTGAACCCAACTCCCTTTCCATCAGCTGAGGGCAACAGAGGCTATCGCCTGTCCCTTTGGAACAGCGCTCACCCATCTCTCAGGACCAACTGACTCATGTTCATCAGCTGTTCACAAGGAACCCTTCTCCACTTCACCTTCTAAGTTCTCCTTTGAATCTTTGCAACTAACACCAAGATCTGCACCTGTGGCAGCTCCGCCCTGGTCTGCACCCTCAGCTTCAAAGCTCACTGTAGCAGCCCTCCTGCTCCTTGCAGCATAGCATCCTCGGGGTAGGGCTTGGGGGGAACACGGCGGCCCCCCCAAGGGAAACCACCGTGCCCCCACCCCTGCCTGCTCCCATCCCTCTCGTGGGTGTCACCGACTGCCAGCGACGGCCGGGTAGGGGCCCCACGCTCCAGCCTCATCACTTTCAGGGCCAGTTGATTCGACAGGTGAGTTGTTAACACACTCCTTGGCAGATTCCGACTTCCATGGCCATATTCTTTATTTGTAATACATTTAGGTTCCTTATTGTTGGTGTTCCATATGGGGTTCTTTTCTCATCCTGGTTGATTTGAATGATTTATTTATTCTGGGAGTATGTAAACCATTACCCTGGTTCTACGAGTCACAGCTGTGTGGAAGGGCTTGCATATACTCAGGGGAGTGTTGTGGTCGCCTCATTTCTAGTACCTGTTTCCATTCCCTCCTTCTTCATGTCCCATTTCTGTCCATCCCCCTTCTATAAACAACTACTCTTTTTTAGCTTTTGGTTTAGCCTTTCTTTTTATTTTATTTTATTTTATTTTATATTCTTTTTTTAAAAAATTAATTTATTTATTTTCAGAAAAACAGTATTCATTATTTTTTCACCACACCCAGTGCTCCATGCAATCTGTGCCCTCTATAATACCCACCACCTGGTACCCCAACCTCCCACCCCCCTGGTTTAGCCTTTCTTTTGTCAGTTGATATGTGGGGGCCCATAAAAGAGTTTTGGGGTTTTTTTTGTTTTTGTTTTTTGTTTTTGTTTTTTTTTCAAGATCATATTTATTTGACAGAGAGAGAGCGAGAGCATGGGGAATGGGAGAGGGAGAACAGATTCTCCACGGAGTGGGGAGCCTGAGGCGGGGCTGGATCCCAGGACCCTGGGATCTTCTGCCCTGAGCAGAAGGCAGATGCTTAACCAACTGAGCCACCCAGGCGCCCCCCAAAGATTAGCCTTAAGCCTTCTTAGAAGGCAAGGACTCAGGCTCATAGCCCTCCTGCCTCTGCTCTCTATGGAGCCAGGGGTGAGCCCATTCAAAAGCTTGATAAAAAGAAATATTTGCTGTCGTTGATCACTGAAGGTCATGCTGTAGGGAAAACTGGTCATGTCTATTAAAACAAAACATGAATAATTTCTTATTTCTTCTTCACGGGCATTTCAATGAATATTGAACCTCAGGAAAAAAATCATATTTGCACATAGGTAAATATGGACACACTTGTTTTCTGTCATGTTGTTTTTAACGGTGAAAAGAAAAAAAATAATCAGAAACAATCTAATGTCTGTTAATAGAGAAATAGCTAGAAACATACACAGAATAGCCAATCTGGCATCCCATACAGTTCAACAGTTTTATTCTTTTATTTTTTAAAAAATATTTTACTTATTTATTTATTTGACAGAGAGAGAGAGAGATCACAAGTAGGCAGAGCAGCAGGCAGAGAGAGAAGGGGAAGCAGGCTCCCGGCTGAGCAGAGAGCCTGATGCGGGGCTTGATCCCAGGACCCTGAGATCACGACCTGAGCCAAAAGCAGAGGCCCAACCTGCTGAGCCACCCAGGCACCCCAGGGCTGTTTGTTTTAATAATTCAGAGTTATGGAGAGCTTAGAATTAAAGCTCTCAGTCATGTTGATGAGTGGGTGGGTAAAAAGCTAGTTATAGAATGATAGGTATGGAATAATGCAACTTATGAAAAATCGAGAAATAAAACAATGCCACATATTTTATAGATATACATGTGGGATATATATCTATGTGAGATATATATGTGATATATAGATAGGTCTATAGATACAGCTATCTGTAAGAGAAAGGTTTGGAAGCATGTATGTCAAACTGAAAAAATGATTTCATTTAGCAGGGTCTGGCTGGAACAGTGGATACTGGAGATTTGGGGTGGGGGTGGATTTCAAAAAGAATTTTTATCTGCAATATGTTTGATTTTTAAGTATTTGTGTGTTATTTGTATAATATTCTTTTTTTTAAGATTTTATTTATTCATTTGACACAGAGAGAGATCACAAGTAGGCAGAGAGGCCGGCAGAGAGAGAGAGAGAGAGAAGCAGGCTCCCCGCTGAGCAGAGAGCACGATGCGGGGCTTGATCACAGGACCCTGAGACCATGACCTAAGCTGAAAGCAGAGGTTTAACCTACTGAGCCACCCAGGCACCCCTATAATATATATATATATATATTTTTGTTGTTGTTGTTTTGTTTTGTTTTGTTTTAAGATTTTATTTATTTTTTTGACACAGACTAATTGTCAGAGAGGCAGGCAGCGAAAGAGGGAGAAACAGGCTCCCTGCCGAGCAGACAGCCTGATGTGGGGCTGGATCCCAGGAGCCTGAGACCATGACCTGAGCTGAAGGCAGAGGCCTAACACTCTGAGCCCTCCAGGCGCCCACCCCTATAATATTCTTTAAAGCTAAAATGGACATACAAAACAATGACTGCATTAATTAAATCTCACAATCCTCAGAAAGAGACTGCAACCTATTGGAGATGCTAGGTAACACCCTCAAACACTTAGTATCTGCCCTTCCTGGAGAAGATTCCAGAAATGACACTTCTCCCTCTCCTATTAAAAGGAAGACTCCTTTCCTAAACGTTGTCTGCTGTGAAGGCTTGCTGTCTGTTACTAAAAGTAATACAAGTAACACAGTAACAGCACCTGGATTTACAGCGAGCATTGTACATCCACTCCCTGCCCTCTACAGCTCATATTGGACCAGTTCTGCTCTAACACAGTAGATCACTGACCATAAACCCCAGCATACACTCTACTTTGATTCTTTTCTTTTTTTTTTTAAGGTTTATTTATTTATTTTTTATTATATTTTTTTAAGATTTTATTTATTTATTTGACAGAGAGAGAGAGTATACGCATGCAGAGCAGCAGACAGAGAGAGAGAGAGAAGCAGACCCTCTGCAGAGCAGGGACCCCAATGTGGGGCTTGATCTCAGGACCCTGGGATCCTGACCTGAGCTGAAGGCAGCCGCTTAACTGACTGAGCCACCCAGGTGCCCCTGATTATTTTCTTTGCTGAGGTGTAGGATGGATATTCAACCTAAGGAAAGCAGTTAATGGCTAAGGACAGAGTCCAGGTATCCTCAGACATTTGCTTTCTCTTCAAACCATCTGATGACTGAGAAAATCAACATTCCCACATCAAGGTGCTTAAATTTATTATGAAAGATAAAGAGAATATAAAATACCTTCAAGTGTGTATTTAAATTATTTTCCACTGGGGGGAAATAAAAAATAAAACTGAAGTCTTACCCTTACTACTCTAGTAATAATAATAAAAAAGATTAGAATGATAATGAGCCAGAAAGCTGACTAAGCCACTAATCAAACACAGAGACACAAATACAATTAGTGTTTGGGGCAAGTGCTCTGAGGAGTCTGGGCTTAATCCTGAGATATCCAGAGGCTTGGCATGGGGGCCCCCATCCCCACCGGACACAAAAAGGCACTTCCTGCTACCGCTCTCTGTTTTTTGTGTAGTTTGAGTTAAGACCATGCAAAATAAACAACAAAATTTTGTCTAGGTGTCACATTCCCTTCTGGGAGGAAATTACTACACTTGTTTTGTAGCTCCTCTGTTTGGAGTATATTTCTTGTTTTTAAATTTTTAAATCCCCTAGGCCCTTTCCCACTTTTTAGGAAAATTACTTATGTTTCTAACTTTATAGACTCGAAATTCATACCTTTTGAAAGTCTCTCTTTGAGGAAATTTGCACAAACAGCAAAGAAATTTGGCTGAGTGAGATTCAACTTCTCCTCATCGAATGCATATCACGTGTGCACCTGGAATCATGTTTTATACAGTAAAAAAGGCACGCTATAAAGCAGTGTGCGTAGGATACTACTACCAGGGCAGACCACATGCGTCCTCAAATACAGAATGTCTGGAAGGACAGTAGCATCTCACAGTGGTGAGATTGCTGATGATTGATTTCTTCGTTTTACTTTCCTATATTGTTTGCATTTTAAATATTTAGAACGTATCCTTTTCATAATAAAAAGAACATTTTGATCTTGAAACAGCAACAAAAGGTGAGGAAGGGATAAAAATAACTGGAACAGAAGGAAATGCAAACAGAAACGATAAAATGCATTGGGACTGAGGCTGGCACTCCAAATCCTCACATCTCGCTTGCTGTCCAGCTCCATGTTCATCTCCCTGGCCTGCAGCCCTCCGGAAGGCTCCTGTCTGGTCCCTCCTGCCTACCTTCTTGCCTTTCAGTCATCCACTCTGTACAGAACAGCCAGAGTGATGTTCCTAAAGCGACAATCTGATCTGTATTTCCAACCACTTAAAAACTTTAGTGGCTCCTAGTCATACTGAGATAAAAACCCAATCTCCTTGCCTTTTACTGTCCTTGCTTCTTCTTCTCCTGTCCGTTTACCTTTTGCTCCCTTTGTGGATATTTCCAGGAACACTCTTTCCTGCCCCAGGGCCTTTGCATTTGTTATTCCTTATGCTCAGATAGCTCTTCCCTCAGTTCCTCATCAGCCCCTGTTCCTCAGAGTCTCCAGGGATGCGGGTCAGGAATCTGCATTTTAAAATATGTACTTTAGGTCATCTTTGTGCAAACTCAGGTTTGAGAGACCCTATTTTAAAGCCTGTTGGTGGGTATTAAGGAGGGCACGGGTTGCATGGAACACTGGGTGTTATACACAAACAATGAATCATGGAACACTACATCAAAAACTAATGATGTACTGTATGGTGACTAACATAACCTAATAAAAAAATGAAAAATAAAAAAAATAAAGCACTGACTTTTTTTTTTTTTTTTAAGATTTTATTTATTTATTTGACAGAGAGAAATCACAAGTAGTCGGAGAGGCAGGCAGAGAGAGAGAGGGAAGCAGGCTCCCCGCCGCGCAGAGAGCCCGATGCGGGACTTGATCCCAGGACCCTGAGATCATGACCTGAGCCGAAGGCAGCGGCTTAACCCACTGAGCCACCAGGCGCCCCAAAGCACTGACTTTTGATGAGTATTCAGGTGTGGGTGGCAGGGGCCACAGATTTCATGAACAAACTTCTGATACCTGGATTATTCTCCCTCAGACCCCTGTGAGGCCACGTGTATCCTCTGGGCTGAGATGTTTTTTAAAAATGACCAAGTTGGGTGCCTGGGTGGCTCAGTGGGTTAAGCCTCTGCCTTCACCTCAGGTCATGGTTCCAGGGTCCTGGGATCCAGCCTCGCATCAGGCTCTCTGCTCTGCAGGGAGCCTGCTTCCTCCTCTTTCTCTCTCTGCCTGCTGTTCTGCCTACTTGTGCTCTCTGTCAAGTAAATTTAAAAAAAAGACCAAGTTTTGGGGACGCCTGGGGGGCTCAGGTGGTTGAGCATCTTTTGGGTTACATCATGATTTCAGGGTCGTGAGATCAAGTCCTGCACTGGGCTTCATGCTTAGCAGGGGGTCTGCTTGAGATTCTCTCCCTCTTCCTCCGCACCCCACCCCGATGTGCATGGGTGAGCACGTACTCTCTCTCTAAAATAAATTTTTAAGAAAAAAAGAAAAAGAACCTAGGTGTGTCAGCTCACAGAATGATGGGACTTTAGTGTCTAGATGCTTTTCTACCAAAGGTAACAATGGCTAAAATTTCAGCTAAGATTTTTTAGTGGTGACTGTTTCTTTTTCATCTATTGGTAAATTAAGCATAAAATACTTACAACAGATTAGCCCTTCCTCTGAGGTGGAGTTTGTAGACTGACCCAGGAAGAGTTCTGAAGCAGTTATATTCCGGCTTCTGTCTTGGACTTTTACCACCAAACCTGAGAACTGTTGCAGTCTGGAGGGTGCTATGGGACAAAGAGATGATTCGGTGGCCCAGGGTGGGGAGGGTGGAGGTGGGTGGTCAGCAGGGGGTTTTGGAAGGTACTGGAAATGTTAAGCAAACACTCTTGGAGCTTATGCTTAGGGCAAGTTCCTATGCTAGGCATAGGTAGGTGGAGGAGGCCAGCACAAGACACACCCAGGTCTACCCAACCTGCCCACCAGGGCTCAGGCACCTTCAGAGAAGCTTGTCTCAGTGCAAAATGGCTAAGGCAGTTTTGTTTTTTGTTCTTTTTGGGAAATTTACCTAGTCCCACCTGGTGGGCATAAATAGAAGTCAGAACTTTACAAGGGGGCTGTGGCAGGAAAAGCAACAGAGAGTCATTAATTTTTGTTGGCTTCTCCCAGGTTTCCTTTCAGGAATGCTCCTGCACTCCCTGTGCTTCTGGGGAGCTTCCAGTCAAGGTGGCCCCATCTCTCTCACCCCAGGAGCTGGACCAATCCCAGTCCTCCCTGGGTCTTCTTGCCAGAATCTAGGGGGCAGGAGTTCCTTCTGCTGGGCTTGCTGAACTGGTCAAAGATGAGCCTTGTGCTGTGCAGTTCCATCATGCCCACTCAGCAGAGAAAGCCTGAGTGACAAAGAGAAAGAGAGAGTACCAATGACATCATTTGAGCTCCTAGATCCAGCCAGACCTGAAGCTAGACCTGGTCCTAATCTTTCCATGGCAGGTGCTAATAAATTTGCTTACAGTTTCAATTTGTTTGAGCTCAGTTTCTTCTCTTGCAACAGATAGAGGCCTAAGGAATGCACAAGACTTAGACTATTTCTTCCATTATTATTCCAAGTCTCCAAATAAAAAATGTGCTATTGGCAGAAAATCGTCTTTGTAATGTAATAGTGAGGCCAATCTCATAATGTAGATGGGCAGTGTTACAACCCTACAGGGTGTGGGACTTCTATAAATCCTGGGCCAGGCACAGCCCTACCAATCAGGGTTCTCAGAAGCTGTTCTTGTGGGCGGGAATGTCACAGTCTCTTACCATCAAATGCTCTGCTCTCACACACCGTGAGTCTACACTATGACTTCCAAGTCTAGTCCCACACCACAGGGTTCATTCCAGCCTCCCTCCTTTCCATATTTGTAACTACCTTTCCCATCAGTGAGAAACCTGGCTCCTGTTACACTCGACATACTTCAGACTTGCTCAGACCTACAACACACAGAGAGTAATTCCAGAATTGCTAATCCATACCACTACAAAAGCAAGCCTGCTAACTAGAGTTCAATATTTGTTTATAGTTGTCATTAGTTTGAGGGGATCAAGTCAAAACACAGTGTGCAAAAGTTACCCCTTCCCTATTTCACTACATTTATGTTATTCATTTGAAGTAACAAGAAGTTCGTTGTTTCTGCTTTCTGTTTAAATTTAAGGGATTTTTTTCTTCCATCTTTTCTCTGTTCATTTTTAAATATGTGAAACATGATTACAGTTCTGAGAGTAAACTGTGCACAATGTATACTCAGACAAGTGTAACCCCTCCTCCAACCTCTTCTACCCTGTTCCTAGACCTCTGTACCCTCCACCCACCCCTTTCCCTGGAAGGTAACGAATCTCATTTCCTGGCTTATCCTTCCTGGGTTTCTCTTTTCAAAAGTAAGAGCATACATCTATGTGTTCTTATTTTTCCTTCTTACCGCACTATTCTTTGTTCACTTAATAATATACACCCCAGACATCATTTCTTACCCGCTCATAGAGATGTTCAACCTTTTTTTAAAAATTATCACAGTGTAGTATTCCACATTGTAGATGTACTGTGGTTCACAAAACCACTCTCCTATGTACAAGCACTTAGGTTGTTACCAATATTTTGCAATTACAAATAGTGCTTCAGTGAATAATCTTTTGCGTAAGGATTTTTGTGTTGTTGAAAAAAATATTTTTTAAGTAAACTGTATGCCCAACATGGGGCTCAAACTCAACACCCTTAGATCAAGAGCTGCATGCCTGAAAGTGTTTCTTAAAATTTTAATTTTTTAAAGGTTTATTTATTTATTTGAGAGAGAGAATGAGAATGAGAGAGAGCGAGCCGGAAGAGGCTCATAGGGAAACCTGCTTCTCCTTCTCTCACTCACCCTGTTTATGTTTAAAAAACGATTGTATTTATTTATTTGACAGATAGAGAGATCACAAGTAGGCAGAGAATCAGGCAGAGAAAGAGAGAGAGTGAAGCAGGCTCCCCCCTGAGCAGAGAGCCCGATGCAGGGCTCAATCCCAGGACCCTGAGATCATGACCTGAGCCAAAGGCAGAGGCTTAACCCACTGAGCCACCCAGGCGTCCCTAAATAAATAAAATCTTAAAAAAAAAAAAAAAAGAAAGAAAGAAAGAAAACATAGGTGATAAGATCCTTGACATCAGTCTTGGGGATGATTTTTTTGGATTTGACACCAAAAAAGACAACAAAAGCAAAAATAAACAAGTGGGACTACATCATACCAAAATCTTCTGTATATCAAAGGAAACCATCAACAAAATGTAAAGGCAATTTATTGAATGGGAGAAAATATTTGCAAATCGTGCATGTGAACACAGTCAATACCCAAAATATATAAACAACTCATACAGCTCAATAGCAAAAAACCAATGATTTGAAATGGGCAGACGGGGGCTCTTGGGTGGTTCAGTGGGTCAAGTGGCTGACTTCAGCTCAGGTCATGATCTCAGGGTCCTGGGATGGAGCTCTACGTCTGGCTGCCTGCTCAAAAGGGAATCTGCTTCTCACTATTCCCCTATACTCTCCCTCAAATAAATAAATAAATAATCTTAAAAATTAAAAAAAAAAGGCAGATGGGTGCCTGACTGGCTTAGTCAGTGGAGCATCTGACTCCTCATCTTGGAGTTGTAAATTCAACTTTTACTTAAAAAACAAAATCTTAAAAAAAAAAAAAAAGGGCGGCAGAGGAACTAAACAGACATTTTTCCAAGGAAGACATGCAGATGGCCAGCAAGTGCATGAAAAGATGCTCAACATCACTAATCACCAGGAAAATGCAAATCAAAACCCCAATGAAATATCACCTCACACATGGTAGAATGGTTATTATCAAAAAGATAAGAAACAACAGGTGTTGCCAAGAATGTGGAGAAAAAGGAACCCTTGTGCTCTATTGGTGGGACTATGAATTGGTGTAGCCACTAAGGAAAACAGTGTGGAGGTTGCTCAAAAATTAAAAATAGAACTGTCAGGGATGCCTGGGTGGCTCAGTTCGTTAAGCAGCTGCCTTCGGCTCAGGTCATGATCCCAGCATCCTGGGATCGAGTCCTGCATGGGGTGCCTTGCTCGGTGGGGAGCCTACTTTTCCCTCTGCCTCTGCCTGCCACTCTGCCTGCCTGTGCTCGCTCTCTATCTCTCTCTGACAAATAAATAAATTAAAAAAAATAGAACTATCATATGATCTAGCAATTCTACTTTTGAGTATTTGACTGAAGGAAATAAAAACACTCACTCTAAAAGATATATGCACTCTTATGTTCATTGTAACATTACCTACAATAGCCAAAACTTGGAAGTCACTTAAGTGTCTATCAATGGGCAAACGACAAAGAAAATATGGAATATATATGAAATGGAATATTATTCATCCATTAAAAAGTTGGAAATTTGCAACAACATAGAATGACCTTGAAGGCATTATGCTAAGTGAAATAAGTCAGACGAAGACAGATATCAAATGATCTCACTTATATGTGGAATCTTAAAAAGAGAACAAAACAACTGAACTCATAGATACCGAGAACAGACTGGTGGTTGCCAGAGACAGGGAGTAAAAAGTGGGCAAAATGGGTGAAGATGGTGAAAAGGTACAAACTTCCAGTTATAAAATAAATATGTCCTGGGAATGTAATGTGCAGAGTGACTATCATTAATACTTTATTGTATATTTGAAAGTTGTGGAGAGTAAATATTAAAAGTTACTATCATGAGAAAAAAATAACTTGTAGATATGTGTGACTTACTGTGGTGATCGTTTTACAATATATACAAATATTGAATCATTATGCTATATATCTGAAACTAATTTAAGGTTATATGCCAGTGATATGTCAACTTTTTTAAAAAGGGGAGGAAATTCTATAAGATAGTTCCAGAATCTGAGTCATCTTGGGGCTGGTATTTGTTGATTTTCTTTTCCCATGATAATGGGTCAGATATTTGTGGTTCTTTATATGTCAAGTGATTTTTGGACTGCATCCTGGCCATTTGTATATTATCTGATGATACTCTGAGTCTTGTTTAATCACTATGGACAATATTTTTTTAAGAGGGGGGAGCGGGAGAAGGAGAAAGAGAATCCGAAGCACGATCCATGCCTTGCACAGAGCCCAACTCACGGCTCGATCCCACAAACCTGAGGTCACCACCTGAGCTGCTTGGAAGAGTCAGATGCCCAACTGACTGAACCACCCAGGGACCCCAAGGACATTTTTTTTTTCCTAAGCCAAGCAGTTGGCCTGGTTAAGTACAAACTGCGAGTTCTGATCTGCCTTCTGTGGGCTACGTGTCCAATGTCGGCTTAATTTTCATTGCCCTTGCAGTGTTATTTAGATCTATCCTGCATGTGTGCCACCCACAGGCACAGTTGCTTATCCTATTCAGTTCTCAAAGGCTTTGGTGTTGTGTTTAGGATCGCTGTTGTGTGTGTAGCGCGGGGCAAGTCCAGGAGTCCGTTCCTAACTTTGTGAGATTACCTTCTGAAGCCTCCTCTCCTCTCTGATCTCCCCCACATTCTCCAGTTCACAGGGGCTCTCTGTGCTAGTCCTCTGACCATCCAGGGCTTTAGTCTCTTCTTTGCTGTACACTTCCTAGGGCTCTATACTTTAAAAAAAAAAAAATTGATTTTTAAGTAATCTGAGCCCCAACATGGGGCTCGAACTCATAATTCCAAAATCAAGAGTTGAGCACTCCACCAACTGAGCTAATTAGGTGCTCCATATATCTTTTATTTATTTTTCATTTTTAAATTTTATTTTTTAGAAGATTTTATTTTATTATTTTGAGAGAAAGAGAGTGAGCAGATGTGCTGAGGGGCAAAGGGGGAGGGAGAGGGAATTTCAAGCAGATTCCTGCTTGAGCAGAATGCCAGGCTTGATCTTACAACACTAAGATTACAACCTGAGCCAAAACCAACAGTTGGACACCCAACTGACTGAGCCACCCAGGCACCCTGCCCCATATACTTCTTAAATCACAGTTTTGGTAGATTGTGTTAAGGTCTGTTTAGTCTCTTGTAGATTTTCTCTTATGGTGCTTCCCTTACTATTGTTCATTTTTTATTTTTCCATACATATTTAAAAGCATTAACTTTCTAGTTCCATAAAGAACCTGGTTGGTATTTTTGACAGTGCTGATAAAGATACATTTGCCTTGTTCCTTAATGTTGTGGAAATGTCTTAGTGTTTCCCAGGGAAATAAAATATGTTTAAAAAGTATCCATCAGGGGCTCCTGGGTGGCTCAGTGGGTTAAAGCTTCTGCCTTTGGCTCAGGTCATGATCCCAGGGTCCTGGGATCGAGCTCCGCATCAGGATCTCTGCTCAGCAGGGAGCCTGCTTCCTCCTCTCTCTCTGCCTGCCTCTCTGCCTGCTTGTGATCTCTGTCTGTCAAATAAATAAATAAAATCTTAAAAAAAAAAAAAAAGTATCCATCAGTGGGGCGCTTGGGTAACTCAGTTGGCTAAGCCTCTACCACTTGAATTTTTTTTTAAAAGATTTTATTTATTTATTTGACAGAGAGAGATCACAGGAGACAGAGAGTCAGGCAGAGAGAGAGAGCGGGAAGCAGGCTCCTTGCTGAGCAGAGAGCCCGACGTGGGACTCGATCCCAGGACCCTGAGATCATGACCTGAGCCGAAGGCAGCTGCCCAATCCACCGAGCCACCCAGGCGCCGTCTACCACTTGAATTTGACTCAAGTATGATCTCAGGGTTCTGCGCTAGGGGTGGAGCCTGCTTAAGATTCTCTCTCTCCCTCTCTCTCTGCCCCTCCTCCCACACTCACACTCAATCTCTCTCTCTAAAAAAAACAAAAACAAAAACAAAAACACCTCATCAATTTCTATTTTCTTGAGTGATTTCTTTTTTAATAATGTGGAATTTTGACAAGGGCTCTTTTAGAATCTGTGGAGATAATCATATGATTTTCTTTCTATGATCTATTAATATAATGTATTATATTATTAGATTTCCTAAGATTGAATCAATCTTGTATCACTGGAATAAATCTTACTTGGTCTTTGTGTAGTATTTCTTAATGTGGTGTTGGATCCTGTTTGTTAATGTTTTATTTAATATTTTTGTATTAATATTCATAAATAATAGTTTTGTGATTTTCTTTCCTTTTATTACCTTTTAAAGGGCATTTTATTTTATTTTATTTTTTTATTTATTTGTGGGTTTTATTTATTTATTTTTTTTAGAGCCCTGGGGCTCAATCTCATGACTCTGAGATCATGACCTGAGCTTAAACAACTGAGCCACCCAGAGGCCCATTCTTTCACTATCTTTTAAAAATCAACTTTAGGGGCGCCTGCGTGGCTCAGTGGGTTAAAGCCTCTGCCTTCAGCTCAGGTCATGATCTCAGGGTCCTGGGATCGAGCCCCACATCAGGCTCTCTGCTTAGCAGGGAGCCTGCTTCCTCCTCTCTCTCTCGGCCTGCCTCTCTGTCTACTTGTGATCTCTGTCTGTCAAATGAATAAATAAATCTTTTAAAAAATAATAAATAAAATAAAAATCAACTTCAAGGGCACCTGAGTGGCTCAGATGGTTAAGCAGTAATTTTTTAAGAGTTAATTATTTATTTGACAGACAGAGGTCACAAGTAGGCAGAGAGAGAGAGGAGGAAGGAGGCTCCCTGCTGAGCAGAGAGCCTGATGCGGGGCTCGATCCCAGGACCCTGGGATCATGACCTGAGCCAAAGGCAGAAGCTTTAACCCACTGAGCCACCCAGGAGCCCCTGATGGATACTTTTTAAACTCAGCAGGGAGCCTGATGCGGGGCTCGATCCCAGGACCCTAGGATCATGAGCCAAAGGCACAGGGTTTAACCCACTGAGCCATTCGGGCGCCCTAAGCAGCAATTCTTGATTTCTGCTCGGGTCATGATCTCAGGGTCTGGATAGAGCCCCACATCAGGCTCATTGCATAGTGGGGAGTCTGCTTGAGGATTCTCTCTCTCTCTCCCTCTGCCCTTTCCCCTGCTCGCTCTCACTCTTTCTTTCTCTCTCTCTAAAATAAATAAACAAATATTTTTTTAAAAATCAACTTCACTTGATTTAGGTATCACTGTTGTATTTGCTGTATAAAAATAACTTGGAAATTTTCTTTCATTTGCTATATTCTACATAATTTATGTAGCATTGGGAATGCTTGGTGTTTGAAGATTTAGTAGAATTCCCCTGTGGAACTATATAGAGCTGGTTCTCTTTTGTGGAATAATGTTCTATTTCTTCTACAGAAGTTAGTGTATTAAAGATTTCTATCTTTAAAGGAATCAAATCTAGTAAACTCTATTTTTTTAATTCATCATTTTTTCTAGATTTTTTAAAATGTATTTACTTAAACGTCTACCAAATAGTGTCTTATGATTTTTAAATTTTTTTTGTATAAATTGCTATTACTATTTCCCCTTGTCATTTCTTCTTTTACATACTTGTGCTTTCCCTCTTTTGCTTGATGAAGTTAGTAAGTGGTTTGTTTCGTTTTGTTACTTTTTTTTTTCCAAAAAACAAATCAGGCTTTTGACTGAATCAAGCATACTATTTTTCTATTCTATATCCATTGATTTCTGATATTGTCTAAACTTGGTTGTTTCCATGTCTCTTCTTTGTTGTTGTTATTTGTTTATTCTGTAATTATATTCTGATTTCTTGAGTTTGGAATTTAATTTATTAGCACTCTTCCATTTTTATTGATTTATATGGGTAGGGATATGGATTTTCCTCTCATCACTGCATTATATATATTTCATTGACTCTGATACATAGTTTCACAATAATTTTTTAGAGATTCTGTAATTTTGGTTTGTTTTTCCCCTTTCCACCCAAGAATTAATAGAAGAAGGTTTAAAAGTTTCCAGGTCGAAGATTCTTTTCATATTTAAACAATACAAAACTTACAGAAAATTTGCGAGTACAGCCCAAAAAAGCATTTTTCCCTGAGTCATTTGAGACTAAGTTGCCAACTTATATCCCTAATCATCTCAAACATTTAGTGTGAATTTCCTTCACACAGATATTTTTCCTATATAACCACAATAGAGGCACAGAAATAAAGAAATTAACATAATTAACATAGATGTTCTTGTTTTTCTTTTGTCCTGCTTAAGTTTCTCTCTTCTGCTCCTTTCTGCCTTTTAACATACAGTCTCCTCTCCTTTCTTTTTTACCCTCTTCTCTCCTGAAAGCGTTGCTTTTCCAAAGGCTCCTCATCCACACATTTTGGTCCCTTCCCTCTAGTCAGAGCTTTGATGTACCAAGACTCTTTTCACACTTATAGGTGGACTTTCCCTATTTAGAAACATTTGAGATATAATCCACATACTATAAAATTCATTTTTAAAAAATGTATACAATTCAGTGGTTTTTAGTATATTCACAAGGTTGTGCAACAAGTACCACATCTAATTCCAGAACACATTCTTCATCCCCTGAAGAACCCATTCCCATTATCATTGTCAAATCCTGCTCCTGGCCTCTAGGAACCACTAATCTACTTTCTATGTCTCTATGGTTTTGCCTATTATGGACATTTCATATAATTGAAATCATACGATTATGAGGCCTTTGTGTTTGTTTTCTCTCACTTATGCTGTTTCCAAGGTCTATCCATATTGTAGAATATATCAATCCTTCATTCTTTTTTATGGCTGAATAATAGTTCATTATATGGCAATACCACATTTTGTTTATCCATTCATTAGTTAATGATTGTTTGTTGTTGATTTATTGTTTCCACTTTTTAGCTATTATGAATAATGGTGCTGTAAACATTCATGTACAAGTTTTTGTATGAACATGTATTTTCAGTTGAGTATATACCCAGGAGTAGAACTTCTGAGTCATATGGTAACTTTATGTTTAATTTTTTGAGGATCTAACAAGTGATATACAATACAGCTATCTCATTTTTGCATTTCTACCAGCAATGTTTAAGGGTTTCAATTTCTCTGCATCCTTGTCAATACTTGTTATTATCTATCTTTTTAAAAAATTATCTCTATCCTAGTGGTTGTACGGTGGTATTTTTTTTTTTAAAGATTTTATTTATTTATTTGACAGAGAGAAATCACAAGTAGACAGAGAGGCAGGCAGAGAGAGAGAGAGAGAGAAGCAGACTCCCTGCCAAGCAGAGAGCCCGATGCGGGACTCGATCCCAGGACCCTGAGATCACGACCTGAGCCGAAGGCAGCGGCTTAACCCACTGAGCCACCCAGGCGCCCTGTGCGGTGGTATTTTATTGTGGTTTTGATTTGCATTTGGACTTTCTCTTTCTGGTGGTGATTTTAACCCAACCCGTATACAGAGCTCCTATTCTTCATCACTATTCTACAAATATAACACATAAAAAGTAAAAAATTTCTCTTGGCCTTCCTCTTAATATCATAGTAATTACTTGTCACAGCTTCAACAACTTATTATATATCCTTGTCCCTGCATTTAAGCATGCTCAGGGTCATTTCAGTTTACTTTTGTTTTATACATAAATGATGCCATAAAATGCATATTCTGTAATCTGCTTTTTTACTCAACATTCTATTATTTTATTTTAAATATTTTATTTATTTATTTGACACAGAGAGAGAGATCATAAGTAGGCAGAGAGTCAGGCAGAGAAAGGGGGAAGCAGGCTCCCTGCTGAGCAGAGAGCCCGATGTGGGGCTCGATCCCAGGAGACTGAGATTGTGACCTGAGCTGAAGGCAGAGGCTTAGCCTACTGAGCCACCCAGGCACGCCAACATTCTATTATTTTAAAGTCTATGAGCAAGTATTGTGTAAATAAGAATTATTGTGGAATAATGGCACCTTCTAGATGAATGAGTACATCTGGATTTCTTCTACCGATTTCTGATTGCTATTTTAGGGGAAACGGACTTAAATCTAGTGATTTTCTTAAATCTTAATGGTAAGGTTAGTATTTATATAAATGAGAATGTACATATTCTCTAGCCTAAATGCCACTTCATTTAGAGAATATGTTATTTCTAAGGAATTCTTGGAACTTAAGAATGCCGATTGCTTTAGTTATCAAACATTCAGCCCTCTTACCTCCCCTACCTCCGAAAAAAGAAAAGAAGGAAAGAAAAGTTCAGCATACTCTTTTAGATATTGTTGTGGGAACTGGTAGCTATGGGTACCTGGCTGGCTCAGTTGGCTGGCTGTCTGCCTTCCGCTCAGGTCATGATCCCAGGGTCCTGGGACAAAGCCCTGTGTCAGACTCTCTGCTGGGCAGTGAAGTCTGCTTCTCCCTCTCCCTTTGCTCTGCTTGTGCTCTGTCTCTCTTTCAGATGAATAAATAAAATCTTTAAAAAAAAAAAGAATGGGTAGCTATGTCCTCTGGAAGGCTTAGTGGGAAGATGCAACTCTGGAAATGGACAGAACTTGGTCTGAACTGTAGCTGAGCTACTTCCTAGCTGTGTGGCCTTGATCATATTTGTTAGTCTTTCTGTATTCCTCAATTTACTCATCTGTAAAATGATAATAATAAATCATCATAAAAAATAAAAATTTTTTTTTAATAAATCTTTTCTTTTCTTTTTTTTTTTTTTTATTTTATTTATTTATTTATTTTTAAGATTTTTATTTATTTAACAGACAGAGATTACAAGTAGGCAGAGAGAGAGAGGGGAGACAGCAGGGTCCCTGCCGAGCAGAGAGCCTGATGTGGGGCTCGATCCCAGGACCCTGGGATCATGACCTGAGCCGAAGGCAGAGGCTTTAACCCACTGAGCCACCCAGGCACCCCAAAAATAAAAATTTTTTTATCAAGTTTGCTTATCTTTATTGTTTTAAGATTTTATTTGCTCACTTGTGAGAGTGCTTGCTTACACAAGCAGGGGGAATGGCAGGTAGAGGGAGAAGCAGGCCTCCCACAGAGCATGGAGCCCACCATGGGACTCAACCTCAGGACCCAGGGATCATGACTCTAGTTGAAGACAGACCTTTAACCGACTGAGCCATCCAGGCATCCCAGGTTTTCTTATCTTTAAAGTGGGTTGGCTATATCAAACTTGCAGAGCCGTTGTGAAAATTAAATGAGATAATTCAGGTGAGATGTCATGTAGTTTAGCTCATGGTAGATACCTAATAAGTGATGATATTAATTACTATTTTTATTAGTAATATCATCTTTTATCTTTATAACTTTGGAGAGGAGGCTCATTCAGTTCATTCTATTCATTATGCAAAAGATGCTGATGGGCTAGAAAATATAATAAATATCTGTAAATCATAGAAGTAACTATTAAAACACCAGAAACATAAAATAGATGATCATAGGAATGGGAAGTTGTCAGATAAAGTAGGAGAAAAAACCATAAAGAAAAAGATCAAGATTTATCTAAAAATATTTTATTTTCTTTTTTTTTTAAGATTTTATTTATTTATTTGACAGAGAGAGATCACAAGTAGGCAGAGAGGCAGGCAGAGAGAGAGGAGGAAGCAGGCTCCCTGCTCAGCAGAGAGCCCGATGCGGGACCTGATCCCAGGACCCTGAGATCATGACCCGAGCCGAAGGCAGCGGCTTAACCCACTGAGCCACCCAGGCGCCCCTATCTAAAAATATTTTAATTCCATATGCAAAAATCATAAAATTAAAAGGTAAATGTTAAGAAATTATGAGTCAAACTATGGTAATCAAATGTTTACCATATAAGGGATTGATACAAATCAATAAGAAAAAGTATAAGACTATGTTGTGTTTTTTTTTTTAAAGATTTTATACATTTGTTTGAGAGAAAGAGAGTGTGAACAGGGGGAGGAGCGGAGGGAGAGCGAGAAGGAAGGTAGATAATCTCCAGCAGACTCTGCACTAAGCACAGAGCCGGAGGCAGGGCTCCATTCCATGACCCTGAGATCATGACCTGAGCCAAAACCAAGAGTCAGATGGTTAACCAACTGAGCCACCAGGTGTCCCAAAGGTGCTGTTTTTATAGCCCTTCAAACTCAGTGGTTACAAATTCTCTCACAGGCCTGGGATTTGGAAGAATGTAGGCAGGTTTGTTCGGACTTGGCTCCAGACTACAGTCTGGGTTCAGGTCTGTTTCATGTTTCTCAATTTTTGGAGCCCAGCCTAAAGGAGCAGTAGGTATTCAGGATATGTTCATCTGGCATTAGCAGCAGAGTAAGTGAGCAAGGGAAAGGATATAATGTCTCTTGAGGTTCCTCCTGGAACTGGTACAGCATCACATCTGTCCACATTCTGTTGGCTAAAGGAAATCACATGACCAAACCCAACATCAATGAAGTGGGCGGGTCAACTCTGCCCTCAATAATGGGTGGGACAAAGCCACATGGCAAAGAACATGGATGTATGATTTTAAAATAGGGAGGGCACAAAAAATTGTGAACAATGACTCAACATACCACAGGCTGCCAAGAAAGAAATAGGTGAAGTAGGATCGACCAAATGAGCAGATAATGTTATCAATTAACATGCCAAAAGTTAAATCCTAAAAATCCAATTGAAATAAAGAGAAGCCAATTTTCATCTACAAAATTAACAAAAATATTTTGAAAAATTATTTTACTCAGGATGACCTGAAATAAGCAATGATTAAAAGATTTTCATTTTGGGGGTACCTGGGTGGCTCAGTCGGTGAAGTGTCTGACTTTGGCTTGCGTCATGATCCCAGGGTTCTGGGATTGAGCCTCACTGTCCAGGCTCCCTGTTCAGCGGGGAATCTGCTTCTTCCTCTGCCCTTGCTCCTTCCCCAATCTGCTTGTGTGTGCTCTCTCTCAAATAAATAAATAAATTTTTTAAGATTTTATCTATTTATTTGACAGAGATCACAAGTAGGCAGAAAGGCAGGTGGGGGTAGGGGCGGGGGGAAGCAGGCTCCCCGCTGAGCAGAGAGCCCAATGTGGGGCTCCATCCCAGGACCCTGAGATCATGACCCTAGCCCAAGACAGATAGATGGTTAATGGCCTGAGCCATCCAGGTGCCCCTTAGTTGCAAAACTATTACCTGCAAGGATAAACTTGCAAACTGTTGAGGAAAACTTTTCTCATGACAGCATCAGAAGAGAAATAGAAACAGGTCAGTAAGGTCCCCTAGTATGTAAGTTGCAAAGCCAAAACACAATCCAGTTCTTACATATTTAGTAATTTTTAAGAGTCTCAAAGCTTATAGCACTTTTAATTCACTGTCCTCTCTTTTCCCCACATAGTTTCCAAAGCCTGCCAAATTCCCTCCTGTCTCTATAATCTCTACTTTTCTTTCTATCTCCCTTGCCTCCAGCCTCACCCAGGCCATCAACAACTTCAAAAACACATACTACAACTACAGGTAGATTGATCCCCTCAATCCAGGCTTTTCTTTCACCCTTATCCTGCTTCTGTCTTCCTAAACCATGCTGCAACCCTGGTTTAGTAAGCAAACATGGCTTGCTATTTTTCACCACGTCGTTTTACTTCCTTGGCCTTTTTCAAAGATTTTCCAGCATCTCTATCCACCCCCAACAGGAAGGTATGACTACATAATTTGGGGGGGCTTAGTGTAAATTTAAAATGTGAGGCCACATTGGGGGTGCCTGGGTGGCTCAGTGGGTTAAAGCCTCTCCTTTCAGCTCAGGTCATGATCCCAGGGTCCTGGGATCGAGGCCCACATCAAGCTCTCTGCTCCACAGAGAGCCTGCTTCCTCCTCTCTCTCCCTGCCTGCCTCTCTTGTCTACTTGTAATCTCTGCCTGTCAAATAAATAAATAAAATCTTTAAAAAAAAAAAAAAGAATTGGGGCGCCTGGGTGGCTCAGTGGGTTAAGGCCTCTGCCCTCGGCTCGGGTCATGATACCAGAGTCCTGGGATCGAGCCCCGCATCGGGCTCTCTGCTTAGCAGGGAGTCTGCTTCCTCCTCTCTCTGCGGGCCTCTCTGCCTACTTGTGATCTCTGTCTGTCAAATAAATAAATAAAATCTTAAAAAAAAAATTAAAAAAAATGTGAGGTCACATAGTAAAAAATTATGAAGAATTTCAAGATGCCAGCAGCAGCCTGGGATCATGCCCACAAGGCTGGCCCTGCCAACAGGCACCCACCACCATAGGGAGGCCCCCATTCTTGCTTTCCCCTTCTGAGGCTTCTCACATGTTGTTTCTCATCAGGAACCCCTTTCTACCAACACCCAGATCCTGCCCATATTAAGTCTTAGCCTTTTCCCAGGTATATTCATCTAGAGGCAACGATTTGAGAGTTGGGCTTTACGTATCCCTCGTCCATCCCCTCCTGTAGCCCTCAGTAGTTGTAACCATCTGCATATGCTAATTAAAGCCTAAATTTTATGCTTCTATGTGATATTTTCTTACTATCTCTCTCTCTCATTCATTCATTCATTCATCATCTATTGTAGGTCAACTATTTGCCATGACTTTGGTAGACAATGGGTATGTTAAGTTCGCAAACAGCAGAAACCTTTATTTAACTTGTTCACTACTCTATCCCCAGAGTCCCACAGTGACTGGTTCATGGCAGACTTTGGACAAACATTTGTCGAATAACTGTTAAACGGTTCAATCGTTTCCCTCCACCATGTGGTGAGCTCCTAGAGACCAAGAACTGTTTTCACTTGTCCTCTGACTGCTGATTGAGAACCCACTATACGTCACATGTTGTTCCAGACATGACAACACTGTTCTAGGCAACTTTCTTTACATCTTTTATATTCCCCAGCACATTCATATATATATATATATATATATATATATATATATATATATATATGACAGAGATCACAAGCAGGCAGAGAGAGAGAGGAGGAGGAAGCAGGCTCCCTGCTGAGCAGAGAGTTGATGTGGGGCTCAATCCCAGGACCCTGGGATCATGACCTGAGCAGAAGGCAGAGGTTTAACCCACTGAGCCACCCAGGTGCCCTACCCCAGCACATTCTTATCATAAGAGTGAACATTTCCTGAGTGTTTTAAAGATTTTTTTTTAATTTATTAATTTGACAGAGAGAAATCACAAGTAGATGGAGAGGCAGCCAGAGAGAGAGAGATAGGGAAGCAGGCTCCCCGCCGAGCAGAGAGCCCGATGCGGGACTCGATCCCAGGACCCTGAGATCATGACCTGAGCCGAAGGCAGCGGCCCAACCCACTGAGCCACCCAGACGCCCTCCTGAGTGTTTTATATGTGCCAGGCATTCGTCTAAGTTTCGCTCATTGTCCCATTTTGGTCCCCCAATGATTCTATGAAATAGGTCCTTTTTTATCCTCATTTTATAGATGAGGAAACCAAGGCTCAAAAAGGTTGAATAACTGGCCCAAAGTAAAATACTTATTGGTGACCAGGTGACCAGATTCTAGCTCAGTCTCTGGACTACATTGCTAAGCTGCTTCCATTGAGGAATTTTTGACCGATGACTTGACTGAACTCAAGAGCGCAAGTGGCTCCACATACCATCAGATAAGGATGTGCCCTGTAACATCAGTGTTAGGCAGTTTCTTGACCAACACCAGCTTTAACAGGTGCATGGCTCTTTGTGTGCTTACAATGTGGTAAGTAGGACATAAACTATGGTATCATTTGCTTCACTGAAATCACCCACTCATAAAAGGATGTGCCCAGTGGACCATCCAAAGATGCCCAGAAGAAGAAAATGGACATGAAATCCCTAAATGTTGGGAACTCTTTACTGGACAGAAGGTAAGCAATAAACTATTTAGGCTGGAGTTTCATTTGTGGAATTCCATAATGTCTGTTGACACCAACAAGTTTCCTAAGGCATTTGCTGGGGAAAAGGAAAAAGATGGGAATAAGAAATCAAGAGAGAGGAAAGTGGGAAGCAGGAGTGAGTCTACTGAGATGTGGAGTGGTGGGAGCCACCCAGAGCTGCCTTGGCTGCTGGGCAACTGTGGGCTGCTGCCCCAGCAGGAGACAGAACATTGAAAATGAGCTTTACATTTAGCCGAAGGTACAAAAAGGTTTTTAGTCCCGTGGGGCTCAGTGAAATGAAGATAGCAAGTTGCGTGTCATACTTTGGTTTGTGTTCCACATCAAGTAAAAGGACTAGCACCCAGCTCCCTGCCTTTAGAAGTAAAAACAAGGGCTAGGTTAATGCTCTGTGTTGGGTTCTGTAATGGGGGATTTATGCTATTTGTGTGATGTGTGATAAGATGCAGGGAGTGAAAGCAGCTATTAACACTGATTAACTCAAAAGTTGACCACCAGCACACACAGCCATTGTTTCCACCAGCACTCTCTAGCCATGGGCTTTGTCTGGCTGGCTTCCCAAGAGACAAATGCCATGACAGGAGACCAAATAACCTTGTTTAGGCAATGGTCAGATAATAGAGACGCTCTAGGTATTAGCCTGACTGCATTAGTTTGATTTGTTACTACTGTTCACCTTGTCCTGGGCATTAATGGAGACAAAGGCTTGGAATTACCAGGAGCAGAGATAAGCTATGGATTAGAGCCTGTGTGTTTTGAGGGAAAGATAATTTTATCTTGGGTTTTCATTTCCATTTCCATCTTGCTTGATTTTTTCCTCAAAGTTAAAGTTTATTTTTTCACCCTGAATATCATTATATTCACTACAAATTACTAGCAATTATAATTGCTAAAAAAAAAGTTGCTGACTCATTATTTCCTTTAACAAGATCAGCCTCTATCTTTCAAGTTTTGGAAATGATTTTGGGGGAAATACGCTAATGATCTTATACATTGTCCTATTTCTTGAATATGTTTATATATTACAGAGTCACTTTATAGTATTTAATGATATTAGGTTAAAAATATAAAAGAATGTGCATATTACATTCATTATTGCATCTTTAATATCACAAGTTCTAGTATTAATTAATTTTTTTCTGACTTCCAAATGTTATTTGTTTGTTATAGATGTATCATTGCCATTATAAATGATTTCGGTTAGAAATATGTAACTTCAGTTGTAAACACAACTTATTTCAATTATAGATAAAATTGGATTTTAGATTCCCATCAATCAGTTATGTTAAAGTGTCACTGCAAAATACTGAGATAATATTATTCTAGAGTTTCTAGGCTTCTTTCCTCCCCATACTTTTTATAGGTATGATCAGTTTTTATAACTAAAAACCAAATTTAAGTGCATTACTAATTGTTGATCACTGTTAGTAATGTTTCATTTTTTCCCCAAAGTCTATCATCTTAGACAGAATCCTCCCATTCCTCAGAAATTTAGAGGTTAGGTTTCATTTCATTCTAGGTTAGGTTTCATTAAATTCTAGATAAACTATGATTACTGTCTGAAAAATCTAGTTTGTTATGTGCAGGACTTAAAATCCTATCCTAAACTAACCAAACATTAGAAAGGAAATAGAGCTAGATGTCTGACACGGCAAGATGTCAGAAAGATGCACAGAATGTCAAATGTGATGACATTTAAGCAAATAACAACATCAGGGGTGCCTAGGTGGCTCAGTCCATTAGGTGTCTGCCTTTGGCTTGGGTCATGATTCCAGGGTCCTGGGATAAGCCAGCCCCACATGGGGTTCCCTACTCCGTGGGGAGCCTGCTTCTCCCTCTTCCCCTGCACCTCTCCCTTTTGTCCTCTCTGATTCTATTAAATGAATAAATTTTAAAAAACCAACAAATATATACATGTGCGTGTATACATGGATACATATGTATATGCTTTCATATACGAAATATCGATAAAAATGCTTAATGATGGTCATCTGTGAAAGATGAGGTTTGAGAGAGATTTGCCTCTATCTCTATACTACATGAATGGTTTGCAATATGTCAATATGAGCTTGGAGATAAAAATGAAAGACTAGGGGCACTTGGGTGGCTCAGTGGGTTAAAGCTTCTGCCTTCAGCTCAGGTCATGATCCCACGGTCCTGGGATCGAGCCCCGCATTGGGCGCTCTGCTCAGCAGGGAGCCTGCTTCCTTCTCTCTCTCTCTCTCTGCCTGCCTCTCTGCCTACTTGTGATCTCTGTCTGTAAATAAATAAATAAATAATCTTAAATATATATATATATATATATATATATATATATATATATATATATATATGAAAGACTATTGGGAAAAAGCCTTCGCATGATACTTTCCCCTCCAACTGGCTCTTGGTGACTTCCAGTCTTCCAACTTTCTTACTTCACTCTTACTTCACTCACCTAATGAAGAACAGAGAAAGCTCCTGGTAGACAGATTTTTACTTACATATTTCATAAATAGTGTTTCAAATTTTCTATCAGTGAAAGCAGCTCTTTATATTGGAAAAAATGTCTGAAAAAAAAAAATGTCTGATAGTCGACTTCCTCGGAAAACACTTAGTGACTCTGGTTTTCCAGTTGCTGCTCTGCTGTCCTTTTCCTCCTCTCTCTCCATCTCGGCAACCGTGAAACAGAATACAACCAGTCGATTGCCGACCAGCAGTTGAAACACAGAGCTCTCTCTCTCCCTAAATGATTTTTAAAAGCTCTAAAATCTGAGTCACCTCACTTTTCCTCAGTGATAATATGCAAACTCCCTCTCCTCTTTCTCATACAAACAAGTAAACAAAAATGTGTCTAGTGGGTAGATACTCAATAATTCCACAAGAACCTTCCACAGGGAGAGAAGAGGACAGAGGAGCAGGAAAGATGAAGGGAAGGGAGAATTCAACTCAATGAGCGCAGCTGAAATACAGTTTCCAGGAGACCAAGTCAAAGTCCTCAAGCAAACATTTCAAAAAGAACAGCCAGTTAGGTCTTCCACTAATTAACTAGAAAACAAATACCCAGACATCCAGTGGTAGGATTGCCTTCTTGTGATGCATCTTACCTGTTCCCATCTTTAACAGCCAAGTACAATGGCATACGCAGGGAAAGTACATACTTTTTGTCCCAAACAAGTGCCCAGATTATTTCCAGCAACAATGTCCTAGTGCATACAAAGGGCAGTTCAGTTACTCCACCTTCTCTCTCAATGATTTATTGTAATAACAAAATACACTGTTGAGTGGAAATCACTAAACTAGAAACAGATACAAGCCAGATGATCATTATTACTTTAATGAATAAAAGTAAAACACAACATAATAACTAGGAAAATATTTTAAATTTTTGTATTTATTTCCAGTTAGAATCTTTTTACAATGTATGTATGAATAGGAATCTGATACCTTTCTATCTCTACCTCCCCATAATGATTTTGCTTAAAAAAACAAAAAAACTTGAAACTGGCATGCTAGAAGGATTTGTATTGATAGATGGTGAAAAATTTTTGCTGCTTTATGCCAGAAATCAAGAGAAACTAATAATCCCGTTTCAAAATGCACTTAAAGAAGAGTAATTGAAACAGATCATATCTTTGTGCCATTCTTCAGATTATTTTACTTGAATTGTTTTGTAAATTGAATCCAGCTTGTGGAATCACCTAGTCATGAGTTTGCTGATTTTACCGAACTAATTTATTAGATTAAATTCACTTAAAAAATAGCTGGCTTTTTCTGAAAATTTTATTAAAATATATAGGAAAGGGCTTTATTGTAACTAAAAGTGCCCAAGTATAATAGGTACCATGTTATAACAGTAAATATTTACAATATATTTTAGGGAAAAAATGACAACACTCAGATTAAATGCAGAAAAGAAAACATCACATTTTTATCACTTGATATTTCCATTGATTCTTCATGGTCTGCAATTGTAAGAGAATCTCACATGTTTAGTTTTCTATCTATTCCAGGAGATTCGTGTTGAAATTTTTTTTCGCCATTAGAAACTGTGATTCTCTATGGGACCTTTTTAGCTTTGCACGCCGATTTTGGAACCAGATCTAAAATTAAGGAAAAATACAACACATCTCAGAAACATTATTTTATTATTATTAACATTTCAATCAAACAAGTAACAACTAAATTTGAAAATTACCTGGATTCTGTCTTCCTCTAGATTCAATTTTCGAGCTAAGTCTTCTCTGATGTCAATGCCAGGATAGCAGTTAACTCTAAAGACATTTTCTAACACTTCAATCTAAGAATAAGGAAATAGTAATATAAAATGTTGATATTTGGTATGTTATCATAAAATGGACTTTATATCGCAAAACAACTGCATTTAAATCTTGGGCAATTAATGTATATCTTTTTTAAAAAATGACTATCCAGAAACTGTTTAAAAAAAAAAACAACTCCAGAAAGTCGTTGTTTCATAACAAGGCTTCCAAACTGAGATCCCAAAGTGATTGGGTTTTTGCTCAATAGGGTGTCAGTTAAAGCCTTTTTATATTATCATTACTAGTTGAAAAAAACTTCCCACCTGGTTTTGAGTAAAAGCAGTTCTGGGTCTCCGGCCTCGATACCAACTCAGTTCTCTTTTCAACGAAAGTCTTTCTGAGGCTGAAAAGTAATTTTCGTATTTCAAAAATCTTTCTTCTGGCACTGGGTGATCCACAGTACAAGGGAAGGATATCCCATTGGGAAGGCTTGGGATATGCACACGTAGGTTAACATCTTTCCCTAAAAACAGAAAAATAATTAGAAAACCCCCACAATGAAGAAATAAATTAGTTCCTGAGACTGTTGAAAAACAACAACAACAACAACAACAGAAAAATATACTTCATCTTAGATGTTCAATCCTGCTTTCCACCAAGTTCTAGAAGAAGTAATATCAGGAACTTGCCTTTAATTTTCCTAGTGGAATTCTGTGTTTTACAAGAGAACCGACTTCCCATCAACCAAAAACTAAGAAGCAAACAAAAATAAAGATCCTGCCTTGGTGCTAGAGAACATTTTGGTCTCTGATTTTTTCAGTGAAAAAATTTAATTTTTTTAATTTTTCACTGAAAACATAGAATATCTGATGTGTGAAATAAAAGAGACCTTTTGAAATAAATGCAGGTTCTTGGCATTTCTTGTGAATGAACTTTACCCACTTGGATCTAAGGCTGATAATTCTTTTTGTCTCCTATAGAACTCAGCTGGAGGCATTCAACGTCCTCATCCTGGAGTTATGTAATTCGACGAAATTGTAGTTTTTCTCCAACTCTGTGTCGTATGGAATAAAGACCAAAATAAACACTGCAGACGAAAACAACAAAGAATTTAAAAAAAAAACAAGCGGTGGCGTACCTGAGGAGCCGCAGGTGTCAGCCCAGGGCCTGTGGGGTTTCATTGAGGGAACACAGTCTTTCTTCTGGTCCAGTCCTAAAATGCTCTCAATGGAAAAGGAGCAGGGCGAGGGTTTGCTTTCCCCAAGCCGAGCACCTTCCGGAAGACTGGGAGCCATCCTCGAGTGGGTTGCCCGGAACGATAGCTCTGGCCTCTCCCTGCCTCTTGGCTGGCTCTGCCCCATGTGTACAGGGCTGGGATCTTCCTGCAGTTCACCTTATGGCTCCGCAGACAAGGGGGCTGGATTTAGAACGTCACTAATTAAAATCCTGTCTTAGAAAGTTTTAGCATGTCAATGAACACTCGCCCAGCCAGCAGCTCGAGGAGTTAATTGTTTATTTGTTTGCAAGTAATTAGCAACTAATGGCTACACCAGGGGGGCCACCTATAGGGACAAAAAGTGTTATCTCTCCTAAGCAGAACACAGACTTAACTTTCTCGAAAGAAGTGATGCACAAACTAGCACTCCTCTTTTATTTGAAATCATTAATGTATAAAATCATGCCTTTTATTCTGAAGTTTATACTTTCATGGACTCCAGTTACCTAAACATAGGAGAGCAGTCAAGTAATAAATAATCTAATTTAAGTGAATTTTCTTCCAAGGAAATTGGAAAAAATAATAATCTCTTAATGCTATTACGGTAATTCCGATGAAAAATGCCCGTTTTTCATATGCATATGTAATAGTGAATGTTGTCAATGAAAACACAATAGTATTTGGAGTGCAGCATACTGGAAAAGGTTGGCAATGTTATTAACACTGAGTGTAATTGTCTTCCAAGTGCCCGGATTAATTCATAAGGAACAGTTGCACCAAGTATTTTAAATAATTAATGAGCTAATTCCATTCTCTCATCTTTCCTTTTAAAAATGAGAGAGATACAAGTTTATATGAAGATCAGATGTAACCACCACCAAGCAACTTAAAAACATGACTCTTCAAACTAAAGGGAAGAATTTGTCTTCCTACCACGGTTGTTTCAAAGAAAAGAGCATGATTTACTGTGTTTTCTAAAGAAGAATTTCCGTCTGTGGACTTTTTAAGGGCCTGGGAAGTTTTCGTGAAGACAATAAGATTTGTGAAAAATAACCACGAACCGAGTATTTTCATTTCATCATCCTAAGAAAATTTGAAAGTAAGAGAGAAAGGTAGCTGCTAATTGGGAAAATTTTGAAGTAGGCACTCCCTCAAAATGTGTGGTACTTTTACTGCTGTTGTACTCTGTTGCCTCCCTTTTTCCAGTACCTTCTTGATGATAAATTTAAGAGCTCAGCTTCCTTCTGTATTTAAACAACTACCAGATTTTTCTTCCGGAAGAGGAAAAGTAGTCTCCACTCACAGAGAAAAAAGCCTCTACAGAACAGAGCTCAACTTCATCCCATTTTGTCCTATCATGATGTCACAGATATTAATCTAAATTCCTCTTTAAGCAACCTCTAGAATGAACAAAGGATTCACATACAAAACACCAACGGGCACACAGAAGGATGGGTGTGTAAACAGAGGTGTAAAGTCATTCTGAGAATGAACAAACTAGTAAATATTTATGCCCCATGGAGGTTTTGTCTCTAGTGTCTTGGAATGTAGACTGTGCAAAGAGGGGGTGAACTTACCCTGGCAAGACTTGGAGGAAGAGCGAGAATTCCAGACCTTGCCAGATTCCTTTCTCTCTTTTGAGACATTCATTCACTCATCCATTCATTCCACTATTGGTTGAACATCTACTCGGTGCCAGAAATAACAGAATAGGATCCTTGCCTTCATGAAACTCAAATGGTATGGGGTGAGGTGGGGGTGGGGAGCAAACAATAATTATGAGTAATTATAAGTGAGTAAATTATCTCATATGTTAACTCGAGAGAGGAATGGAAAAAAGGAAATACGGTGAGCAAGGTAAGCTGGCTCATCAGTGCGGGAGGTGGAGGTCCTGATATCCTTACCCCCACAGATCAGTGCCCTCGAGGCACAGGTGACAATGATGCTATAGCACATGCCAGCACAATCATGCCAGCACAGTCCCGCATTTCTTCTTGATCACCAAGGACATTGCAATATCTTCACTCTGAGCTGACTTGATCTGGACTTACACAATACCATTTTATATGTAGATGGTAGATGAAAATAAAATGTAGGAAAGAAGTTCCCTAAAAATGCCAGGAAACATTTTCTCATATATTCATTCAACAAAATTTTATAGAGCACTTAGTATGTGCCACACACCGTTCTAGGTGCTAGATCTCAGTAATGAACTCGGTCACTTCAGAGTGATAAACTCACTGAGAGGAATGAACAAAATTTCAACCTCTTCCATTTACTGCCTTTTGCCTTTTTACATGATGTATCTGTTTATTATGTTTGTTTTTTATTGTCTGTATCCAATCCCCAGGATTTTTGTCTGTTTTGTTCACTCCCTGGCATCCAAAAACAGTGGTTGGCTCATATTGGATGATAGAATCTTATCGTTTCTTTTATATTCCTTCAAGTAAACTTGGGGATTGATTTCTTCACACGTTTATTGGCCAATATGTGTTCCATCTTTTTTGAGATGATGGTTTATGTCTGTCTTAGTTTGTTCAGGATGCTCTAACAATATACCACAGAGTGAGTGGCTGGTAAACAAGAGAAACTTATTTCTCACAGTTCTAGAGGCTGGAAGTCTGTCATCAGGGCGCTGGCATGGTTGGGTGAGGGCTCTCTTCCAGGTGGCAGATTTCTCCTTATCTTCGTGTGGCAGAAGGAGCTAGGGAGGTCCCCAGGATCTCTTATAAAACACTAATCCCATTCATGGGGGCTCCACCCTTGTGACCTAATTGCCTCCCAGAGGCCTTCACCTCCTAATACCATCCCATAGGGTATTAGGAATGCAACATATGAATTTTGGCGGGACACACACATTCAGACCATAGCATGTCCTTAGCCCATTTTTTCATTAGGGTATTTTGTTGTTCTTGTTTCTTTTTTCACTTTCTTTTTCTTTTTCTCTTTTTTTAGAAAGAGAAAGTGTGTGCACACATGTGCAAGTGAAGGGGAGGAGGGGCAGAAGGAGAGGGAGAGAGAACCTTAAGTATGCTCCATGACCAGTGTAGAGCCAGAGCCCTACTCAGGGCTCGATCATACGACCCTGAGATCATGACCTGAGTCAAAATCAAGAATAGCACACTTAACCGACTGAGCCTCTCCGGTGACCCTTATTGTTGTTTAAGAATAAGAGTTTTTCGTATATTGGGTGTAGAGATCACTTAAGTAAGTGTACTAAATAAATAAATAAATAAATAAATAAATAAAATGTTGACAATTTTTATAGAGGTACTCTATCAGATTCCTCTATCAGAACTTTCTTCTATACCTAATTCGCCAATTTTTTGGGTCATGAATGAGTAATTTTCTGCCTCTGTTAGGGTGATCACACGACTTTCTTTTTTTTTTTTTTTTTCCTATTGATGATGAATTACATTGATATTTGAATGTTAAGCAATCCTTTTCTTTCTGAGAAAAGCCTCACTTAGTCATAGGTATTATCATTTTTTGTATGTTTCTATATTCCATGTGTTAGTATCTTAAGGTTTTTTTTTCCTATCATATGTTCTATTTCTCCAGTAATTTCAATTACACATATGGTATACATTTTTATATTGTCCCACAGGTTACTGAGGCTCTGTTAATTTTATTTTTAATGCTTTTTTCTGTGTGTTATTCAGCTCAGATAATATTCACTGATATACCTTCAAGCTCACTGACTCTTCTGTCATCTCCCATATACTATTAAGCTTAAATATTTCTGATATTTTATTTTTCAGTAATAGAAGTTACATTGGTTCTCTTTTTAGTTATTGTTTCTCCAATGATGCATATGGTCTGTACCTTCATTATGAGCATATTTTCATTTGTGTCCTTAAGTATATTTATACTGACAGCTTTCAAAAATTGTCAGCTAATTCTAACATCTGTATCACATTTTCTTGTGAATATGGGACAAGTTTTCCCGGTTCTTCATATACCTAACAATTTTGGATTATATCCTGGACACTGTAAATGATATCTATAGTCTCTGGGTTCTATTTTGTCTGTCTGAAGAATGTTGATTTTTGTTCATTCGTTTGTTTGTTTGTTTGTTTTATCAGGCTGTGCTCAAACTGTGTCTAAACTCTGTCTCCTCCGTGGTTGTCATCAGTTGAAATTTTTGTTCAATCATTTTATTAACTGAGATGTTTGGTGTTTTCCAAATGCATGCCAAACTCAGAAGTCAGCTAGAGATTTGGGCAGAATATATATGTAGCATTTGGGGCCTTTCTCTGTATCTCTTTCCTTCCTAGGATTCTCTGTCACTTCCTAGCTGCTGTGGTTGCCCTGAACTCCCTCCTTTGGTTCCTTAAGCCAGAGAGACTTGGATCCTCCCACGTGGCATTGACTGATGCCTGCTTTCAGAGAAAAGTCATAAAGATGGAAAACTCACCCCGTGCTATTCATCTCTTCTAAATGTCTTCTCTTCCTCAGTTTCTGCCTGTTTGGGGCCACTTTCCAGTACTTTTGGATAGTTTAAAAAAAATATTTTGTAAAAAAAAAGAAAAACATTTTTTTTGTCCAGGGTTTATACATTGTATCTTTGGGCGGGTTGATACAATAGAAGCTACTTCGTTATTATCATAAATGGAGACAGAAATGCCCTTTTTAAAGGTAGAAAAAACCTATTAAGTAAATTAGCAATATTTTATCATATATTTAGCAAAATCATAGAATATAGGTAAATACACAAAAATCAACTTAATTTATATGTTAGCAACAAAAAATTAAACATATACCTGTCATGACCCAGTAATTCCATTCTTAGAAAAATGTAAACATATGTCTAGGAAAAGAGTTGCATGAGAATATTCACATAATATCCAAAATTGGCAACTAGGTGTCTATCAACAGGGAAGTAGATAAACTAACTATGACATAGTTATACAATTGACTTTAACTCAGCAATATAGATATATACATATATTGATATTATGTAACAACCTAGATGAATGTAAACACCTATGCTAAGTCAAAGAAGCCTTATACATAAGAATATTTGTAGTATGATTTCATTTATGTGGTGTTTAAGAACAGACAAAATTAATTTGTATTGAAAAAAATCAGAAAGTAGAGGTGGAGGTAGGGACTGAATGGGAAGCAGAATCAGGAAACTTGGGGGGTTATGGCAATGTTCTAGATCTTGTTAGGGTTTGTAGTACATAGATGTAGGTATCTAGTCAATATTCATTGATTGGTACTCTCTTTTTTTTTTTTTAAAGATTTCATTCATTTATTTGACAGAGATCACAAGGAGGCAGAGAGGCAGGCAGAGAGAGGAGGAAGGAAGCAGGCTCCCCACTGAGCAAGGAGCCCAACGAGGGGCTCCATCCCAGTATTCCAAGATCATGACCTGAGCCGAAGGCAGAGGCTTTAACCCACTGAGCCACCCAGGTGCCCCTGATTGGCACTCTTTAAAAAGATTTGTTCCCTTCACTGTATATAAAATTTTATCAATTAAAATATAAATCAGTATTGAACTGTAGTTAACGATATGCATGCTGAAGAACTTAGGAGAGAAATACATATGTCTGCAATTTGCTTTAAAATGCATTTATTTAAAAAAATAAATGGATGGATATGTGATTATTAAACATATTTGTAGACCAAATAACTCCTAATCCAGCAGAATTTTCTAAGGTGATGTAAATGTTTTATATTTGCACTGTTCAATATGATAGCTACTAGACACATGTGGCTAATGAACACTTGAAATGTAACTATTGCAACTGAGGAAACGAATTTTAAATTTAGTTTTATTTCAAGTTGTTTAAATTTAGATAGCACATGTGGCCAGTGGCTAGCATGTTTGACAGCACAGACAGAACATTTCCATCACTGCAGAAAGTTCTGTTGGACAATACTGGTCTAGAAGTACAGAACAGTGTTGGATAGGCTCCACAGTTCAGTGGTTAGAGCACTGGTCTTGCAGAAGTACAGAACAGTGTTGAAAACAGTGATGATGAAAAGAAACCTTGTTTTGTTTCTGACAGGGGAATAGTATTCCACCACTAATATGTCTATTTTTGGTTTCTAATAAATACCATTTATCTAGAGTAATGTTGTAATGAATAGAAACACAAAATATCTACAGTGCTTTATAGCTTCTAAGGCATTTAAAATATTTGTATTTAATCCTTTCACAAATCCTCTACTCTTTTGTGGCTGAGAAAACAGAAACTGAGAGTTCAGTTGTAAATTGCCACCACCTAGCCAGCAGAAGAGATTTGACTCCGATTTTTGGTCTCCAAATTCCCTGTCTACTGATTTTATTGATTAGTGGCCACTGTAATATGTTCATCAATGATCTCATGATATAAATATCAAAGAGTACTGATAAATTAAGGAAAGGATTGTGAGTGAATATGGTATATCCTCAATATTTCTTTTTAAAATTTTTTATTTAATTTATTTTTTACTTTTTAAAAAGATTTTATTTATTTGTTTGAGAGAGTGCATCAGCAGGGTGAGGGGCAGAGGGAGAAGCAGAATAACCACTGAGCAGGGAGCCCAATGCTGGGCTCAAGACTCCAAGATTGTGACCTGAGCTGAAGGCAGAGGCTTAATTGACTGAGCCACCCAGGTGCCCCTATCTGTTTTTTTGTTTTTTTGAGAGAGAGGGAGAAAGGGTTGGGGGAAGGGCCGAAGGAGAGGGATAGAGAGAATCTTATGCAGGCTCCACACCCAGCATGGAGCTCAAAGCAGGACTTGATCTCATGACCCTGAGATCATGACCTGAACCAAAATCAAGAGTGAGACACTTAACTGACTGGACCACCCAGGTGCCCCCATCCTTAGTATCTTTTTAATTTATTTATTTACTTTAAAGATTTTATTCATTTATTGGCAGACAGAGATCACTAGTAGGCAGAGAAGCAGGCAGGGGTGGGGGGGTGGGGCACGGGGAGGGAAGCAGGCTCCCTGCTGAGCAAAGAGCCTGATGTGGGGCTCCATCTCAGGACCCTGAGATCATGACCTGAGCCAAAGGCGGAGGCTTTAACCCACTGAGCCACCCAGGCGCCCCTCAGTATCTTTTAACACTTATTTTGATGTAAGAAATGAAAGCCTGATACACTGACACTGAAAAGAAGATTCTAGGACTCATAAAATTGGACAGTCTACATTTTAAACATTTATATGTACAAGGTGAAATAAAAATCGAGAGGTTTATGTTTTGTTTTGTTTTAGTAATTTATAAATCTATCCAGAATTTGCTAACAATTTATTTTCTAATTGTGTATTTCAATTAACTCCCAAATCATTAACATCAGGAAAAATGTTCAATGTCTTAGGTGCTTTAACAGAGTTTTACAGATCAGCCATACAATTATTATGTTCATGTTCTGTGAAATGCAGTAAGCAAAGCTTTATTTATTTATTTTTAATTTATTCATTTGACAGACAGAGATCACAAGTAGGCAGAGAGGCAGGCAGAGAGAGAGAGGAGTGAAGCAGGCTCCCTGCCGTGCAGAGAACCTGATGCAAGGCACTATACTGCACTATATTTGTTGAATGAGTGAACAAATGGATGGATGGATGGATAGGTCGGACTAGGGAGAGGGGACTTGTAAACGGGACAGGCAATGTAAATGCTGTAGGTTTACGATTGTTGTTGTTTACTGTGGTAAGGTATTCCCAATTTCTTATGAACTACTCGTGTATCACTCCAGTGTAATCCACAAATTAGTGGATGTTTTGGCATTCCATAACGAAAATGTAATAAGAAGGGAGATGGGGAATTTGTTTTAAAAATCAGAGCTTATATGCACTGAAACTATTATAACATTGTGTATCAATTCTACTTAAATAAGAAAAATTAAAAATCTGAGTTTAGAATAAAAAACTCCCGAGTCATGTTGAACAAACAGTTCACAGCTGTGACATTTAGTCATCTCTAAGGCCCTCATCTGCCATTTTCATTACTTAAGACACAAAGTATCTTTCTCGTGATTCAAAAAAGAATTGGGAGGGTTTTATACACAATTCTCTCTCTCCCAGCACCCATCAGTGCCTGTCACAGAGGAGGTATTAAATAAAAGTTTATTGATGGGGTGTCTGGGTGGCTCTGTTGTTCAAAGCATCTGCTTTTGGCTCAGGTCATGATCCCAAGGTCCTGGGATTGAGCCCTGCAACTAGCTCCCTGTTCTACAGGAAACCTGATTTTCCCTTTCCCACTCCCCCATTTGTGTTCCCTCTCTTGCTGTCAAATAAATAAATACAATCTTTAAGATAAATAAATAAATGTTTGTTGGAAAAGTCCACTTTATTTCTAATGTTTAAAAAACTTCTCAGCCTTTGCTCTTCTCAAATCTCAAAAGAGTACAGTTTCTTATTTTAACACTTTGAAATCAGTTAAAATTCTTTTCAGTATAGTGCCTTGCATGTAGCACACCTTTGACTTCATTTTTAAAAAAGATTAATTTATTTCATTTATTTTAGAAAGAGAGAAAAAGAGAGGGGAGTAGAGGCAGAGGGAGAGAGAATCTCAAGCAGATTCCCTGCTGAGCTCGTGCCCTTGATTTTAAAATTTTCATATAAAATCACCTGAAATACAAATGTATTTTTATTTCTCAAAGATTCATTCACAATCACAGTACATAGAGTAAGATATGATTACCTCCTTCAATTCTACCCCATTTTTACTCCCCAACCTACTATTGGCTACAATTACTAACAGTTTATGTCTCTGCTTCCTACTTTTTTTGAAATTCCTTGATATAACAGGCAGATGTGCGCACACATATTTTTGTCCACACGGAGCCAGACATACGTATTGTTCCACAGTCCTCCCTGACATTGACAATGACACTGTGTCAGCCCGTACAGTTCTACCTCACTCTTCAACAGCTGCTCGGCACTCCGTCAGGTGAATAAACCATAATTTATCGAATTATATCTCTGATAATGGGCACTTAGGGTTGTCTCCAACTTTTTAAGTTATAATAAAACATTATATCAATGAATACCTTGTACATATATGTTAGCATACATGCAGGAGTATTTCCACGAAAAATTTCTTTGAAGAGTATATTATTTTTGGTGGATGCTGTCATATTTCCTTCTAAGAAATCTTTACCAGTGGACACTCCCACTCAGTCTAGTCTTTCTCCCCAGAGTGACAGTGGGAACAAGAAAATTCTGACCTAGGCTAAATCAGACTCAGGTTATCCTCAGATACAATACTCAAAGGCCAACACTTTAATGCCATTTAATCTAACTAACCATTGCAGATGAAATGAGAGTTGTTGGTTAACCTGAAGAGTTAATGGTTGCTAAAACACTGCTTCTGGAGCATGAATGTTATGGTTCTTATTAACTTAAAAAAAAAAAAAAAACAACCTTATTGAATCACAACAAACATTTATTAATCTCCAGCATATATCAAGGGAGCGCTAGGTAATGAGGAGCTGCAATGGTTTCTATCCTCAAGAAACTGATGATCAAGAAGATAGTAATTAACTTTGTTAGGTGTGAGATTGTGATGATGGTTCTGTAAAAATAAATAAATAAATAAATAAATAAATAAATAAATAAAATCCTTGTAAAAAATATTCGACATTAGAATTTATAGGTAAAATTTCAAGATGTCTGGGTTTTGCTTTACAATACTTCAGGAAAACAAGAAAACAGAAAATTAGAGCAAGTGTTGCAAAATGTTTAAGTGTTGAATTGGAGTGATGTGTGTATGTGGATTTATTATGTCTAATACATAGAGGTATAATAATGTGGATTCATTATTCTCTCTACTGTGTTTTTTTGAGTTTTTTTAAATTGTTTTTAAAGGTTTTATTTATTTATTTGACAGAGAGAGAGAGAGATCACTAGTAGGCAGAGAGGCAGACAGAGAGACAGGGGGAAGCAGGATCCCCGCTGAGCAGGGAGCCTGATGCAGGGCTCAATCCCAGGACCCTGAGATCATGACTTGAGCTGAAGGCAGAGGCTTAACCCACTGAACTACCCAGGCACCCCTTGAGGTTTTATTTTTTTAAGAAATCTCTTCACTCAGTGTGGGACTTGAACTCACAACCCCAAGATTAAGAGTTGCATGCTCTACAGACCCAGACCAAGCCAGCCAGGCATCCCTCCCTCTACTTTTACAAATATAAATAATATATTAGTATTTTAGGAATACCAATATAAAAATATAAAATTTCAATGTAAGAATATAATAAGATATATGCACAAGAGCTTATGAAAGCAGAAAAGTGCCCAAATCTGTTTGGTTGAGAGTGAACAGGACTGAGAGTGGGTAAGAGCTCAACTCTGGTATCAAACTACCTGGGTCCAAATTCCAGTGCCTCGTCTTTTTAGCTGTGTGACCTTGGGCACGTCACTTAGCCTCCTTGTGCTCAGTTTCCTCTATAGCAAAATGGGGATAATTATATTATCTAATTGAGGATCAAGTGAGATAACTTGAAAAGCCCTTGGAATAGTGCCTGATACATAGTAAACATTAAAATGTTTGCTATAGGGGGCACCTGGGTGGCTAAGTGGGTTAAAGCCTCTGCCTTCGGCTCAGATCATGATCCCAGAGTCCTAGGATCGAGCCCTGTGTCAGGTGCTCTGGGGGGAGCCTGCTTCCCTTCCTCTCTCTCTGCCTGCCTCCCTGCCTACTTGTGATCTCAGTCTGTCAAATAAATAAATAAATAATCCTTAAAAAAATAAAAAATAAAATGTTTGCTATAATTTATTACCATTACTAATGTTATTATGAAGGCTTTTCAGAATGTTTTGAAGCAGAGATGTTTCAGGAAAAGCAACGTAACTTAAGGTCAATCAGGTGTAGGGATGTGTGTGTGTGTGTGTGTGTGTGTGTGTGTATGTGTGTGTGTTGAGGGGAGGTGGAGGGAGGAAGATAATGTGATTCCCATATTTCTAGCTTAGGTGACCAGTTGGATAATGATGTCATTAACTCAGAAGAAAATATAGATGAAGGAGAGTTTATAACTTGCAAACTGTATTTCTAATCATATAAACAAATGATCAGGTACATAGCAAACTGAATGACTTCAGAATTAAAATATAGTTTTCAGAATGAGAAGGTAAAATACTAATGGCAATTGGCAGCATGAAAAGTAAAGTGAGAAACATTCTAAAAGTACAGGGGCCCCAAGGTGGTGCAACCAGTTAAGCATCCAACTCTTGATTTTGGTTCAGGTTGTGATCTTGGGGTTGTGGGATTGATCTTGGGATCCTGCGCTCAGTGTGGAGTCTGCTTGAGATTCCCTCTCCCTCTTCTTCTGCCCTTCCCCCAACTCATGCTTGTAAGCATTCTCTCTCTCTTTAAAATAAATAAATCATTAAAAAAATAAATTAAAATACTTTAGGGGCTAACTTTATCTAGAATAATAAACATTATTATTGTATACCTCACACACATAACCTAAATAAGTGAGGTCACTTCTGAAATAGTCTAACAACTCAGATATTAGTGGAATTGTCTTAAAATAAATACATATTTCTCATAGGTTATAACCAAATAAGGTAGCTGTCACGGTTACTTATGAATCCTTTCACATGGGTACTATCTGAGAATTCTCAGAGGTGTTTGGGTCCCCACTGAAGTAGAAAGTCTTTGGGGGACAGGGACAGAAAAGAGAAGAAATGATCCCTGGAATATTTTGAGTGCCTCAAAGTTTTATCCCTTACCCACAAACTCTTTCATGGTCATGACATCTATTTACTTAATAATCTCTCTTTAGGATTTGAAAAATTCTAAGGAAACTATACTTTAGTAATGTATTGTGTCATTGGTCTATTCATGATTTTAACAATTACCAGTTTTCCTTTTCTTTTTTTTTTTTTACATTTAAAAAACCATTTCCCATGATCAAGTGGGATTTATTTTCATGACGAAAGTGTGGTTCAATCAATATTTGCAAAATCAATCAACAGAATACATCACATAGACAAGAGAAAGGATAAAAATCATGTGATCATCTCAATAGATACAGAAAAATTATGGGACAAAGTAAAACATCCATTGATGGGGCGCCTGGGTGGCTCAGTGGGTTAAGGCCTCTGCCTTCGGCTCAGGTCATGATCCCAGCGTCCTGGGATCGAGCCCCACATCGGGCTCTCTGCTCAGCAGGGAGCCTGCTTCCTCCTCTCTCTCTGCTTACTTGTAATCTCTGTCTGTCAAATAAATAAATAAAATCTTTAAAAAAAAAAAAAACATCCATTGATGATAAAAGCCCTCAACAAAGTAAGTTTAGAGGGAACATATATCAACATAATAAATAAATAATAAAAGTTGAAGTCAACTGGAGAAAAAGTCACATGAATTACTGGTTACTTATTCTTTGGGTAAATACCCATCAGAGGAATTACTGGATCATATGGTAGTTCTATTTTTAATTTTTTTGGAATCTCCAAATTGTTTTCCACAGTGGCTGCACCAACTTGCATTCCCACCAACAGTGCAGGAGGGTTCCTTTTTCTCCACATCCTTGCCAACGCTTGTTTCTTGTATTTTTTATTTTAGCCATTCTGAGAGGTGGGAGGTGATATAGTATTTAATTCTGAAGCAATCTCAAACCTACGGAAAAGTCATAAGTACAGTGCAAACATTTTTCTCTCCAATCATTTGAAGTAGTTGCTGATATGACGCTTCATCACCCCTGCATACTTCCATGTGTTTTTCCTGCAAGCAAGGACATTCTCCTACACACTCACAAGAAAAGCATCTAAGTCAGGAAATTAACACTGATTTATGACTATCCTCTAACCATCAAACCCCATTCAGGTTTCACCATTGTCCCAAATAGTATACTTTACAGAAAAAGGATACAGTTCAAAATCACACATTGTCTTCAGTTGTGTCTCTCTAATCTCTTTCAATCAGCAACAAATGCTCAGTAGTTCCTTGATTTTTCAAGACCTGGATGCTTTTGAAGGTCACAGTCTGCTACTTTGTGGAACATCTTACACTTAAGCTTTGTTTGATGTTTCCTTGTGATTAGATTCAGGTTAAGCATCTTTGGTAGGATGTCACGGAAATGACGCTTTTTTCTTTTCGTTATTTGCTATCAGATAGAACATGAATTTTATCTGTCCCATGTGATGTTTAACTCTGAGCATTTAATTAAGATGCTTTCCCACAGTATGGATGTTCCTCAAAACGTTGAAAATAGAGCAACCCTGCAACCCAGCAATCGCACTACTGGGTATTTACCCCAAGGATACAAATGTAGCGATCCAAAGGGGCACCTGCACCCAATGTTTATAGTGGCAATGTCCACAATAGTCAAACTAGGGAAGGAGCCCAGATATCCATCCACAGATGAATGAATAAAGAAGATGTGGTATATACAGTAAACATAATGGAATACTACTCAGCCATAAAAAATGAAATATTGCCATTTGCAATGACATGGATGGAACTAGAGGGTATTATGCTAAGTGAAATAAGTCAATCAGAGAAAGAAAATTATCACATGATCTCACTGATATGAGGAATTTAAGAAAAAATTAAAACAAGATGAAATCTTGTTTTAAGAGAGGGAGATAAATCATAAGAGACTCTTTTTTTTTTTTTAAAGATTTTATTTATTCATTTGACAGAGAGAGAGAGAGATCACAAGAAGGCAGAGAGACAGGCAGAGAGAGAGGGGGAAGCAGGGTCCCCACTCAGCAGGGAGCCTGCTTCCTCCTCCTCTCTCTCTCTCTCTCTCTCTCTCTGCCTGCCTCTCTGCCTACTTGTGATCTCTGTCTGTCAAATAAACAAATAAAATCTTAAAATAAATAAATAAATAAATAAATAAATAAATAAATAAAAAAAATAAAAGTCAAAATCCTCACATAGGCCACAAGGCTTTATGTGATCTGGTCTCCTCTTCCTCTCTCCTCCCCCTCAACCCTCTCTCCAGACTGCTCCTTTCCAGCCATCCTGGCCTCTATGAATTTCTTTTTTCCATTTTTATTAAGTAAAGTTGTCATACAATGTTATATTCATTTCAGGTACACAACATAGTTATTTGACAATTGTATACATTATACAGTGCTCATCACAAAAAGTATAGTTACCATCTGTCACCATACAAGGTAATTACAGTATTATTGACTATATTCCCTATGCTATACTTTCCATCTCTGTAACTTCTTTATTTTAGAAATGGAGTTTGTGTATCTTAATCCCCTTCACCTATTTCTCCCATCTCCTAACCCCTCTCCCTTCTGGCAACTTCCAGTTTATTCTCTGTATTTATGAGTCTATTTCTGGGTTTTGGCTTTTTTGCTAGTTTTTCTGTTCATTTTTTTTTTAAGATTCTCTATATAAATGAATCATGAAATCTTATGGTATTGGTCTTTCTCTGAGTTATTTCACTTAGCATTATACCTTCTCAGTCCATCTATGTTGTCACAAATGACAAGATCTTACTCTCTTTTATGACTTACTCTTTTTTATCCATTGTATATATATATATACACACCATATCTTCTTTATCCATTCATCTGTCACTGAACACTTAGGTGTCTTCCATATCTTGGTGACTATAGATAACACTGCAGTGAACATAGGGGTGCATGTATCTTTTTGAATTCGTGTTTTATTTTCTCTGATATCTTTAGATATCTTAGATATCTATCTTAGGTATGTTTCTTAGATACCCAGTAGTGTGATTACTGGATCATATGGTATTTCTGATCGTAAATTTTTGAGGAACCCCCATTCTGTTTTGGGTAGTCGCTTCACCAGTTTACATTCCCACCAGCAGTGTAAGAGAGCTCCCTTTTCCCTACATCCTCACCAACACTTGCTATTTCTTTCCTTTTTGATACTAGTCATCTGACAGGTGTGAGGTGATATCTCATTGTGGTTTTGATTTGCTTTTCCCTGATGATTAGTGATGTTGATCATCTCTTTATGTATCTGTTGGCCATCTGCATGTCTTCTATTCCAAAGTAAAAAGCTTTGCACAGCAAAGGAAACCATCAACAAAACAAGAAATGCAACGTCAGAATGGGAGAAGTTAAGCACAAATGATTTCCCTGTTAAGGGGGTGATATCCAAAACATATAAAGAACTTACACAACACCCAAAAAACCCAAAAAGTCCAATTAAAAAATAGGCAGGGGATTATAGGAACCCAAATAGACACTTTTCCAAAGAAGGCATATAGATGGCTAACAGACACATGAAAAGATGCTTTATGAAATTCTTAAAACAGTCTGGGCCACTCCTGTCTTAGGGTGTAAAACCTCTGCCCTGGTTGTTCCTATTCCTGGAACACTTTATCCCCAGATACCCCCATCACTCACTCCTGTGACTCCTTCAAGTTTTTGTTTAGATTTCTCCTTCTTAATGAAGCCCACTCTGGAACTGCCTCCAACCTTAATTTCCCTGTCTCATTTTTCACAGCACTTAACACTTTCTAAGACACTATGCTCCTAATACCACCTATTACGTTTGTTTTCTATTGTCTGCCTTTCTTCTCACTCTCCCCACTAAACTGTAGCTCCACAAGGGCAAGGTTCTTTACTGTTTTGTTCATAACCTAATAGTTGTTGAAGACAGCCATTTCCTGAAGCATTTGAATCAAAACTAAATTCAGAGCACCATCTAGTGTTTCTTGGAAGGAGGTGCTTGCTACTTAACCCTGAGACTCTATTTTACATTAGCTGAGTGATAAACTGTATTGGTTTAATCAATTCTCATTTACTCTATTTTTTACTGTCCTCTGTGGTTCTGTGAAAATTAAAAATTTTAATGATTAAACAGTCATGGGACACATTGACTTCTCAGAGTAATCTCTTCTTCACTGACTTGCCTGTTGCCCTCTAAAATTCCTGGGGGTTTGAAGTCTTTTAGCCTAAGGGCATCTCTCCTTCCCCACTTCCAAAAAAACCCCCAAGATATAAAAACAGAGTAATAACCTTTGCTTTGAAATGGTTCCCTTTCACCATCCTCAACTGGAACCAAAAACTCTTTTCCTAAGTGTTTACATGACTCTTTAAATTTTCTAAAATACAAACTTATTTGGGCAAGGGAAATGGTTATTTTCTATTTTAAAAAAGATTTGATTTACTTATTTATTTACTTATTTTTTATTATTATTATTATTATTATTATTATTTTATTTTTTTTTTTTTTAGAGAGGAGGAAGGGGCAGAGAAAGAGGAAAAGAGATTCTTTTTTTTTTTTTTTAATTTTTATTTATTTATTTGACAGAGAGAAATCACAAGTAGTCGGAGAGGCAGGCAGAGAGAGAGAGGGAAGCAGGCTCCCCGCTGAGCAGAGAGCCCAATGCGGGACTTGATCCCAGGACCCTGAGATCATGACCTGGGCCGAAGGCAGCGGCTTAACCCACTGAGCCACCCAGGCGCCCCGGAAAAGAGATTCTTAAGTAATGCCCAGGACCAAGCCCCATGTGAGGCTTGATCTCACAACTCTGAGGTCATGGCCTGATCTGAAATTTAGAATTGGACGCTTACCTGACTGAGCCACCCGGGCACCCCAAGATTTTATTTTTAAGTGACCTCTACACCCAATGTGGGGCTTGAACTCACAACTCTGAGATCAAAAATCACATGCTTTACCAACAGAGCCAGCCAGGTGCCCCTAGCTATTCTTCTTTTTGGATAGAGATTTTCAACACGTGCTTTGAAGATTATCTTTGAACTCATCTGGGGAAATTCCCAGCCCCACCTCTGACCTACTACATTAGAATCTCCCAGCTGGGCTCAAGAATCTATATCCTAACAACCTCCCCAAGATAAATTTTGCATGTACATGAGTTAGGTAACCACTAAAGTATGGGGATAATTTTGAACAGTAAAGCACCAGCATCCTTGGGGTTGTTGGGTTCTTTCCTATTATAGACCACAGACCAGAACTTCAAGGAATATCATGTAAAAACCTAATTATGAGAAGATCAAATATAATTTTAGGAGGCTAATAATTAACAAATCTATTTACAAGATTATAGTCCTTTTGTTGTAAATTATATGGAAACATCTCAATGAATTATATGTGTGAAACGTCTCAAAGAATTCTTTATTGGGTGTTGTTTAATCCTGCCTTGCCTTCCATAAAATTATCCAGCTGGCCAAAGTTTTTACCATCCTACCCACGGGAGTCTCCAGTAACCCTCAAGGCATTTTCTGAACAAGCCTTGTTTCCTGTATAAAAGGAACTGAGCTTGGACCACTGTACAAAATTTAGTCTGATTAAAGGGGTTACCAAAGGAGACTGTGAGTTCTGTAGTTTTAGAAATGTTTTAAATAGTAAATACAATTATCTTTTTGAATGAGAGTAAACAATAGCTCAAAGAGAGGATCCAAAAAGAAGGCTTGGTAAGATTCTTTCTAGTTTCATAATTTGACTAAACTGCCTCTCCACACAATTGAAAGTCAGCTTGTTTGTGTTTGTTTCATTTTTTAAGAGCCCCTCCCACATCTATTTCATTTTTTCTGATTGGCTAAACCTGGCAAGAATTTCTTGCCACTCCCTCATAACTGCTTGAGAATCCTTTACAAAAATACAGCTTAGATGCACAGAAATACAAAAAAAAAGGAAACCACTTAACTTGGTGATACTATGCCACCGAGATAACTCAGATACCTAACAGAATTTTTCATTGAATTGTTTGGTTTGGCCAAGTTAACTGGCCAAACCCCTTCAGTTATAACATATAATTGCTCTTCTTTCTTACACCTGTTTTTACTTGTCACTTACTCTTGATTCTTATCAGTTGCTACAATCTTTCTTCTCTTTCATTTATAAGCTAAATCATAGCTTATAAGAAGGTCATTTACTTTGAAAAATCTTTCTTCTTTAGAGCAGGTTGCATGTCACTGTCCTGACAGAGCAGAAAACAAATACCAAAGCAAAGAGCTGGGTTGTTGGAATCTGTAAGATACTGAATACTTTGAAGCAGCTGGGAACCAGTAACTCTAAGAACTGATTACAAACCACCTTCCCAAAATTAAACATCTCTTCTAGAAGGATTTGTGGTTAACAAACAATATAAGGAGAGAACTCTTACTTAAAGCTTATTACACTAAGAATAATTCTGTGAAACGATATTGCAATCTAATTCGTAAAACTTTTATTTTTTTATTTTTTTCAAGATGGTATTTATTTATTTGACAGAGACACAACAAGAGAGTGAACACAAGTGAGAGAAGAAGCAGGCTTCCAGCCAAGCAGGGAGCCCAATGCAGGGCTTGATCCGGGGACCCTGGGGTCATAACCTGAGCTGAAGGCAGACGCTTAATGACTGAGCCACCCAGGTGCCCCTATTTGGTAAAACTTTTAAAACCAGATTTTATCTTTCCTTCAAGAGGTCATGGGAAAATCTACCATTTTAGTCTGAAATATGTAACTTCCGTTCCTGTTCCCATATTTGGGTTTGTTCTACTGTATCTGGATGTATTCCAGTGTATCTGTAGAACCAGGCAACTAATAATCTTTACTCAGCATTTCTTTTATTTCTTGAGTGAAAATGGAATGGATTGACTGGATTAATGGCCAGAGTTTTATTTATTTTAACGATTTTTAAAAAAGATTTTATTTATTTATTTGACAGAGATCACAAGTAAGCAGAGAGAGAGAGAGAGAGAGAGGTGGAAGCAGGCTCTCTGCTGAGCAGAGAGCCTGGGGGCAGCGGTGCTCAATCCCAGGACCCTGGGATCATGACCTGAGCTGAAGGTAGAGGCTTTAATCCACTGAGCCACCCAGGCGCCCCCTGATTTTGTTTTTTTAAGTGATGTTTACACCCATTGTGGGCCTTGAACCCACAACCCCAAGACTGAGAGTCCCAAGCTTTACCAACAGAGCCAGCCAGGTGCCACAAATGGGTAGAATTTTACGAGGCCCTTATGATTTTGCCTTTTTTTTTTTTTTTGGTATACTGATGAAAACTTACAACTCTACAGAGAAATAAATGAGGCAGTGTGAGATTGGGGAAGAAGGACAAAGAACCAGGAGTTCCAATCCAGATCAGGTTCTGGAATTAGGACTTCACTATTATCTACTGTAAAATTAGAGGCTGAAGAAGCTATTTACAACTTCTTCCAAAACTTTTTGACCTAACAGAAATGCTAATCAGTTACCGACATAATTAACCAGTGTATCCAGATCTTTAAAAGATGTTGTCATTTGCGATTTAAAAGAAATACGGGAGTCTGAATTAAGGAACGACCGCCCTTCAAGGCCAAGTAAGAATTGATGAACTGACAACAAATCACATGTTTGCTTGTTTTTTTAAAAAGATTTTATTTATTTATGTGACAGAGAGATTACAAGTAGGCAAAGAGGCAGGCAGAGAGAGAGGAAGGGAAGCAGGCTCCCCGCTGAGCAGAGAACCCCCGCCCCTCCCCCCATGTGGGGCTCCATCCCAGGACCCTGAGAGCATGACCAGAGCCGAAGGCAGAGGCTTTAACCCACTGAGCCACCCAGGCGCCCCCAAATCACATGTTTTTAACTGAACATACTGATACCCAAGTGCCCGGAAAAATAATTTCGAGTCTACTGTCCGTGAATCTACTGGTAGGCCCTATTAAAGACACAACTTGGGGTTTCACAAACATCTGAGGTAACCAGCACCATTTTGCTGGAGGGTGTGGGGTGGGAAGTAGACGAGACGCTCGGGGCAGGGCTGGAAACGTTGTAATTTAAGCAACTAAGAAAGGCCCCCGGCAGTAGGGCCTCTTCCGCGGTCTGATGAAAAATGCTGCGGGAGAAGGAAAGCCGCCCCACTCTCCTACTGTGGTCCTCCTCAAGCGAGGCTCTAGTTCCCGGAAACCTTCGCTGTCGGAGGTGTGGGGTAGACGGTCCCCTACAATTTACATCAAAACGCGCGGGGAGGGCATAAGGTCCTCGTAAGCAAGCACCGTAGCCCCCAAGGCCACATCTCACCGCACAGCCCCGCGCAGCAGAGGAGCCTCTCGGCCAACCCCGCCGCGCTGACGGGCGTCGCCGCGAGCCAATGGGCGTTCCGGGAGGCGGGGCAGAGCGGCCGAGGGGGCGGGATTTCCCGCGCGGCCACTCGGCGCCTGGCGAGAGCGGCGCGGGCGGCGACGGCGGCCGCGCCTGTGAGAGAGGGCGGGTCGGGGTCAGCTGCTGCAGGCGAGCGGGCGGGCGCGGGGAGCTGTGGGCGGCTGCCGTGTCTCCTGCCGCCGCCCTCCCTCCGCCACGATGCCGGGAATCGACAAGCTGCCCATCGAGGAGACGCTGGAGGACAGTCCGCAGGTGAGGCGCGGGCGGCGGCGCGAGGCGAGGGAAGGAGCAGGGCGGGCGGACCCCAGGCCTGGCGCCGCGGCCGCCGCAGGTGCCCGCCTCGGTCCAGGTGGGCGCCGTCGGCCACTGTCCCCGCCTGTCGCGGGCCGCGCCCCGAGCCGCCGCGGCCCGGCCGCCAGCCCGAGGCCCGCGTGGGCCTGTGCGGCTGGGCCGAGAGGCACGCGCGGGGTCTGGGACGTCGGCGGGCGGCGACCGAACCTCCGCCGCCTTCGCTCGTGGGCCCGGCGGTCACGTACGTTTCGGGGCTCCCTTGTATACGACGAAAGGTGCGTTTTTATCGCCTGTAAGGTCGTAAGTGCCAGTCCCGGGATTTCCTCCCCGAAGGTCTCTTCGGAGGAAGGACAGGAGGAGGAAAACAAAAACAAAAAGCAACCGTAGACTTACTCCATGATTTCTGAGCAACCTAGGGAAGGGAATGGATAGTTTTTCTTCGGGAGATTGCTGGAAGGCTGCTGGTTTGCCCGCGTGGAGAGTCACCGGCGAAGCCCTTCGTGTGGTTCGGAGCCTCCCCGCGGACTGTGTCCAGTGTCGTGGCCGCGACTGTATCCGCTGTCACTCGAGCTGTGCACGGCTTGTGATGGACGGCGCCTTCGCGGCTCCAAGACTGCTGCGCGGAATGATGCAGACTTGGCCCTAATAAACTCCTCAGAATAAAAGCCCGTGTTTCCGTGCTTTGGGGGATAATGCCGCTGTGGCTGCTCTCGCCTCAGGCAGTCTGGGGAGATGTAACAATTTGTTACGGGTTCACTACTGAAGAATGAAATGACTTCTGTTGAAAACATGTAGGTAGGCGCTGTAAGTTGGGTCGAGAAACACCATCCCTAAGCCGGTCTTTTTTACACAGTTGAAGCGATTTAAGGCGACGGTGTTGCTGGTTGGCTACCTCTGAAATGCTCTTTATTCAGAACTGCAGTGTGCACATGTTTCATGTGTGTCTTGATAGTTTAATATGGCCCCAGAAGATGAGGAAGAAGGGGCTGGACCCCCCTGGCCTGTGTGATGTGTGTCATGACTTTGTGCCAGTTTTAATTGCCAAGTGGAAGTCAGGCTCTGATTGTGGACTTGATTTCCCCGCCGCCCCCCCCCCCCCCCCCCCCCCCCCCGGGGAGAGTTATCTTCACAAGCCAGTTTTTTGCTGTAATGTTCTCTTATCAGCCTAAACTGAAACAGAATAAACCCCACATCTTGGTTAATCTTGACTGCCAGTATTAGCTAGTTCAAGTTCTTAATGATTTCTGTAGTGTAAAGTTAGAAGCTTTGTTTGTTTCAGATGTTTTGTAAAAATTTTGTGGCATGTATTGTTCAGGTGCACTTTGTCACTTTACTACTATTATATAAGACTCTGCAGGTTGCCTTACCTTTCTTACCTGGCCTGGTTTTTATAGCCCATAAAGATTATACACAGTCCAGAATGGGTAGCACGGTGTCCTTGCCATGACTTGGGTGGAGGATATGATCTGACTCATCAGACTAATTTCTTGTACTTTTCACACAGTGAGTTTACAACTTGAGCATTCATTGTTTTTTTTACAAGTAGTGCCATATTGGTTTCAGTTTTATAGTAATTTTTTAATGAAAATAGCCACCTTGATATTCTTTCAATTTCTGTAAGTAATAATTTGAACTAGGTATTATTTAGTTGGAAAAATTAGTTGGGACAAATGAGATTTAGAAAGGGAAGATGCTTGGAAGTAATACTCAGGGAGAACTTGTGGTAGGATGGAAAGCCCTGGATTCCGAGGTTCAGGAATGGAGTTTTAGTCTTGACTGCCACTTCACTTTAAGGAAAGTCTGTCAACTTCTCTGAATCTCAGCTGTTAAAGCGAGTGTTTTTATTTTTGTACCTAATTATAAAAATCATAGTTACATGCTTTAGAAAAATTGGAAGGTATAGAAACACAGTTACCTGTCCTGCACCCAGCAGCAAACCCTGTTAAACAATTTTTCCTTGTTTTCTTTTATATATTTTAATGTATTTAAAGTTCTCTTGTGCATAACAATTTTTATTCGGCTTTAACTTAACATTGTAATGTAAATATGTTCACATATTATTAAATTCTGAATAAAAAAATTTGAAAGTTGCATGTTTCCTTAAGTGACTTAATAGTTGTCCTACTGTTGGACTTCAAGAGTTTTCCACAAGTTTTGTCTTATATAGGACTGAGGTAAATGCTTTGAGGCATAAATTTTTGTTGTCATATGGACTGTTTATCTAGCATAGAGTCCAAGAAGTCAAATAACAAAAAGAATGTAGATAGGTTTCTATTTAGATCATTTGATCCTAGTCAAAAGTGTCCTGTCAGTTGCTATGTAAAAAAGTTAGAACCTGGAGTCATAGAAGAGTATCCTAAATCGCAGTTACCCATTTTTAGTTTTGATTTATAGTAAGTGTTAAAATAGAGGGCTATTTGCAAGTTCAAATCTAGTTGATTGGATAGAAACATCTTTAGAATTTAATCTCCCATTCTGCAAAAGATCACCTTTATTGAGACAGGAGATCTTTAAGGCTACACTAGATGTCTTGTCCATAGTTCTATATTGTTTTGAAAATCTGGAGCAAAATGAAACTTGCTGGTTAATAACAGATATGATCTTTTAAAAATGATTGATTTTATGCATAGATAAATATCAGTGATTCATCAATGCTAGAACTAGGAAGATAAAACTCTAGTCCCATTTGAAGACTTCTTTCTTTGACATAATATTCACAGATTATGACCTACTTTTTTTTCCTTTTCCACATCTTGACATGTCTGATACTGAGATAGATGCCCCCCTACAGTTGACAATTTATTTGTAGTTGGTTGCAAATGTGCACACATGATTGTTTCTCCTAGTGGCATGACTGGTCAAGTGCGGCCTTTCAGCATTCAGCAACTGAATTTAACAGCCACTTGAAGGACCATCAGTCCTGTTGTCTGAAAATATTCCTTTGACTCCTGTGATGAAGCCAAGCGCCACCATCAAAATTTGCTGAATGGGTATCAGTGGTTTGAAAAAAAATATTGGGGACAAAAGTGGAACACATCTAAGAAATATTTATCACCCCCATGGCACAGAATAATACTGGGTGAGAAAACATGGATATTGATTCTTAAGTCAAAAAGTGACACAAAAGAATTGAACTCTGAAAAAATGTTAGGATAATATTAAATTTATGCTGTTTGTGTTTTCCTTTTATGTTCATAGGAGTTGTATATCAAATTCTGTCTAAGGGTTCATTTCCACAAATATAAAGTTAAAGTTGAAAGACCTAAGAAAATCTCAAATGATAGCTTAATTGCTGGCGTTTGTTTTATTTAAGTAGTATTTAAAAATGGTGCAGGGGTTGCCTTGGTGGCTCAGTCGGTTAAGCATCTGGTTAAGCATCTTACTCTTGGTTTTGGCTCAGGTCATGATCTCATGGGTTGCGGGATCCAGCTCTGTATCAGGCTCCATGCTCAGTGGGAAGTCTGCTTGAAGATTCTTTCCCTTTGCCCCTCCTCCCACTGGTGTGCACGTGCATGCACGCTTGCTCTCTCTCAAATAAATAAATAAATCTTTTTTTTTAAAAATGGCACCGCTTACAGTGGATGCCATTATAGATTCAATGAAATGGTACCATATTAATGTACTTCTATAAAGTGCTAACTGGATATTAGTTTTATTTTTTTTTTTAATTTTTTAAAAGATTTATTTATTTGACAGAGATCACAAGTAGGCAGAGAGGCAGGCAGAAAGAGAGGAGGAAGCAGGTTCCCTGCTGGGCAGAGAGCCTGATGTGGGGCTCGATCCCAGGACCCTGAGATCATGGCCTGAGCTGAAGACAGAGGCTTAACCCACTGAGCCACCCAGGTGCCCTGGATATTATTAATTTCAAATAGGGAACCTGTTTTAACAGTGTTTGGGGCTAAGGAGATCTTTTTAACTTAAATACAATGCAGGTTTTTGCATACATGTGTAATTCTTTGAACTAGAATAATAATTTGGGGGAAACAAAAAAATGAAATGGCGATTTTTCTTAAGAACGGCACTAATCAAACAAAGTTTCTTGATGTTTTCTTTTTTACATCTTAAAGTAACCCTGTGAGGAATAGGAGGGGCATAGAGCTAAAGTGAAATTCTGTCAGATTTAAATCTCTGTGGCATGGGAAAGAGGACTGACAACATGGATTTCATATGTGGACAAAAAGATTTTGTGCCCTTTTTTTTTTTTAAACCATATTGATTTAGCTTCCTTTTCCAAAAACAGGAAGCTAAGGAATAAGTTGGTTTTTTAAAAAACCACCTTGTAAGAATGAATTATTTGTAGAATAAAAATACAAGGTCATCTTTTAGATTTTAAATTGCAGTTATCTCAATAGTTGTTGGTTTTTTCTCTTTGTCTTTGGGATATGAAAAAGTGAGTATGCTTGCCTTGATCTGCTGAGTTTCCTTATCTCTGACCCTTTTTATTGACAGTCTTTAACATTTACTTACTGACACATTTCCCCCCTAAAATGAAGGGGAAATGCTTATTGCATTAAAAAAAATGTTTAACTTGGGGTGCCTGGGTGGGTCAGTGGATTAAGCCTCTGCCTTTGGCTCAGGTCATGATCTCAGGGTCCTGGGATCGAGCCCCACATAGGGCTGTCTGCTCAGCAGGGAGCCTGCTTCCCTCTCTATTTCTGCCTGCTGCTCTGCCTATTTGTGATCTCTCTTTCTCTGTCAATAAATAAAATCTTTAAAAAAAAAAAAGCTTAACAATATAGATAAGTATAAAGAAGAAGAAGAAGAAGAAAAAAAGAACCTCAAATTCTATACTCCTAAAATCCAAGTTAGTGTTTACTAGGCCATGTTGGGAATGGGTACTATGTTGTTATTTTGGATTAGGGTGGGGAGGGGTTTGGCACTACAACAAGAGACCACGGAAAAAGAAACCGTACTGAGACCACGGAAAAAGAAACCATACTGAGTTATCCTGAAATAAGACCTCTAAAATACTTACACATGGAATACTGTTAATTTAGCCTTGTATATTTTTGTTGATCTTAATTTAATTACAGACTTTTTAATTCATGAAAATATACCTTTGTTGTTCCTTTTAAAGTTTATGTGATGAGGGCGCTGAGTGGCTCAGTCATTTAAGCGTTCAGCTCCTGATTTTGGTCAGGTCGTGATCTTAGGGTTGTGGGATAGAACTGCGATGGGCGTGGAGCCTGCTTGAAATTCTCTCTCCCTCTGTCGCTGCCCTAAACAAATAAATAAAAAGAAATTTTGTGTGATGTAGTTGGAAAATCCCTCCATTTTAGTGAAGTGAAATTGAGAACAAAGAACCCCAGCATCTTGGCACTACTATCAAAAGAGAAAATAGGTTAAGACTCAGAATTCTTAGAGCCCCAATATCCTAGGATTTTTCCTTTCTTTAGAAAATAATTTTCTGTCTGTTTTATATAATGGTTAATGTAAACTTACTGCTTTTATTTTATACAGACAAGGTCTTTACTGGGTGTATTTGAAGAAGATGCTACAGCTATTTCCAACTATATGAACCAGTTGTATCAAGCTATGCTGCGGATTTATGATGCACAGGTAAAGGCCTAAAGGCTAACTGCTTTTTTTTAATGACTCTTGAAGCCCGTGAGGATAGACATAGCTAGTGCCTGCCTTGTTTACTGGTGCCTAGCTCTATCCTGGGCTCATAGTATTATTTGTTGAGTGGATGCGTGACCTTTTTTTTTTTTTTTTTTGGATGCATGAACTTTTAAGTATTTTGTATTAAAGCTCACATTCCAATTACTAGTGTGTACTTTGCAGTGCTACAGAAGAGATAAAGATTGAAGCATCTTCCCCTTTTTACCCAGACATAGTAAGAACTTTCTTACTGAAACTTACTGATCATGATCTTTGCCTAAGATTTGACTGAAAAACCCCATATGGTCACCAGGGTTTTCCGTAATTGTGCTTTTAATCTTACGGAACATTTCCCCCTTTTTGAGTAAAGGATTGAAGGTAGTTTATGTTTAGTGAGAAGCAGATAATAAAAATTGGATATAACTCTGGTTACTGTGAGATGAATTAAGGAGATGACTAGATTGTTTTGTTGAGCAGGTTTAAGATTTGAAGCTGTGTTTATGTAACTTAATTATAAGCCTTAACAGGAACCTGGGTTCTATCATAAGCTTTCTTAGGGATTAATTAGGTGTACAAGTTTTTTTTCCCCCTCCTTCTCATTTTACCTCCTTTCTGGACTCACATTTTCATTATGTACAAAAAAGTTGCTCTGAGGGGTTCCCAGGTGGCTCAGTCAGTTAAGGGTCCAACTCTTAATTTTGGCTCAGCTTATGATCTCAGGATTGTGAAGTCAAGCCCCCACATCAGGCTCTGTGCTCAGCTCCAAGTCTGCTTGGGATTCTTTCTTTTCTTTTGCCCCTCCTCCAAGTCATGTGCCTGTACACTTTCTCCCTCTGAGGGTAAAAATCTTTAAAAAAATGAATTAAAAAGTTGCTGGGATAGTTTTAAATTTTTTTCCTTGCAATTGGTCTCTCAAGATTTGACTCCTGACTACAGAGATTACTGTGTAAAAGAAATGTCATTATATTCCTCACTAGAAAAAAAACTTGAAAGTAATACCTTCATGTTTCTGTATTGCTGTATTACATGACTAGGCTAACCATAGTTTGGTTGTATGTTGTTAAGTGTATTGGTATAGTTTCAGCACTTAGAGGAATAATTTGTCATCAATGTAGAATCTCTTAAGATTTTGCTAAGATTATATACAGTTTACTTCTAACTTTAAAGTTTTAACAATATTTAATGCTGAGTTTTTATTAGCTAAAAAGAAAAGTACACCTAGAAGAACACTGCTGAGTTCCTTGATGGTATCTGTTTAATGGTTTGAGTTTCCCTTTAAAGTGCTTTAATGGTAGTTCCCCCTTTCCAGTGATTTAATGAGGGGTTTAGAGAACGCGTTATATAGCACTTATATTAAGTAAAAAACAAAAGTGGCGTAGGTATCTTCAACTAAAGCTTTTTCTTAGTAATATTGTGTTAATTTGAATGCTGATTTTTTCCCCCACAGAATGAATTAAGTGCAGCAACACACCTGACTTCAAAACTTTTAAAAGAATATGAAAAACAGGTATCGTACGTGAAAATTTTAAAAGCCTAATTGAAACTATGCAGTGATAAAGTATCTGTATAAATAGAATTTCTCATCAAGAATCCTAAGCTTTTTTGAATTCATAGAAAGTAATTTTGATATGCTGTTGAAATTCCATTATAGCTCCTTTTAATTAATCTTAGGTAGAAGTTATTTAATTGACTTCTCCTCTTCTTACAAATAAGGAAACTGAGGCTTACTCATTTTATAGGTGGTTATTGGAGGAATTAGAATAAAACAAATCTCTGAACTCCTAGTATGGGATGCATTCCTATAATACTATGTTAATCAGTTGCTTAGCAAATATTTTAAGTAATGTTTACTAATTGTACAAATTACATTCTTTTATTAAGTGACATTTTTTAGAGTATTCAAAATTTTGGAAATTTGTAAAAGTTTCAGTTGATCCTTAACATGGGTTTGAGGGGTGCCTATGTGGCTCAGTTGGTTGAGTGAGTGCCTTTGGCTAAGGTCATGATCCTGGAGTCCTGGGATCTAGTTACGCATCAGGCTCCCTCCTCAGTGGGAGTGTTCTTCTCCCGCTGACCCCCCCCCCTTTTTCGTGCTCGCTCACTCTCTTTCTCTCTCTCAAATAAATGAATAAAATTTTTTTTTTATTTGACAGAGAGAGAGAGAGAGAGATCATAGGTAGGCAGAGAGGCTGGCAGAGAGAGGGGGAAGCAGGCTCCCTGCTGAGCAGAGAGCCCTATGCGGGGCTCAATCCCAGGACCCTGAGATCATGACCTGAGCCAAAGGCAGAGGCTTAACCCACTGAGCCACCCAGGCGCCCCAAATGAATAAAATCTTAAAAAAATACAACAACATGGGTTTGAACTGAATGGGTCCACTTATTCATGGGTGGGTTTTTTTGGATACAGTACAGTAAATATATTTTTCTTCCTATGATTTTCTTAACACTTTTCTCTAAAAGATTATGAAAATACAGTACACAATACATGTAATATATAAAATATGTGTTAACTGTTTACATTACTGATAAGGCTCCTGTCAACAGTCGGCTGTTAGTTAAATTTGGGGAAAGTTAAATAATTTAACTTTTAACATATAACTTATGTGCGGGTCAGCACTTCTAGCTCCCATGTGTTTTGAGGGTCAGCTATTTTTGAAAATGTAAATTACACCCTGATATGAAGAATTGGAGAAGCAACGTGGGGTTTTGGGGGGTAGGGAAGGAAAAAATGAAAGAAGATGGGATCGGGAGGGAGACAAATCATAAGTGACTCTTAATCTCACAAAACAATCTGAGGGTTTCTGTGGGAAGGGGGGTTGGGAGAGGGGGGTGGGGTTATGGACATTGGGGAGGGTATGTGCTGTGGTGAGTGCTGTGAAGTGTGTAAACCTGGCGATTCACAGACCTGTACCCCTGGGGCTAATAATAAAAAATAAAAAATTATTAAACAATTTTAAAAATGTAAATTACAGCATCATTCACAGAAGACCTACAGTACTGGACATTACCTCATCTCTGTTTCTCTTTTTTTAGCGTTTTCCTTTGGGGGGTGATGATGAAGTTATGAGCTCTACTTTGCAACAGTTTTCAAAAGTTATAGATGAGGTAAGTACTTATTTTGCTTGAGTAAGTGGTCTTATTATTAAATTATTCAAGTTTAGCTTTTATTGGGAACTTGTATTATAATGATTATATGAGCAAATCTCTATGATTAAAGAAGGACCTTATTGGGGCACCTGGGGTACCTGGGTGGCTCAGTTGGTTGAGCAACTGCCTTCAGCTTGGGTCATGATCCTGGGGTCTCGGGATCGAGTTCCGTATCAGGCTCCGTGCTCTGCAGGGAGTCTGCTTCTCCCTCTGGCCCTCCCCCTTCTCATGCTCTCTCTCTCTCAAATAAATAAATAAAATCTTTAAAAAAAGAAGGACCTTATTTCCATATTAGTGTTGGCCTCATATCTTAGTGGATGTCTCATAAAAATAGTACTTTGTTTGATTAAAACAAATTGTTTTTGGGGATGAGCCTAGAGATGTGCTGTCTCTCCTCTTAGTCTGTGTGATTCAGCCTTTCACTCTTATCTGGTGTAGGCAGGGAGGTAAGAGTTCAACTATGAGGTGGGTGGCAACTATGAGCCTGGGTGGCTTAGTCGGTTAAGCATCTGTCTGCCTTCAGCTCAGGTCATGAACTCCCACATTGGGCTCCTTGCTCAGCTGGAAGCCTGCTTCTTCCTCTGCTTCTGCCTGCCTGTTCTCTTTTCTTGACCAATAAATAAATAAAATTAAAAAAAAAAAAAAAAGAGGGGCATCTGCGTGGCTCAGTGGGTTAAGCCTCTGCCTTCAGCTTAGGTCATGATCTCAGGGTCCTGGAATCAAGCTCCACATCGGGCTCTCTGCTTGGTGGGGAGCCTGCTTTCCCCTTTCTCTCTGCCTGCCTCTCTGCCTACTTGTTTTCTCTCTCTCTCTGCTCTCCCCCTCCCCACCAAAAAGGTTAAACTATGAGATATAAGGGCACCTGGGTGGTCAGTGGGTTAAGCCTCTGCCTTCAGCTCAGGTCATGATCTTAAGGTCCTAGGATTGAGCCCTACATCGGGCCTTCTGCTCAGCAGGGAGCCTGCTTCCATCTGTCTCTCTGCCTGCCTCTCTGCCTACTTGTGATCTCTGTCTGTTAAATAATAAATAAAATCTTAAAAAAAAAAAGCTGTGAGATATAGCTAAGTTCTGGGTCTTTTTTTTCCCCAAGATTTTATTTATTTATTTGGCAGAAATCACAAGTAGGCAGAGAGGCAGGCTCCCTGCTGAGCAGAGAGCCCAATGCAGGACTTGATCCTAGGACCCTGGGATTATGACCTGAGCTGAAGCAGAGGCTTAACCCACTGAGCCACCCAGGTGCCCCGCTTCTGGGTCTTTTTAAAAATAATTTGTTCTGATGACTGGTTAGAGAAATTAAGGGCTGATATTGACTGTCTGGGATGGAAGGATTAATAAACTGGATGGTAAAATATTCCTAGGAGGAAGAGGGGCGGTGAGAGCTATTTGGGGAGTTCATTACTGTTCTCAACTAGTGCAATGAAAGCTCTTCTTTTCATAGGAGCTATTAGATTGTTCTGTCTTTTCTAGTTCTGTAACTGAAAAAGTAGTTTTTTGAAATATTTTAATAACTCATTATAGCAAAATATTGTTATAGTAGAGCAATATAGAGAAATATTTATAGGAAATGGAATATTTTTATTCTGGTAAAATATACATAACATAAAATGTCTCCCTAGTTACATTTATATACTCACAATGCTGTGTAGCCCTCACTGCTGATGTTCCAGAACATTTTCATCATCATCCCAAAGGAAACCCTATTCCCATTAAGCAGCCACTCCCTACTTCCTCTCCCTTCAGCTCTTGGCAACCACAAATCTATTTTCTATCTGTATAGATTTGCCTGCTTTGGATATTTCATATAAATGGGCTTACACAGTTTGTGGATTTTTGTGTCTTCTTTAGTGTAATGTTTTCAAGGTTTGTCTGTGTTGTAGCATGTATCAGAAGGTGAATAAAATTCTATCATATGAGTATACCACTTTTTATTTTTCCATTGATAGTTGATGGGCAGTGAGTTGTTTTATGCCTTTTGGCCAGTGGGAATAGTGCTACAGTGAGGGTTTGTATATAAGCTTTTGTTTTATTTTTTTCTTGAACACCAGTATTCAGTTCTTTTGGGTCTGTAATCCGGAGTGGAATTGCTGGGTCATACAGTAATTTTATATTTAGCTTTTTGAGCCAGACTGTTTTCCACAGGTCCTATATACTTTTACATTCCCACCAGTAATGGAGGGTTCCAGTTTTTCCATGTCCTCACCAACCCTTAACTATTTTTGTTAATATTTTTATTATAACCATCTAAGCAGGTATGAAGTAGTGTATCATTGTAGTTTTTATGTGCATTTTCCTGTTGACTAATGGTGTTGAGGACCTTTTTCTATGCTTATTGGCCATTTCTGAATCTATGTCTATGATAGTACCCCCCCCTCTGCATCCACAGGTGATACTTTCACACACCACCCCAAGTGGTCACCTGAAACCATGGTAGTATGGAACCATATATAATGTGTTTCCCTATACATACACACACATGTGACAAAGAGTAATTTATAAAATAGGCACAGTAGGTTTAACAAAATGAGAGAATAATTACTAATAAAATAGAATTATAACATTATACCATAATACAAGTTCTGTGAATGTGGTGTGTGTGTCTCTCTTGCAAAATATATTACGGTGCTGTACTCAACCCTTCTTGTGGTGATGTGAGATGATAGAGTGCCTGCATGATGAGATGCAGTGAGGTGAATGATGGAAGCACTCTAAGGTCCCGTTAGGCTCCTGTTGGCCTTCTGACACTGTGTCCGAAGGAGGATCATCTGCTTCAGGACGGCAGTTGACTCTGGGTAACTGAAACTACAGAAGGCAGCACTGTGGGCAGGGGTGAAGTGCTTCATTCAGTACTTTGCCCGTTTTTCAGTTGAGTGGTTTATCTTTTATTACTGAGTTTAAGGCTTCCTTTTTGTAGATACAAGTTCATTCTCGATATGTGACTGGCAAATATTTCCCCCCTTTCTGCAGGCTGTGTTTTTACTTTCTTGATATATCTTTTGCCCAAGGTTTTTAATTTTGATGAAGTCCAATTTATATTTTCTTTAGTTGCTTGTGCTTTGGTGTCATATGTAAGAGCCATTGCCGAATCCTAGGTTATCCTATGTTTTTTTTCTAAGAGTTTTAAATGGACTTTTTTTTTTTTAACTGTATAGTATTTTGGACTATATCACATAATTTTGAATGTTCTCTTCTGTAAAATGTATCACCATCTGTTTATTAGATTTTGTTTAATTTATAAACACTGGCTAAATATCTCTGTATAGTTATTTATTCAGCCATTTTGGTCTTCCTTTTACTAGCTTAGCTCTTGCCATGCAGTACTTTCAACACAGCTTGCTGATGCCATGATGTTTCCCATTACCCAGTTTAAAGAAAGAGATCTAAAAGGTAATGAAGTCAAGTTTATGTCTACTTCCATTACCCCTCAGATCAATACTTGTAAAGTGCATATTACTGTATACCTTAACCATTTCTAACTGCAGCTTGTACCATTTTAATGTATCACTGGATATTTATAGAAGCTCCTGCTAGATGTTAAACTAGATACAGTTGTCTTCTGTCAAGAACGCCTTGAGAAGGAGATGGGTAAAGTAGGTAATTAAGATAATTCTCTTATAATTAGGGAATGAGCAAGGTGCTATGGGGGCTCAGAGGAGGGTGTCAGTAAGATGTCACTAAGGATGTGACATGAGCATTGAACAGTGAAGAGGAATTTGCAAGAAGAGAGTCATTGTTCCATTAGACAGACTAGAAAGCACAAAGGTATGGGTTATAGAAATAGGTGTCTTGTTTTGTGGTTGACGAGAAACTCCACATGGTTGCAACGTTGGATGTGTTGAGGAGTGACAGGAGATGAATCTGGAACAAGATCATGCTGAAGATGTTGGACTTAAGTTTATAAGCAAAGAAGCCAATGGAGGCCTTGAAGAAGTAGATCCAATTCCTTTGGTTTTGGAGGTTAGAATAGAGTGGATTTGATGTCCAGGAAAATAGATTAGGAAGTTGTGAGAGCTTAGTGAGCTATGACCAATGCCTGACCTGTGACAGTGGCACAGGAGGTGTGTTTAGGGACTGCAGTGGTGGGAGGTAGGGGTACTGGCACGCCTGGCAACCCATGACTTAGTAGTTTGTGGTGGATTTTTTTTCCCTGTTTAGGATTATTAGGTGATAAAATGAGAGTTTTATAGAATTGCCTCTGCTTTCTCATAATTTACAGTCTCAGTCATACAGACTTATTTACTGAATATGTAGAGAGAATAAAAACATTGAACTAATGTATCAGTGGATGGTAAAGTATTCAGATCATGCATGGAATAAAGACAAGTGTATTTTAGAGAAGGAGTTAGTATTTATGGTGATAATTCTCAAGGATGGTCATTTCTCAAGGATGCTCTTTTCCTAGTCTGAATGTCATATCTTACTAATTTTTCTTTTTTCTCAGATTCAGCACTTGAACTTACTAGAGTCTGTATCAAAAATAATAAGTTGGATGCTGGTACTAAGTCAGAATATTTGAATATCTTAGAATTTGCAATGATTTTAAATTTTTGTGTCACATTATTAATTTGTGGCAAGTAGATCTGGTGGTGTAATTATTGTTAAAGATAGTGTATGTTTCGTAGACGAGCTAAAACACAGAACTTTTTCAATTTGAATGTTGAAGTATGAAATATTATTTGGAGTTTGAGTTTAGCTTAAATGGGAGTTACTGTTTTCTAAACAAAATTTTAGATATTTCATAAATATGCTAAATTGAAACTATTCTTGAACTTTTCCAGAAATACTGACGTTAAAGGAAGTGTTTCAGATTGCTAGTAATGGTAAGTTGTGAATACTTTATAGTTCTTTCTCACAGTGATGCATTTCTTTATCAACATAAAACTGTGGCTATATTCTATGTAATAATTGAAGAAAATGAACCTAATTTAAAGTGTAGGTGAACATTATGTAAATCAGTGCTATTTTTAAGTTTTACTAAGTTTATGCTACAAGAAGAATTTAAACGGAAACTAAATCAAATCTTGTGGTTTGCTATATTAATAATACCAGAGGAGTTGATATAACATATTCCCTTGTTTTCTTGTATATTCCAAAATTTTCCTTAGTGAACATTTGCTATTTTTGTACTAAAAAATACTTTTTAGGACCCTGGGTGGCTCAGTTGTTTAAACATCTGCCTTTCGCTCAGATCATGATTTCAGGGTCCTGGGATTGAGTCCTGCATTGGGCTCCCTGCTCAGTGGGGAGCTTGCTTCTCCTCCTTCCTCTGCCACTCATCCTCCTTGTGCTTTCTCACTCTGTCTCTCAAATAAATAATAAAATCTTAAAAAAAAGTAAAATACTTTTAAAAACTTTATGTGGAGTACAGTCTCCTTAGAATTGATTTTTTTTAAAAAACCAATTTAATAAGTAGAAAGATATTTCATGGGAAATTTTGACTATGGGAATATTTGGGTGGAGTGAAGTATGTGTTAAAGAATTTTTATTTTATTTTGAGAATTCTTGCTTTAGCATGTTTGTTGGAAGATGCACATGTAAAGACTATTTAAAGCATTTATAGGTTTGGTAAAGTACTGTTGTATTATTGTTAATAGTTATTTCTGTTTTCCAGATCATGATGCTGCAATTAACAGATATAGCCGGTTGTCAAAAAAAAGAGAAAATGACAAGGTGTGATAACATAATTATTTACTCCTTTAGTGTCACAATTGTTTCATTAGCTTCTTTTTCACTAGTTTTTTTCTGTTTAAAAACAGTAACTGCAGTTACTTTGTATGTTTTACTACATTGCCCTTAGTTTATTCTTTCCTTCTAGTTGCTTCAAAGCCTTTCTTATAATTATCAGGCAATTAATAATTGTCTCTTTGAACAAAATATTTTTCTGCTGACAAAATTTGATAAGTAAATAGAACTATTCCAAAAGTGTAATTCATGCTCAGTATATAACATTGCCTCCTTTTGCCTTGTGTTTTGAGAACATTGTATGTGTTCTGTTTTTTTTGACCATGTATGTATTCAGAAGTGTCTTCTGAGATAAAGTGGTTAAAAAGTTGAATTGTTGCATACATAATTGAAATTATGAGTACCTCCTCACTGTGTGTGTGTGTGTGTGTATACATATACACACACACACACACACACACACACACATATATATATATATATATAGTTTTTGATCCTTCTCCAAGGAGTGAAATCCAGAAATCTTTCACTCTATTTTAGGAGAAATGCATTGGAGTAAAGAACAGAAACAAAATAATTAACAAGTTCATCTAGCTGCTCCTTAAGCTCTTTCCTTCCTCAGTGCCTAATCCCAGGTTTGATCATGAGACCTCCACTAGATGTTTGCAAGTGAGGTGCTCTGTGTTGGTGTCTGCAGCTTTGGCTACAGCTGCTGGTAGGGGCACAGTGATCACTTGGGGGAATCCACGACTAGGTATATAATTTACTGTGCAACAGCTACTGTGACCCAGTAAATGGAAAGTTTCTCACAAAGTCCAGTACAAAGAACTTTCCATTTCTAATTTTAGTTCACTGATTACTTGGTGCAAATATTAATAAAATACACACATTTTGAGATCTATATTACTTTGCTACTTTGCCTTAGAGAAATAGTTAAAGGGTGTAATTATGAATTTTATTTTATTTATTTATTTATTTATTTATTTTTTAAAAAAGGTTATTTATTTATTTATTTGACAGAGAGAGAGAGAGAGATCACAAGTAGGCAGAGAGAGAGGAGGAAGCAGGCTCCCTGCTGAGCAGAGAGCCCGATGCGGGTCTCGATCCCAGGACCCTGAGATCATGACCTGAGCCGAAGGCAGCGGCCTAACCCACTGAGCCACCCAGGCGCCCTAATTATGAATTTTATTACACTTTGCATTGCTTCTGGCTGTTCCAGGTTTTTTGTTGTTATTCCAGGTAGTTTAAAAAACATTCTTATACCAATTTTGTTTGATTTGAAAAAATTTCGAGCATCTACTCTGTTTTGGGTACCATGGGGTAATAGTGTGAAAAGGCTCCACTCCTAGCCTCAGGGAGTGAATAATACACACTTAGTCAAAGACTTCCTGTGTGAAGGCATGCAGCTAGAGTAGATGCCAGCGTACAAGAGTGAAGAACACATGTGAATTAACAGAGTTAAGTACTGTAATAGCAGTCTTAACAAAATGTTGGGAGAGCACAAAGCAGCAGTTAACTTTGGTAATTGGGAAAGGCTATACTTTTAGGAGGTGCTGTTTGCATTTAGGATGAGTGAATGTCACTGGTTTAGGGTTAGGAAGTGGGCATTCCTGGAAGAAAAACAGCCTTTGCAGAAGCACATGGTAGACACCAGAAAATGTAAAGCTTAAGAGCATGGGCTCTGGAGTTGCACTGTTGGAGGACAAATCTCAGCTTTGCCTGAGATTTACTTACTTGCCTGAGGTCACACTCTGGTTACTTAATTTCAAGCCTTTATTTCTCTGTCAAAAAAACTCAGTAGTTGTGATGATGAAATGTGATAATACATGCAGGGCACCTGGCTTGTAGCAAGTTTTTAAAATTCTAACAATTATTATACGATAATGGCGTGTGTCTGGAGCATAGGATATATTTGGGGGGAGGAATGGCAGAGATGACAAGAAAGTAGTTTAGGGCCAGATTACTCTGTCAGTGACTTTGAAGTTTAAGTTAGAGGGACTGGACAGCCTGTTTAAAGGAATCCTACTTAAAGGATTATAAGTGGATAACACCATGAAATTGTGTTATAAAATAAAAATCCTAATGGAAATGTGAAGGGTACTGGACTGAGGGAATCCAACTGAAAAGGTACCAGAATAGTTTGCAGAGATATTAGGAGAGCCTCAGGTAGTTGTAGAAAGTGTAGAGGAAGGAATACTTTTGGATGATATTTTATAAGTAGAATTGACATGACATGGTAGAAGAAAGAATTAAAAAGGAATCCTATGATTCTTGGATGATGGGGTAGATCTTGGAGTAATTAGGAGAGCTAAGAAGCAGGGGCACCTAGATGGCTCCGTTGATGAAGTGTCTGCTTTCAGCTCAGGTCGTGATCCTGGGGTCCTGGGATTGAGCCCTGCATTAGGCTCTTTACTCAGTGGGGAGTCTGCTTCTCTTTCTCCTCCCTTTGCCCCTCCCCACCGCTTGCTCTTATGCTCAAATATAAATATCTTTAAAAATAATAAAAAGCTAATAAAACAGAGGCTTTGAGGGGAAGATACTGTATTCAGTTTTGTACATGTTTGGCACATTTAAACACACATTTGTGCACAAGTGCACATACACACACACATAGAGAGAAGCCCAGTTGGAAACGTACTTCCTCTGACACTTAGGAGAGTGAAGGGCAAGGGCTGTCTGGATGGCTTAGTCAGTTGGGTGTCTGCCTTTGGCTCAGGTCATGATCCCAGAATCCTGGGATCAAGACCTGCATTAGGCTCTCCACTCAGCGGGGAGTCTGCTTCTCCCTCTCCCTGCTCGTGCTCTCTCTCTCTCTCTCACATAAATAAATAAAATTACAAAAAAAGTGAAAGGTGAGAGTTAAAAATTTGGGAGTCATTGGTGTATTGGAATATTCTTAGTACTGGATTTGGTATTCTAAGGAAAGCAACAAGAGAGAAGAGCCTAATGCATATTACATAATAGGTGCTCAATAAATATTGTCTGAATACAAGAACTTAAAGGAGCACAAGTATTTTAAGTGTGGGTGAAAGAAAACAAGTATAAGAGAGGAAGAACAGCAGGGGAGAACCAGAAGAGAAGTATGCTGTGAACTTACCAAGATCAAAAACTAATGACTAAAAAACAAACAAACAAAAACCTAATGACTAAGCTAATACCAAATCCCTATCTGCCTTTGATTTGTGTGGTAGACTCTGCTACACTTAGTTCAGTTATTGTATCATTCTTAGTTATGTGCAGAATTCGGCTTTAAATGTGCATTTTAAGATGGAGTGGTTGGTATTTTATAGGATTTCTACTATCTCAGAAAATAAAGATGCATAGTTGATACACATTTTTCCTTGGATGGACTCTTCCCTACAGCTGCTGCTAAAGATAATTACACAATTAAGGAAATAATAGTATTTTTAATGTTTTTACTCAAAGGTAAAGTATGAAGTAACAGAAGATGTCTACACTTCAAGAAAAAAACAACACCAGACCATGATGCATTATTTTTGTGCATTAAATACTCTTCAATACAAAAAGAAAATAGCACTGTTAGAACCTCTACTTGGGTACATGCAAGCTCAGGTAAATACTGACTGCACTGTGTTTTGGATTATAACTGTCCTAAAAACTTTATGTTAAGTTTGATATTTATGTGAAGTGTAAGCGTATTACAAACTAAGGTCAAAATATTCTATTTGGATCTCTGTTTTCAAAAGTAATTTAAAATGTCATCAGAATGCTATTTTGAGAAAGTTAGGATGGTTTTTCTTGCAAATGAAGATTTCACATAGTTTAGGATAAATAAAAACACTTACCTAGTATTTAGATCTTGTCCATCACAGGTGGGGGACAGGGAACAGAAAGCTGAATGAATTCTGGAGTTACTCCTACTGATGGAATTTCCATTCACTCTGACTTTGGAATAGATTTGAAAGAGAATGGGCAAGTTTGAGTTTGTTTCCTGTTCCTTGCATACCTCCTGAGGTAAAAATAATAGATGAGATCCAAAGTGTCCCAAGAGGTTTGCATCAGGAAGGAGGCTAGAAAAGTGAATTTGGGTAATATGTGATGGCACACCCCTAAAAATTAAGAGTTTAAAGAAATTCGAAGATTCCTTCAAATATTAATGCTTATTATTCCTCAATATAACATATGTCTTTGTATAAATATAAGAGTTAATATAACTTATTATATATATTTTAACGGTTTCCAATTTTATAATTGCTTACTCACAAAGATGTACAGTGAAATTAAAGTCTGGTTTCTTCAGTGGTTCTAAGGCCAGTAGAAGTCATTGTAAACTAGTGGACAATTGGGAATATTCCTTTGTTCTTTACCTTACCATGTATCTTGGAGATTGTTTATATGATTCACTGTGTTTCTTGTATGTGTATGTTTCTGTTATTCATCCTCCCACTCACACACCTTCTTGCCCCAGATAAGTTTTTTTAAGATGGGTTCTGAAAATCTCAATGAACAGCTGGAAGAATTCTTGACTAATATTGGAACAAGTGTACAGAAGTAAGTACTTTCTTCCTTAAAATTGAAAATGAAGTTATGAGAATAAGTTAACAACTAAATGCCATAATCTAAAAATATTTAGCATTGAATTTCCTGAGGGGCTGTTTTCCTTGCCATGAGACTGTGTCTCACATGGCTCATGGATACTTCTTGATTTTTCACCATCTTTTCCATAGAATCTGAGCTCTGAATTTCATAGCTCTGTCAAGTTTGATGATATTTTATTCTAACCTGGGTTTTATGTCTGTGTATAACAGACACATAATAGTAATTATCCGTAAGTTCATTACCTTCACAATTACCTGAATTGTGGGGGACAGATGGGAGTTACTAAATAAATCTTGCTTTCTAAGCCATGAAAACTTAAAGAGGGCAAGCAGTTTTTTTTTTTTTTTAAGATTTTATTTTATTTTCTAGAGAGAGTGAGAGAACACAGGCAGGGCAGACAGTGGGGAGAGAGAGGGAGAAGTGGATTCCCTGATGAGCAGGGAGCCTGATGCCGGGCTCGATCCCAGGACCCTGGGATCATGACCTGAGCCAAAGGCAGATGCCTAACCATCTGAGCCACCCAGGCGCCCTGAAAGCAAGCAGTTCTAAGCGGGTTCTAAGCAAGCAGTTCTAAGCAGGTTCAAAATTCTGCTCAGTGATATGGTCAATCTGGGATATGCAGGACACTTTGAAAATTATTCCAAAGTTGGGTATTCAGCGTGGCTTCATCCATTTTTTAATTTGGTATTATTTCCATAATAACTACTTTCAAATAAAATGTAAAGCTATTTCATCATGCGTTCATGTTATTTTAGCCACCTGTGCTGTTGTTGCTGTCTTTAAGAAAAGATAGGCAAAGCAAATATATAGATAAACATGATTGGTAAGGAGTTCTTTGTTGTGGTTGGTAGTAAATAGTATGTTTTCTCTGTTAGCGTTCGTAGGGAAATGGACAATGATGTCGAGACCATGCAGCAGACAATAGAAGATTTGGAAGTAGCCAGTGACCCCTTATATGTGCCTGACCCAGATCCCATGAAATTTCCTGTTAATCGAAACTTAACCCGGAAGGCTGGATACCTTAATGCTAGGAAGTAAGAAAACTATAGTTATTTTCGTATGTTGTATATCATATAAGGTAGTATCAAGTGAATATAATGTATGATTGATATTGTCTGCTAAATTATTTTCTTTTACTGAAGGTTGAATCATTTTAGTTAGCGGTATTCATGTTTGTCAACTTTTTGAGAGGTGGAATACATGAATAATTTTCAGAAGTATAATTCTGTTTAGATATTTATTGAATAATATAGAATTATTTTTAAAGTGAGATGAATTTGAGTTTAAATAAATCTAGAATTTCATGAATGCTATTAAATATCATTTTTATGGGGTGCCTGGGTGGCTCAGTCATTAGGCATCTGCCATTTGCTTGGGTCATGATCCCAGGGTCCTGGGATCGAGCCCCACATGGGGCTCTGTGCTTAGTGGGAAGTCTGCTTCTCCCTCTCCCACTCCTGTTCCCCCTGCTTGTGTTCCCTCTCACTGTGTCTCTCTGTCAAATAAATAAAATCTTTTTTTAAAAAATCATTTTTATTATAAAAAGTCATTTTTATTATACTTTAAAATACAATTATACCATCGGGTCAACTTCTAAAAGTTTAAAAAAATAAATATTTTTTTGAAGATTTTATTTATTTATTTGACAGAGAGAGAGGGAACCCAAGCAGGGGGTTTGGGAGAGGGAGAAGCAGACTCCCTGCTGAGCAGAGAGCCTGGCGTGGGGCTCCATCCCAGGACACTGAGATCATGATCTGAACTGAAGGCAGAGGTCAACGACTGAGCCATGCAGGTGCCCCAACTTCTAAAAGTTTTATCTAAAGATAGGATAAAGCAAGTTCACCTTAGAAGTAAAATGAATTCTTTTCGTTTGAATTTCTTCTCCTGAAAGTTGAACTGTAACTTATGGAGCATCATTGTAACAGTTGCAGTTTGATACCTTCCAGCTTTTTTTTTGGAAATACACAAACACAAAAGTGTCTCAGCGTACGTGAATTTATTTTAGAGATTGAAAAACATTTTCTAGGCACCTTTGTGCCTTTTTGCAAGCTGGTTCTTTGTGATGTGCTTTATCTTTTGTCTGGCTTACGATGAGATTTCAGGTGTGTTCTTATTAAAGAGTGAATGTACTTTCTTCATTTAGTAAAACAGGCTTGGTGTCATCTACCTGGGACAGACAGTTTTACTTCACGCAGGGTGGAAACTTAATGAGTCAGGCGCGTGGGGATGTGGCCGGTGGCCTGGCCATGGACATTGACAACTGCTCAGTAATGGCTGTGGACTGTGAAGACAGGCGGTACTGTTTTCAGATCACTTCCTTTGATGGAAAAAAGTTAGTATTTTTTCCTAGTGTTAATACAGTCTGTTGTATTTTAAATTACTGAAATGCATAATAATTCCTTCTCATTCAGACATCTTATAGCCACTCTAGGCTTATTATGTATTAAGATAATTTTCTTTTTTAATTATGTAGAAATGAGATGAATTTTCCTTTCTGACTTGGTTAAATGAAGTCTTAGTATTTTGAGGTTGTTAAAACAAGGGCAAATGGTAAAAACCTGTGATTTCATGTTAGGATACTGTTCACTGAAAATTTTGCTCCATCTGGGGGAAGGCAACACAGTTAGCGGAAAGAGCCCTAACCCTGGGGTCAGAAAGTTCAAATTCATGATCTGCTACTTACTGTGTGGTCTTAGATAAGTTACATAACCTCTGTTTTTTTACATGTGAAATGGGGGTGTGTGAGTCATAATCCCTACTTTGTAAATTATTATACAGAAGAAAAGTCTAACATATGTATTGTGCCTGACATGTAGTAAGTGCAAACACTCATTTTTAAATGTTAAATGTTTCTGGTTTAATTAATGATTTAGTCCATTAATGTGTATATGCAATTTTTAAGGCTTCTGTTACCTTTGTATTAATTGAGAATCCATAGAGTAGCCTTTACAACAAATTTTTGGAAAATACAGAAAAATATAAAAAAGGAGTATTGAATATTGAAAGAATAATCTCACTAACTAGAAGCAACAATTAACTTTTTGGTCTGTTGCCTTACGCCATTTTTAAAAAATATTTGAGGAAATACTGTATATATACTTTGGATCTATAGCTACTTATTAAAAACATTTCACAATGGCTACGTTGTAATCCATCTAAGGATATATACCATAATCTAAAATTTTTCCTAATGATAGATGTTTAAGTTATCTGCAGTTTTTTCCTGCTTAAAATACTGTTTTTGATCTTTCTTACTGTTCTGAAGCAGCATGTTAAGATGTTATGGTTCACTGTCTTTTATCAGTTGTTTAATTTCATATTCCTTCTTTAAATATGTAATAAATGTCAGTGACTGTGTCATTTATCATGCTGGATGTTGGGAGTCCCTGTGTTTACCAAATTGTTAATATGTTAGTACAGGAATTTACATTTTTTCAGTTTTTTTTTTTTTTTAAGATTTATTTATTTATTTATTTGGCAGAGAGAGAGAGAGATCACAAGTAGGCAGAGAGGCAGGCAGAGAGAGAGGAGGAAGCAGGCTCCCTGCCGAGCAGAGAGCCCGATGTGGGACTCGATCCCAGGACCCTGAGATCATGACCTGAGCTGAAGGCAGCGGCTTAACCCACTGAGCCACCCAGGCGCCCCCACATTTTTTCAGTTTTATTGCTAATAATGCTTAACATGATTTCCCATTTCACATTCCTGGTGTAATTCAAAATTAGTAATTTTTCTCTTAACTCTTAAAATAACATCTATAGAAAAGCTAAGTATCCTGAAGTTAGTGATACATTAAAATTTTTCATTTGACTATATTTTTTGAGAAATAATGAGTACAATTAGTGTTTTCTGTTAGGATCACTGATTTACATTTGAAATATATATGATAAACATCAGAAAGTTGAAATGCATTGTCTTATTTGCAGTGTACCTTCTTTATAGGCTGTCTTCTGAAAACCAGCACCTGTTTCTTTTTTGGTATATCTTGGCATGGATAGCCAGCCAAAAGTCAAGAGTTGTAAAAATCTGAGTACAGCCCCAGATGGTCTCCTTTTCCTAACTAAGATATTGATTGGTTGTGTGTTTTGGGTTTTTTATTTTGATACCAGTTGGTTTTATATGCACTTTTAAAGATAAAAAATTTTCTCAGATCTTTTTTTAAATTGAGGGTCAAACTTATTTCTTTTTTATTTTTCAGATCTTCAATTTTGCAAGCAGAAAGTAAAAAAGACCATGAGGAGGTAAAATTTTTTCTAAAGTTATTTTCTTCAGCAACATTTTAAGATATTTCAGTAACTAAATATTAAGATAGAAATGTAGAAAATCCTAGTTAATCAAAAATTTTTTTTCATAAAAATCTGTTGTCCTCAAGAAACATCAAGTTTCAGAGACTTTTATAGGTAGACCTATTAAAGGAGACCTTAGAGATCATTTGGTGTCTTGTCTTTTTAAAGGCTCAACTTCAGAAATGACCTTGTGACTGTTGCTATCTGGCAAGCTGTTAGTATCATGAGGTGACAGTTTAATTTATTCCCTTCTCTCATCAACTTTCTGAGACAGTATTTGCTGCCTTAAGAACATAGTGGCAGCTGATATAGCATGGCAGGAAGCAAGTAAAGCTTAAAACCTTGGAGAAATGAAAGACAGAAAAACAAAAATTTGGGAGTGTCTGTTCTTCCTCACGAGTCTTTTATTTTTGGCTCCATTTTTACTTCTAGTACACCAAATATGGAAGGTAAGTTACCACCAAGAACCGACGCTTCAAAACCTTTGTCCTGAGAAATATTCTTCAATGAAAATATACTGTAGTTGATTTTGAGCCACTTTATCTGGTATTTAACTGTTGGTAAAAGAAATGTTAGAAATTATATAGAGATCTATTTTTATTTGCCTCTTGTGCAAAGGAGTAGGTTTTAAAACTTGCTTTTGGTTTGTGAAGAATGTAGACAAATATCTGCTTTCTGTCAGGTTTACCAGATTATTAGTTTATTAGTTTATTACAGATTATTACACTCAAGGACTCCAGATTATTGGAGTCCTTGAGTGTGAAACAGAAAATGTGGAAGAGAGCATTTTCTATGTTAGTTATAAATCTGAAAGAAGAGAAGTATGCAAAGTGCATTCACTAGGAATATATTTAGCTCTTAACTTTTTTTATTGGTGTTAATCATGATATCTGAGTTCGGACTATCTTATTTGGTAGGGATTAAGAGGGGATGATATAAAAGACAAATATAGATTATTAAATTGTAACTTAACATTATTGGTTTATTTTTATTTGCTTGTATAAAGTTAATTTGGGCCCCCCCTTTTTTTTTTAAGATTTTATTTATTGGGGGCCTAGGTGGCTCAGTTGGTTAAGCGACTGCTTTTGGCTCGGGTCATGATCCTGGAGTCCCGGGATCGAGTCCCACATTGGGCTCCCTGCTCAGCAGGGAGTCTGCTTTTCTTTTCTTTTCTTTTTTTTTTTAAAGGTTTTATTTATTTAAGTAGGCAGAGAGGCAGGCAGAGAGAGAGGGGGAAGCAGGCTCCCTGCTGAGCAGAGAGCCCGACGCAGGGCTCGTTCCCAGGACCCTGGGATCACGACCTGAGCCAAATGCAGAGGCTTTAACCCATTGAGCCACCCAGGTGCCCCAGGGAGTCTGCTTCTGTCCCTGACCTCTCTCCTCTCATCTTTCTTCCTCTCCCTCTCAAATAAATAAAATCTTAAAAAAAAAAAAAAAAAAAAAAGGATTTCATTTATTAGACAGCACTAGTAGAGGGGAGGGGCAGAGGGAGAAGGAGACGTGGACTCCCCACTGAGCAGGGAGCCTGACTTGTGACTTGATCCCAGGACCCTGAGATCATGACCTGAGCTGAAGGCAGAGGCCTAACCGAATGAGCCACCCATGTGCCCCAATTATATGCTACTTCTAATGGAACTTTTGTTAAGTGAAATATTGAAGATTCTTTTAGAAGAGAAGAACTATAGAAAAAAAATTAATCATATTTTTCTATTTTTTTCTCTTGCAGTGGATCTGTACTATAAATAACATATCCAAGCAAATATATTTAAGTGAAAACCCAGAGGTAATATTTTTATTTTATGGTATCCAGACCTGGCAAAAATGAATGATTCTTATTTATTTTATAATTCCTCAAGTTCTGAAGTCTTTTAATTTGCCATTGAATGAGTAGCTTTAATGTATCCCTGTAAGAGCATGTGGTCTTCCTAGAAAGATAAAGTATTTCAGAAGTAACTGAAATCGGTCAGCTGACAAATTTTTACTGAGCATCAGTCCTGTGTTTGGCTTTGGGTTGAGCACCATGGAGAAGAATACAAAAGAAAAGGAAGCCATGGCTTTGCCCTGCAGGAGCGTGTGTGTATGGAAATATATATATATAAAACTTTAAGTAACACTGTGTATAAAACTATGTGGTTGAAAGTGTATGGTAATGACTAAAAGCTTAAGATTTGAAAATGTTAAGATCAGTGTGGACTTTAGTTTTAGAGAAAATTGTGGAGATGGTAGGATCCCAAGCTGGCTAAGATTTCCATATTTTGAGAATAAAACATGAGTAAAATATATTCTATAAGAATAAAACATTCTCCTATGAGAAGAAAAACAAAAGCGTAAAGGCAGAAATGATGTGTTTATGAAACCTGTAGTATAATTGGAGTTGAAGGTTCTTATTAAGAAAAATAGCTAAAATGTGCATACAAATCACATGGGGATCTTGTTAAAATGCAGAGAATGTCTAAGATGAGGTGGCCTGAACTCCAGGTTTTTGCCAGTTACACTTTGAGTGGCAAGCCTATCCAACCAGATGAACTTAGCTGCGTAGGTAAATCCAAACACATTGAAGAACCCAGGGGTGTGGAGAACTCTGGAAGGAATCAAGTGCATCCATGCTACAGCATAGTTGGGAAAAGACTTGGTTTGGGGCAGGAGCTATGTAACCTCTGCCAGTCTTAGTGGGCCCATCTGTGCAATAAACCTGGCTGCCTGCCAGGGCTGTGCAGGGCTGATGATTTCAGATGAGGCAGAGCAGGACTGATTTCTGTAGGAAGCCACCATCCTTCTAAGTCTTTTTTTTTTTTAATGAAGATGTTATTTATTTATTTCACACAGAGAGAGATCACAAGTAGGCAGAGAAGCAGGCAGAGAGAGGAAGAAGCAGACAGAGAGAGGGGGAAGCAGGCTCCCTTTTGAGCAGAGAGCCCGATGTGGGGCTCGATCCCAGGACCCCGAGATCATGACCTGAGCTGAAGGCAGCAGCTTAACCCACTGAGCCACCCAGGCGCCCAGAAGAGCAATTTAAAAGAGTTCTGTATTTATCATTAATGGCTTTGAGGTACCAGCCAAGACACCTAGAATTTAGATGCCTAGGAAAAGTTTTGAACCAAAGAAACTATTTCATGACCTCCAAAATATTAGTAACTTCTATTAGTTTTATAATCTTAAGAGTGTAATCTAAGAAAATCAGTGCCAATTGCTAATTGTAAAGAAGCCTTTTGCCTGCACTAATTTGATCTCTTGCCAGGTTAGCATTTCCTTTCTGTTACGTTACTTGGAAGCACCAAAAAATTAACCTGTTAATATCTAGGGAACACATGGTGAATATAGTGTTTGGGTTTGAATAATTCAGGGTTATCTTACTTTTCCCACAGACTATCAGAACTCTAAATATTAAGTAGTATTTTCCAGATGATTCAGAATTACTTTATCTGTACTTAATGAGAGAAGAAATTCTGATCAATTTGTGGCATTGTTTTGATATTTTTGCTAACTATAAGACAAATGCAAAAGTGTTAGGATTTTTTTTTCTAACGTAAATATTATTTTACAAAATAGCCAGTGTTTGAATTAAAACAGTAAGTTTAAAAATATCTCTTATAGAAAGTTTTCTATCAGATTTTGGCCTGAAAACATCTATGATAACTTCATCAATAAATACATAGATTTCTCTGAGCATAAATATATTCTGGAAGATCATGAAAACGTCAGCAGTATAGTCATAAAATATTTTAATATTTTGGAATTTTGTGGCTATTCCTACTCCTTCTGAATTTCATTATTTAACAAATGTATTGAGTACCCATATAGTAGGTGCTGTATTAGGTGCTAACAATACAAACCTAATCCAAAAAATCTGGTAGTTAAATATTTAAAGATCTGTGTCTGTAAGAGGAAGCTTAAGTTACAATGTTATGAAGTTAATTATATATCTTAAGACAATGTGGAACTACTTTAGTAACTCCAATTTGCATTTTAAATGTAACTCAAGAACATTCTGACAACTGTATTCAAACTTTTGGTTTCCTTGCTTTACCAATTCTAGTCCTTTTTAAAACAAAATAGGAAATTGCAGCACGAGTAAATCAGTCAGCTTTGGAAGCTGTCACTCCTTCCCCATCTTTCCAGCAGAGGCACGAGAGTCTGCGGCCGGCAGCGTGAGTTAACAGACTTTGGGTTATTTGAAACCATATGGGCTTTCGAAAGTGTTAGCAAACACTTTGATTTTAGCAGTTCTACTTACATTAGTATGAAATAGTTTCCCCAAAATATAGAAAGTGTATATTTTCAGGTTGGTAAATTTACCAGCTAGAGTGCTAAATAAATAATTCCAGATGGCCCTAGTGCTTTATCTATAGATTGAGATCATTTATGTTTTTGAATTTAGTCATTGGAAAGAAAAGTCTATTATTGAAATATCTTCTCCTCTCTTTACCTTATAAAATTATATTTTCTTTTCTGCTAGTTTGTATTCAGTTTCAAAAAGAGAAAACTTAATGCAGTATCTTCTGGTTTTCTTCTGTCTTTAGACAATCTCGGCCACCGACAGCTCGAACCAGCAGCTCGGGATCCTTGGGATCTGAGTCCACAAATCTGGCTGCCCTTTCTCTAGATTCTCTCGTTGCTCCAGATACCCCAATACAGTTTGACATCATTTCTCCCGTGTGCGAAGATCAGCCTGGCCAAGCAAAAGCCTTTGGCCAGGGAGGCAGGTGGGCGATGGCATCAGAGGGATATTGTTCTGTGGTCTGTTAAGCTTATGATTCCATTTTTGTAGCTGAGAGTCCTCTCTCACACATACGTATCAATTATGTTGTACTTCCTATACTTAATTTTGATAGTCGGGAAAGAATCATGCAGGTTTTTATTTTCTGCCCCAGCTAAATAAGTGGAGATAATTTAGTTCTAAAAATATTTAATTTTGAATTCAGGTATTGGCTCTTAAAGTTACAGAAGAAAGTTGACAGTCCTATCTTTAGGTCATGACACTATTTTAGAAATTCAGTGTAGTACATGTGCTCTAGGTTTGTAAGAAGAATATCATCTTGGGTCAGAATAAGAAATCTCCAGGAAGACTAAAACATTATCATGCTGTGAATTATTAATAAAACATCTTCTCGTTGTATAATGAGAAATGTGAAAGCTGTTAGAATTTTTCTTTGGCTCTGGGATGAAGGAAATGTCACAGCAAATCATTTATTTAAGTAGGTTGGACGCCTAACAAATTTATACTAATTTGGATATACATGGCTGTGACCAAGAAAAAAATAATTTGTATTTGATCACAGAAATATATTTAGCATTTTATATAAAAGTTCAGACATCAATTATAGAGATCAATTTCATGTTTTTTTTTTGTTTTTTAAGATTTTATTTATTTATTTGACAGATCACAGGTGGGCAGAGAAGCAGGCAGAGACAGAGAAAGGGGGAAGCAGGCTCCCCGCTGAGCAGAGAGCCCGATGCGGGGCTGGATCCCAGGACCCTGAGATCACCTGAGCCAAAGGCAGAGGCTTAACCCACTGAGCCACCCAGGCGCCCCTACAAAACCTATTTTGAATTGTGTTTTTTTCCTTCATTGTGTGTGTGCCAAGAGCCACTCACACTGAGGAATGAGGTAGCTCCCATCACTAATTAGCTTTTCTTCTTGCATTGTTAAATATGCCTTGAGAAATACAGGTTTAAAACTAGACAGTGTTCAAATTAGCATAATTAACTTACAGTATGTACTTTGAGGACCTAAAAAGAGGTTTTTGCAATCCTAGGAAATCCCTGGCGTATTGAAGCTAAATCAGCTGTTCTGTCCCTCTTTATTTAAATTCAAGGACTTTCACAACATGGTTTATAGGATATTGGGGTGTATGTGGGCGTATATGTATGTACGTCTACATGTCAGCTCATCTACCTCTTCTAGAATGCAGCAGCATTGAGTTCTGCCTAGTAAGTGTGAAGGCAGGGACCTTTGTCAGAGTAAAGTGGTCATTGATAGTAGTTCCTTAACAGGATGGGACATTTTAGAGCTTTTTAAAAAATGTATGTACAAGTTTTTGTGACTCTTAGTTTATAACCCAGTTTCAGTGATTGAGATTTCTTCCGTATGGCTCATGATAACTGACCATTGGTTCATAATTTTTGAAAAACTTTTCAGGCGCACAAATCCATTTGGAGAATCTGGAGGAGGTACAAAATCTGAAACTGAAGGTAAAACAGTTGTGCAGTATTCTTACATTTAAAAAATTCTCAGCAGCAAACTGTGTGAAGAATTTGTTGTATATATTTGTTCTGATATATGCTATTTTAATGGTAGCTTTACTTCACAGGTTTTTTTTTTGTTGTTGTTGTTTTTTAGGATTTTATTTATTTACTTGTCAGAGAGAGAGAGAGACAGCGCGAGCAAGCACAGGCAGACAGAGCGGCAGGCAGAGGCAGAGGGAGAAGCAGACTTCCTGCCAAGCTAGGAGCCCGATGTGGGACTCGATCCCAGGACACTGGGATCATGACCTGAGCTGAAGGCAGCTGCTTAACTAACTGAGCCACCCAGGCATCCCACTTCACAGTTTTCTTTTTGCTCATAGTACTCAAAGCAGCAAAACTTAATCAGGCTTAAAGATTTCATTAAAATTATAAAATATCATACTTTGGACCTCAGAATCAAATTCTTAATGCAGAAGATATCCTTTAAGCTTTTCCTAGCAACTGATGTTTTCTTCTGGTACTGGACCATTAACTTTTTTTTTCTTTTCTCAGTAACTATTTATTTTTGTTAAATTTCAGATTTAAAAGCTTTAAGAATAGTATGAGGAATTTTTATTTTACTCACAACCATCAATTGTTGAAACCTGACCTTTTGCTATTTGAATTAGAGACCTTAATTTTTCTATAACTTGAACACTGTAGTTAGGAGTAATTTTTAAATACTTCTACAAGGTTGAATTTTTCACTAGAAAATTTAAAAGGTGACAATGTATTTTATTCTTAAGGAAAGGAAATGTGGGATTTAAAGATATGTAATGTACCTTGTTCTTTTGTAGATTCTATTCTTCATCAGTTATTTATTGTCCGATTCCTTGGTTCTATGGAGGTGAAATCAGATGACAATCCAGATGTTGTTTATGAAACAATGCGGCAAATCTTAGCTGCCCGGGCCATCCATAACATCTTCCGTATGACAGAATCACATTTATTAGTCACTTGTGATTGTTTAAAGTAAGTAATGACCTCTCCCTTAAAAAACTGGCGGAAAAAATGTTTAATTTCAGCCTAATTAAAATTTGTTTTCCAAATTTTTAATTATAGGTTAATTGATCCACAGACACAAGTTACAAGGCTCACAGTGAGTTCTACATGTTTAAAGCTTTATTGGAAATCTCTTTTTGCATATACACATCTATATCATTATAGTAATTCTGACCGTATGTATTGAATAGTGGTATTAATTGTGATTGGCCAAGTTATAATTAAGCCAATGGCCATCTCCCCCCCACCCCAAATTTATAATTGAACATTCCATATACTTAAAGAATCAGTGCAGTCTGGTATGATACGTAGTTTTTTAGTGTAGGATATGTGCTGCCTAGTTAAGGGATAAACACTAACAGGAATTAAAAGGTGGACATGATTGAGTTTATAATTACCTGTGTTGAAATAGCTGGAAGTACATGCTCTTAATCATTTAATAATATGGACCATTTTTGTTATTGAATATGATTTTGTAATATGTGTAAATGATTAATAAATTTGATATTCAACAATGTCTTATTCTACCTGGTAATCCAAACCAAATAGGACATTTTTGTTCTTGGATTGCCATTCTGTTAAGAAGAAAATTGGCTTTAATGTTCTGTTTATAATATTTTTATAACTTAGTACTTGAATTTGTCATACAGAAGAGTGCTTGTGTTTGAAAAATCTCATGTTTGCTTCTGGTATTTTCTGTGGCAGTTTCCATTACCCAGTGTAGTTTTGTACGCTACGCACCAGGAAAATAAGAGGCTTTTTGGATTTGTTCTTCGGACATCAGGTGGGAGAAGTGAAAGTAATCTGTCATCAGTCTGCTATATATTTGAATCAAACAACGAGGGGGAAAAGGTACCTGATTTTTCAAATTGTGTTTCTGTTATGAAATACCTATCATAGTCGAAGTTCTTAGTAAGATTTGTGGAAGAAAACAAATTTGGCTTAATCCAACAAAGTTGTTTGACCAAAGCCCATTGGCTCTAAAGATAGCTGGTAGGTAGCTTGGGCCTTCTGACTATATGCATTGGCAGCTGATGCTCTGGGAATGCAATATATTAACTTACTCTGGGAATGTATTATATTTCCATAATCAGCCTTTTCCAGCTGTTTTCAGCTTAGAGCAGTATCAGCATCTCCTTGCTTCATTCTTTGCAGACCTTACCATTTGAAGGTGAGGTGTGTGACAGAGGTGAGACCCAGCACCAGCAACTCAGAGACTCTGAAGAAAATTCACAGATGCTTCATGTGGGGATTGGAACTTTTTTTTTTTTTTTTTTGAGAGAGAGAGAGCAGGAGTGCAGGGGAGAGACAAAGGGAGAGGGTGAGAATTTCAAGCATACTCTGTGCTGACCGAAGAGTCCAACATGGGGCTCAGTCTCACGACCTGAGATCATGACCTGAGCTGAAATCAAGATTCGGGCACTTAACCAAATGAGCCAGATGCCCTGGAGCTAGAACATTCTTAAATCAGCTTTTGTTTGAAGCAGTATATTATAATGAGTTATAAAGCTAGTTACCTCAGCTATTTCGATACTTGAATGTGAGAACTGCCTGAGCTTTTCCTACTTTTTCCCCTTTCAGATTTGTGATTCTGTTGGTCTGGCAAAACAGATAGCTTTGCATGCAGAACTGGTAAGAATCCAAAATTATCCAAGAATGTTCTTTTTTTTAAGATTTATTTATGTAGAGTGCAGAGGCAGAGAGAGGGTCAGAGGGACAGGCAGAGAGAGAATCTCACGCAGAGTCCTATGCAGGGCTCGAACTCACCTCCCTAAGATCATGACCAGAACTGAAATCAGCAGTTGGATGCTTAACCAACTGAGCCACCCAAGTGCCCCTCTAAGAATATTACCTAACATAAAAGAAGGCCTTTCATATTAGCAAGGAAATAAAAAATGATTTTGTTGTGCAAGGTTATCAGTAGATACTGTTGCTGACACAGCATTTGGAATTAGGATAAGATAGAATGTAAATTTTTAGTGTGCTTCCATATAAGTATAAAAATTATGAAAAGGTTACAAAGGCAATATTGAAAAGTCTAAAATATAAAATTCCTTAATTCATTAGTTGTATTCCTCTATGTTTCAGGATCGTCGGGCATCAGAAAAACAAAAAGAAATAGAGAGGGTAAAAGAGAAGCAACAGAAAGAACTCAGTAAACAAAAACAAATTGAAAAGGTACGTAGTCCTAGTATCTAGATCTTCTCTGCTGTAATGTTTATGAAATTTCCCTAATTCAGAACTGTGATTTTCAGATTTGAAATTCCAAGTGAAAGTCTGTTTCTGCTTCCTCAGCCACTTTATAACCAGATGGTTCATAGCACAGCAGAAAAGGAAGACATCTGTCTTCTGAGAGGATGTTTATAGTTCCTGACATGTAGTTGACTTGCTGTTTAGCAAACATACCCAAGCTTTTATATTTCCATATTCCAGTGAAGGTTGTTTCTAAAAAGCGGGTCTTTTGAGAGGCCGTGTGTGTGTGTGTGTGTGTGTGTGTGTGTAGACCTAACTGCCATTGCTGACATCTTTATTGGTCTCCAGGAATTTATATATATTTATATAAATACTTAATGCTACCAGGAGTGTCAAATCATTGTCCATCCAACAGGATAACTTTAAGTTAGGCAAGTTTCAGAGTAAAATCTGGAGAATGCATTAGATATTGATGCATGAGATGGTAAGACCCAGTTATGGGCTGTGGCATTGGCAGTAGCCCTGGAAAAGAGGAGACATTCGTGGGATACTTAATGAGTACATATCAGCAGGATTTGGGAATGAATTGGACTTAGGACAAAGGAGAAGGATGTGATGATGACACTGAAGTTGAAGCTTCCTTGCTAGGTTAGGCTGACGGAGGGCGAAAACTGATTTAGCAAAATAAGTAGGACAGGGGGAGGGTGGGGATGTAGAGTCATCCATTACGGGCCTTTTATGTGGTAGATTGTGAGAGAGAACAATGGTCTGAATATTGTTTTTGGCCATAAAAACTGAGAAGAGGGCAGTGTTGGCCTTTATAGGATTTCTAAAATGGTGCCAGAACCCACTTTGGTGTCATACTGGTTGTGTGTAGTCTTTGTTTTCAGTAAGTTGCTAGAATTGCGCGGAAGTGTTTGACAGAAGGATCAGAAGGATCGAAGTGGCTCTCAAGTATGTATTTTAAATGCACAGTTTTGCATTTGATTGCAAACAATAAACTTAGTTTCTTTTCTGTCTTTTCTACTAGGACTTAGAAGAACAAAGTCGGTTGATAGCTGCTTCCAGTAGACCAAACCAAGCCAGTAGTGAGGGGCAGTTTGTTGTCCTTAGCAGTAGCCAGTCAGAAGAGAGTGATTTGGGAGAAGAAGGAAAGAAAAGAGAGTCAGAAGCATGAACTTATCCTTGGTTTTTGGTTGGTATTTCCCCCCTTGGAATTTATTGAGTTTCTGTGGTGAAATGGCACAAGGTAACAACTATGTTGAAATATCAAGGAGACTATATTATTTGTTTTAACTTCATTTTTTAAAATAAGATTGACCTTGGTCACTTAGGTTTGCATTGATTTTTCTTTTCCTTAAAAATATACTATGCAGTAACATCAAATTCCATGTGTCAAGGAGAAACCTGTTCCTCTCCTTGAAGTAGATTACTGAGGAATTACACTTGCTCAAGCCTTTTTTCCTTCAAATTGTGAACTTCTTGTCTTGCATTGTAATTGGCTCTGACCATAAGAAACCTTTCATTCTTCAGCTTCAGGTATTCATGGATGTGCTCCCTCTTCTCATTAGGAACATTTTTGCTGGCAGTGAGGAAGCTTTTGACTGAATCAGTTCAAAACCCTTTATACAGAGCATTCTACAAGTTTGCAGATATTTTAATTATTAAATGTGCAATAGAACTTTTATATAAAATAATTAGAAAAAAGATTTTAGACTTAAGGTTTCAAATTGTGGCAGGTGGTACTGTGATTTCAGGGCACTTTCTTGGATTGCTCACATTTCTGATGTATTACAGCTGATGCCAGTGGGAAAGAAGCTTAAGTGTCTTCAGTTCAAGATTGATACAGCACGTGGCATTTAATTGTCACCTTCTTAGTTCTCAGGTTGGGACTTGAATTATTGCTGCAGAGCAGTAATGGTTAAAATAAGATTTTGGAATTTATTAAAAGGGATTTTTTTGTTCAAGTACATTTTAGATTAGGACTTAACATGTAAAGATACTGTTACAGGATAACACGTATTTTCTGCATTGTGTGTAATAATTTTTATTGAAAATCAAGTGACATTTCAAAAGAAATTCTATAACAGTTGTTTCCTGCTTAAAGTAAAAATGCCCAGAGTTTAGTTTAGAAAATGTAATCTTTTAAATTTCAGACTGATATGCACAGTATTTTCATAATTCCATGTTTTGATAAAATACTGAACACCACTTTATATCCACAAAGGCAAATAACTAATATATGAGAATAGAATAATTTGCACTAATTATTGTAAATACTTGTACTCTCAAATGAGTAAAAGCTCTAATTCCATGAAAGATTGAAAGGAAATTGAATGTTTGGTTTAAGAGTGACCAAGGAAGGATCATTTCCCTACTGCCGTGACAAAACTTGATTTTTTTTAACATTGCTGATAGAATTGTTTGTTTCACATGTAAAACTATATAGAAGCAAATATACTGAATAAAATACATAGTCATACATCTAAAATTTTCAGAGATTAGCCACTTTAAGACTAATTATACAAGGGAAAAGCCCTTTGTTCTTTGATACAGTCTTTTCTTAGGTCTGAATTAGAGACAGCGTCTATTTTAGCTCTCACAATACAGTGTGGCTGTTTGACACTGTACATACAGTTTTCTGTGGAAGGGGAAAATTAGGATAATGATATTCTTTGTATCCATGTGCCAAACAGGAATAATGATTACTTGATAATTGTTATTTTGAAGCCTTATGTTACCAAAACATACAGTAACAAAGTAGAAATTTATGGAATACTTTTTGAAGAAAGTTGATTTTGTGCTTTCTAGAGGGAATGCTTTCACAAGAGTTGGTATGTCATTCCTTTGGTAGAAGTTGAAATTTCTGTGGTCGCTTGATTAGTCATGGTATGTCCTGCTTTTAAGAACTTTTTGAGAATTAATAAGCTCTCTGTTTCATAAAGTCTTTTGTTTATGCTATGAAGTTGTCACCTCACTTAGTTCAGATGAAACTTGTCACCCTGTAATGAAGGCGGACAGCTTTAGGTGGTAGTTTTCCTAGGCCGGTGCTCTGCCTGGGAGCCAGGTGCTGCCCTTTCTTAGTAAGAGGGGTCAGAATGAAGGCTAGAGTTAAAGACGCTGGCAGACTTAGGGATGCTGGACAGATAGACCTGTAGTTCCTTTTAAGTCCTGTTTGATAGGAATTTCTAGAATAACACACCCATTTCCACAGATCAGACCAAAGAACATTCCAACACCAAATAGAAGTTGTGTGTGGAATTAACAATATTAGATATTTCAACTTATGACCATTGCTATAGAACTATACAAACTATTCCATACTGCAGATATTTAAGCATCAACTTAAAAAAACTCACCTTTTTGTTTGAAGAAGGCTGCCCATGGGTTTCTGCATAATGTTAAAGCTGATCTTGGTTTGTTACCCTTTGATATCCCTTCTGGCTCTTGGATGCTTTGGTGGTAATTGAATTAGAATTTGGGATCGCCTTCTCAGATTCAAACTTACACTTGATGGTTTTAGAAATTAACAAAATTGATTCTTTAAAAGAAAAGAAAGTCTACCTAATTCAACTATGCATTCTGCTACCTATAGGAAAACTACTTTTGTAACAATGGTAATGAATAGAGAGGAAATAAATTACTGCTACTCCCTTTAAAATTTTTAAAACTTCCCAACAAGGGACTGAACAGAGTCCCCAAAGCCAGTCTAGTTTTTGTCATTTCTACAATGATTAGTTTGATTTCCAAAGGCTCTAGGCATGATAAAATTGTTACTGTAATGCTTGGTTAAAGGGTAGTAGGGTATGCATAACATTCTACATAGCATACAGTCTTGTGTGGTAAAGGCATCTGAGTTAAATTGAGTTATGTGTAGTATCTACAAAGATTTGAATCTTATAAATGCTGACAGACCCTAAGAGCCCGTGTATTGCAAAACCTTCTGCTACCTGAATTAATAAAATGAAAATATTAACATTGGTTTTGGCAACAACCTCCTAGCATTCAAATTGTACTTTAAATATTCATACACATTGATTGTAGCAAGCAAGTCTTTCATTTTATTTTAAGCAACTTTGGCTTACTCTTCTTCCATGAATTTTGTTCTTCTGCATTAATAACACAAAGATTTGAAACTGGAACTATACTATACTTTTTAACTAGTCTCTTGTGGCTATACTCATGTAATTTACTTCAGCTAATATGAGAACTGGGATTAAGTTATAACTAATGTGCAAAACTGCTTTGTATATTTGGTGATTTTGTAATGTTAAGTGAATTGGTTCTTATCTCACTGATACTATTAATCATGCATATATACAATTAAAAATCATGCTACATTTCCCTTTAGAATTGAAGAACTCAACTTTATGTAATGGTGGTATACATGTGGGGTGGAGAGCTTATTTTTTTCATTTTGTCAAAGTAGGTATTCTCTGACAAGGCTTGAGGATATATGCTTTTAGGAGATTTTTAATGTATAATAAAGTCCATGATTTTTGTATAGTCTTTTTTGTATGAAGTGTTTGATATATACTTTTATTTCTCCAATTCCAAATGCTTGTGAAACAAATGGACTTTTTCTTGATGTGTTATGACACTTAATAATTACACATCTAGCCCCACTGCAATTCCATAACAGCTAAAAACTGGGAAATAATACACATTCATCACTAGTGACTTTTTTTTCTTTTAGAAAAATCGACTTCTTGATAATTACCCTAGACATGTTACAGACAATATATACTTGCTATGGTTGGCCCTATTTAAAGAAATACATATAATTTAAAGGGGCAGGTTATTGTGTACACCAGCTTAAGTGGGCTTGGCCTGTAATTTTAATACTAATACATATTTGTCCCATGTGCTCTTTATATTTTCCTATAACACCAAGTTCTTTTCATCTACTGGGAGTTTCTGTTCTAATTTGTTTTTATAAAATATATACACTTTTAGAAGGTCCAGGGAGTGAATGAAACTATAGAATTATGTAATTTATCTAAGTGCATGTATATCCTAAATATTTTGTATATTGACATATCTATAATCCACTACTCACTTATAAACGGACACCACAATTTGGTTAGAAAAATAAAAATTATTCATGCCAGCAAATTTTGCAAGTTTTTAATGTGAAAATTGTATTAAAAGTAATTTTAAGTCTGTGCTTACTGAATTAGTCTGTATAGCTATGAATCCCCACATCAGAAAGAAATCCTGTAACTTCAGTTTCCTTAAGATGTACTATATTATGCTAAAAATGTATACTAACACTAAACATATAAACAACAAGGCTGTGGTGACTGGGGCTGTGGTGAAAATGGACCTACATCATCCTATCTACCACTCTATTCTTACCGCTGTGCCATCTAATTGTTACAGTGGGGTGGCTGAATAGATGAATCCTCAGTTTCTTTCCACATATAGAAACCTGTACTTACCTGTGGCATAGAACATACAGAAATAAAAATTTAACCAACATTCTGCAACTGGTATCATGGTTCTAAGAGGAAAGTTTATAACAACATAGGCCTGCATCAAGAAGCAAGAAAAATCTCAAAAAACCAACCTTACATCTCAAGAAGTAGGTAAAGAACAAATAAAACCCCAAACCAGCAGAAGGAAGGAAATAATAAAGATTAGAAGGGATTTAGAATCCAAAAAATAGAACAGATCACAGTGAAACCAGGAGCTGGTTCATTGAAAAAACGAACAAAATTGATAAACCTCTAGCCAGACTCATTAAATAAAAGATCCAAAATAAAGAGAAATAACACCACAGAAATATAATTGTAAGAGAATATTGTGAAAAATTAGACGCTGACAAATTGGATAACCTAGAAGAGACAAATTCTTAGAAGCATAATCTACCAAAACTGAAACAGGAAGAAATAGGAAATTTGAAGAGACCAATTACAAGTAAAGAAAATAAATCAGCAATAAACTCCCAATAAACAAAAGTGCAGGACCAGATGGCTTCAGAGGTAATTCTACCAAACCTTTACAGAATCGATACGTACTCTTTTCAAGAAAGTCTAAAAAATAGAAGAGATGGTAAAAACTTTCAAATTCATTCTGTGAGGCCAGTATCCCCCCTGATACCAAGATCAGATAAAGACACCACCAAAAAAAAAGAAAAAAAGAACTACAGGCCAATATCGCTGATGAACATAGATGCAGAAATCAATAAAATACTAGCAAACAGAGTCTAACAATACATTTAAAAAATCATTCACCACGGTCTGGGATTTATTCCCAGGATGCAGGGATGGTTTGATATTCACAAATCTATCAAGATGATAAGTCACATTAATAACAGTTGATAAAAACCATTTCATCTTAATAGATGCCGATGTTGACAAAGTAGAGCTATTCATGATAAAAACCCTCAACAAAGTAGGTCTAGAGGGAACACACCTCAACATAACAAAGGCCATATACACAAAAACACCATAGTGAACATCATGCTCAATGGGGAAAAACCAAAAGCTGTCCCCCTAAGGTCAGGAACAAGACAAAGATGTCCTCTCTCCCCACTTTTATTCGACACAGTATTGGAGTCCTAGCCACAGTGGTTAAACAACAAAAAGAAAAGGCATCCAAATTGGTAAAGAAGTAGTAGAACTTTTCACTACATTGCAGATGACATGATACTGTATATAGAGATCTCTAAAGGCTCCACCAAAAAAGCTACTAGAACTGATAACAGCCAGTAAAGTTGCAGGATATAAAATCAATGTACAGAACTCTGTTGCAGTCCTAAACACCAAAAATGAAGCAAGAGAAAGTGACATTAAAACAAAGAGAGACAAATCAAGAAACAGACTCTAACTATAGAGACTAAACTGGTGGATACCAGAGGGGAGGTTGCTGGGGAGATGGGTTAAATGGGTGATGGGGTGAAAGAGGGGCACTTGTGATGAGTACCAGGTGATGTATGAAAGGGCTGAATCACTATTTTGTACAGCTGGGACTAATATTACACTATGTTAACCCCTGGAATTTAAATAAAAACTTTAAAAAAACACTTCCACTTACATTTGCACCAAAAATAACAAAATATCTAGGAATGAACTTAACCAAAGAGGTGAAAGACCTGTACTCTGAAAACTATAAAACATTGATGAAAGAAATTGAAGATGATACAAACAAATGGAAAGACATCCATGCTCATGGATTGGAAAAACGAATATTGTTAAAATGTCTATATTCTTCCAAAGCAGTCTACAGATTTAATGCAATCCCTATCAAAATAGGGCATTTTTCATGGAACTAGAACAATCAATCCTAAAATTTGTGTGGAACCACAAAAGACCCTAAATAGCCAAAGCAATCTTGAAAAAGAAAAAAATTGGAAGTATCACAATTTCAGGCTTCAAGTTACATTACAAAGCTGTAGTAATCAAAATGGTATAGTACTGGCATAAAAATAGACACTTAGCTCAAGGGAACAGAATAGAAAACCCAGAAATAAACCCACAATTAAATGGTCAATTAATCTTTGGCAAAAGGGGCAAGAATATACAATGGGGAAGAGATAGTCTCTTTCTGCAAGTGGTGCTGAGAACCACTTTGTTACACCATATGCAAAAATAAAATGGATTAAGAACCTAAATGTGAGATCTGAAACTATACAAATCCTAAAAGAGCACACGTAGTAGTCTCTTACATCAACTATAGCAACATTTTTCTAGGTAAGTCTCCTGAGGCAAGGGAAACAAAAGCAAAAAAATAAACTATTGGGACTACATCAAAATAAAGAGAGGTACAGCCTCTTTTTATTTTGTTCCCTAAAAAGGGAACAATTATCAAAAGCTAAAAGGCGGCCTACTGAATGGGAGGAGATATTTGAGAATGACACATCTAATAAAGGGTTAGTATCAAAATGGATAAAGAACTGATACAACTTAACACCGAGGAAACAAATAATCCAATTAAACAATGGGCCGGAGACACAAACAGACATTTCTCAAAAGAAGACATACAGGTGGCCAACAGACACATGAAAAGATGCTCAACATCGTTTATCAGGGAAATGCAAATCAAAACTATATTGATATTCCTCACAGCTGTCACAATGGCTAGAATCAAAAAACTCAAGTGTTGGTGAGGATGTGGAGGACAAGGAACACTTGTGCATTGTTGGGATTGCAAACTGGTGGAGAGATGGGTTAAGTAGGTGACGGGGATTAAAGAGTACACTTATGATGAGCACTGAATGATGTGTAGAATTGTTGAATCCCTATATTGCACACCTGCAGTATTACAGTGTATGTTAACTATAAGGCATTATTAAAATAAGTAAATATAACTGCTTCTATTAGTGACCCCTTCTTGGGTGTTAAAGACTGCACTAGGTTCAGTACAGAATCATAAGCCACTTGAAAGCACTTAATTTCTGTTCCAGTGATAACATTAGCCAATAGATGGTAACCCTTGGCCAGCGTTTTGTGTAAAGAAGGACCGCAAGTTTTCCATTAATGATGGCATTGCAATTGAAAGTTAGCTGAAAACACTCCACTTTGGTGCAGGCCTCTGCAAGTAAACAGACACTCAGCTGGCCTTGGGACTTTTGCACAAGAACAGCTAACTTGTAGGTCAAGTACTCGGGTCAGTATTTTATCCAGTGTAATTACTAAGATACTTTATATATGTACTTCTCTATAAAAAGAATTTGTTACCTTGAATTATTAGGGGTGGCATCTATTGTGTGGACCTGTAGAAATGTAGCTAATACATTTAATGTAAAATGAATACAGAATGGGAACTGATCTGTTTCTGCTAATTGAAGTTTTAAGGCTTGGGTTTGGTTTTTTAATTTATTTGGGGGGAGTTTTTTTTTTTTTTTTTTTTTTTTTTGTAAACTGCCTTTCAGAATGCTCTTGAGAAGCAACTCAAGTCCCTTGTTGGGACTTGAACTCATGATCCTGAGATCAAGACCTGAGCTGGGATCAAGAGTTGGACACTTAACTGACTAAGCCACTCAGGCTCCCTGAGAAGCAGTGTTAAGGATATTAAGAAAGAATAGTAATATCAATATTAATAAAGAATGTAAACTGCATTGAGATTTTAGTTGCTAGGTAAAGTGAGAAATCATGAATCATATGTAACAAGTCAAACTTTAGACAGCTTATGGAATTATACCTTTCCATCCAGAATGGTTTGACTACCAGGTTCCTGTGAAAATCCCTTGTCCATAAAGGTCATATTCTTTGTAAAGGACATATGCTTTGAGACGGTTTGGTAACGGAAGGAAGGACATGAAGACCGGGCAGCGCAGGCGTAAGCGCCCCATACACTGTCGGATCTTCAGGCGGCACAGATGTCTGAGGGGCCGTGGGTTTGCTAAAATGAGAGAAACACACATTATCTGAAGGAAAAAGAATTGCTTTGTTTTTTTAGTGATCTTAAGGTTTAGTCAGCAAATGTGTGTTAAACGTAAGCCACCCCAATTTACATTTATGGTGTCTAAATGGAAAAGTTAATAGGGAAACAGTCCTTCTCCTTGCAGTCCTTCCTGTAGACGTGATTTCAGAACCACGCCAAGCTAAGAGTCCAAAGACTGGCATTGGCTATGGACCTGAAGTCCTTAAATCTACATGTATTAACCACTCCCCACCCCTGGCCTTGCCCTGGCCCTCAGGGTCAGGCTAAGAACTAAAAATTACCACCCTGTGGGGACACTAGATAAAAAGAAATTCCTCTTGACTGATGTGCTACTGTGAAAGAATGTGCTCTGAAGGGTGATTTGATATTCTCTTCAGGCTTTGATTTTACTTTTTCTCATCCCAGTTTTCATTGCCATCTCTTAGCTTCTAAGTTGTATCTACATATCTACAATGTTCTATACGATTAGGGGAAAGGTGTCACCTACCATATAATACGTGATTACCTAACAGAGTTTATCTACTGGGGAATGGTAATAAGTACAAATTAAGTTACAAATAGTAACTTTGTAGATAGGAATAGTATTTTCCTTGGTTTAGGGAAAGCTTTTAAGCTCTTGTAGAAAAGAATGTTCTACAAAGCAAATAAGAATGTAAATACCAAGTAGTATTTTTGGTAAGAATCTTCTATAAGAAAGAAGGATACTTACTCAAGATAAAATGGATTTCTGACCAGAGCCCCTGTTTTTGGAGCACAGCTTTCAACTTTGAACAGATTCGAACTTGATCAACATAGTCAAGCATCACTCGAACAACCTTCCCAGAGAGATGTTGCAGCCATGACAATGTTATTACTTCACAAAACTGAGGAAGAAAATTGGAGCTATGAAAGTAAATGAAAAACTTAAGTATCAATGGTGTTTAGAGCACTAAACTCACAGGAACTGAGGTCTCAAGTCCCTCATTTATAAACTAAGGCATTGAACAAGGAAATTATTTCTTAAGATTTACCCTGGGGGTGGGAGAGGCAGAGGGGAAGAGAGAGGGAATCCTTAAGCAGAATCCCCACTGAGCACAGAGTTTGATGTGGGGCTTGATCCCAGGACCTGATCTTGGATCATGACCTTAGCTAAAATCAAGAGTTGGCTGCTTAACTGACTGAGCCACCCAGGCGCCCCAAGGAAATTATTTCTTAGCTCTAAGAGTTGGAAAAATATTTACTACTATATCTTCTGACCTATGTAAGATGTAACCAGGGTGTGAAAGAGATAGTTAACTAATACCTGTTGTTCGTTTTGGTTGGCCTCATGGCTATCTGGAATAAAGATTATCTTTCCAGCTTCCTTGTACCTAGCCATGGCCACCGAAATTCTAGCCAGTGAGATGAGAGTGAAAGTGTGAGCAACCCCCAGAATGCACTTAAAGAAGAGTAAGGTGTGTGTTGCTGCTTCCTGTCTGCCTCCTGGCTGGCTGGGGTGTGGATGCAAGCTTCTCTTCTGATCATGGAGCTTTCCAGTTAGGAGGCTGTTGATCTCTGGCCTTTACTTATATGAGCAGGGAATGAGCCATCTTATTAAAGCCACTCTCATTTTGGGTTTTCTCTCATTCATCACCTACTCCTCATGCCTGAAGGTTCAGATAGTTTCTCTCTGTAGGTAATTTATACACTTCTGGCAAGGTGCCCATGTAAGAAGTCAAATAATACAAAATAAAAAGTCGGGAAATAATCAATATGATATATACCTAAATGCCATATCCTACATTAATTATAACCTAAAAGCAATATACAATGTAAAAACATATGTTACCTTTCACTTTTCAGAATTCATTCAAAGTGCTTTCTCCATTTCACTGTTTTAATTTTGTTTTGATTGTAATATGAACTCAGGTACTTCTAGTGCATCTACTATGTACTAAGCACAGATCTCTATGGTGAGGAAAGTGGTGAGCAGGAGCTTACACTGATGTATTTGTGGAGGAGACACATAATCAAAAAATGTTAAAAAGATAATTTCAGAAAGTGGTAAGTGCTATAAAAGAAATGGGCAGCATAATAAGATCATGGATGACAACTACCTTAGATAAGGTGGACAGGAGAGGAAGGGCCTCTTTGAGGAGATAACACTTGAAACCTGAAAAGTGGCAGCTTTTCTGAAAGGCTGGGGTGTGCTCTAGTTGGGGGAAATAGAAGTGACCTGGTGGGGGGAAATAGGAGACTGGTGTGATGAAAGCCAGGAGGAAAATGTCTCAAGAAGGAGGTGGTTGAGTCCAAGATGGAGGAGTAGGGGACCTTAGTTTTGACTGGTCCCAAGAATTCAATTAGACAACTATCAAATAATTCTGAACACCTGTGAACTCAACCAGAGATCTAAGAAAAGAACAACAGCAACTCTACAAATAGAAAAGTGACCACTTTCTGCAAGAATGACAAGACAGAAAAACTCACCTCAGAAAAAAAAAAAAAAAAAAAAGAACAAGAGGACAAGAGGCAGTACTGACTGTCAGGATCCTAATCAGTATGGACAGAAGTAAGATGTTGGAACTAGAGTTGAGAAAAATGACTATAAGAATACTACCTGGGCTTGAAAAAAAGCATAGAAAACACCAGAGAATCCCTTTTTGGAGAAATAACTAAAATCTAATCATGTCGTCATGAAAATGCTATTAAAAAGATGCAATAAAAAATGGAGGCTCTAACTGCTAGGATAAATGAGACAGAAGAGAGAATTAGTGATCTAGAGGACAAAATGATGGAGAATAAAGAAGCTGAGAAAAAGATAACTACTGGATCACAAGGGGGAGAATTTGAGAGATAAGTGATACCATAAAGCAAAACAATATTAAAATAATTGGGATTCTTGAAGAAGTGGGGAAGGGTACAGAAGGTATACTGTTGCAAATTATAGCAGAGAACTTTCCTAATCTGGGGAAGGAAACAGGCATTCAAGTCCGGGACGCACAGAGAACACACCCCTCAAAATCAGTAGAAATTGGTCAAAACCCCGAAATATAAGGGTGAAACTTGCAAATCTCAGAGATAAGGAGAAAATCCTGAAAGGCTCAGAACAAGAGGCCTGTAACCTACAAGGCTACAAACATTAGACTGACAGCAAACCTAGCCACAGACTTGGCAGGCCAGAAAGGACTGACATGATATATTCAGGGTGATAAAGGAGAAAGATATGCAGCCAAGAATACTTGATCAGACTAGATGTCATTCAAAATAGGAGAGATAAAAAGCTTCCAGGACAAACAGAAACTAAAAGAATTTGTGATCACTCAACTTGCCCTGCAAGGAATATTAAACAGGATCCTTTACGTGAAAAGAGAGCCCAAAAGTAACATAGACCAGAAGGGAACAAGGACAAGATACAGAAACAGAGACTTTATGAGTAATACAACAGCACTACATTCATCTTTCAATAGTTACCCCAAATATAAATGGGCTAAATGCCCCCAATCAAAAGAAACAGGGTATCAGATTGGATAAAAAAGCAAGACCCATGATCTGCTGTCTGCAGGAGACTCATTTTAGACCCAAAGATACCTCCAGATTGAAAATGAGGGCATGGAAAACCATTGATCATGCTAATGGACATCAAAAGAAACCTGGGGTAGCAATCCTTTTATCAGACAAATTAGGTTTTAAACCTTTAAACTGTAGTAAGAGATGAGGAAGGACACTATATCATAATTAAAGGGTCTGTCAAACAAGATCTGACAGTTGTAAATATTTATGCTTCTAACATGAGAGCAGCCAATTATATAAACCAATTAATAACAAAATTAAACACATTGATAATACAGTAATATCAGGGGACTTAAACACCTCACTCACTGCAGTGAACAGATCTCGAAGCAGATCATCATGAACAAGGAAACGAGAACTTTAAATGACACACAGGACCAGATGGACTTCACAGATATATTTCGAACATTCCATCCTAAAGCAACAGAATACATATTCTTCTTGAGGGCACATGGAACATTCTCCAGAATAGATCACATACTGGGTCACAAATCAGGTCTCAACTAGTACCGAAAGATTGGGATTATTTCCTGCATATTTTTGGACCACAGTGCTTTGGAACTGGAACTCAGTCACAAGAAAGAATTTGGAAAGAACTCCAGTAAAGTGTCAGGATATAAAATCAATGCACAGAAATCAGTTGCATTTCTGTACACCAACAACAGGACAGAAGAAAGAGAAATTCAGGAATCAATCCCATTTACAAATTGCACCCAAAACCATAAGATACCTAGGAATAAACCTAGCCAAAGAGGCAAAGAATCTATACTCAAAAAACTATAAAGTACTCATGAAAGAAATTGAGGAAGACACAAAGAAATGGAAAAATGTTCCATGCTCCTGGATTGGAAGAATAAATATTGTGAAAATGTCTATGCTACGTAAAGCAATCTACACATTTAATACAATTCCTATCAAAGTACCATCCATCTTTTTCAAAGAAATGGAACAAATAATCCTAAAATTTATATGGAACCAGAAAAGACCTCGAATAGCCAAAGGAATATTGAAAAAGAAAGCCAAAGTTGGTGGCATCACAACTCCGGACTTCAAGCTCTATTACAAAGCTGTCATCATCAAGACAGCATGGTACTGGCATAAAAACAGTCACATAGATCAATGGAACAGAATAGAGAGCCCAGAAATAGACCCTCAACTCTATGGTCAATTAATCTTTGACAAAGCAGGAAAGAATGTCCAATGGAAATAAATGATGTTGGGAAAATTGGACAGCCACATGCAGAAAAATGAAATTGGACAATTTCCTTACACCACACACGAAAATAGACTCAAAATGGATGAAGGACCTCCATGTGAGAAGGGAATCCATCAAAATCCTTGAGGAGAACACAGGCCCCAACCTCTTCGACCACAGCCGCAGCAGCCTTTTCCTAGGAACATGGACAAAGGCAAGGGAAGCAAGGGCAAAAATGAACTATTGGGATTTTATCAAGAATCAAAAGCTTTTGCACAGCAAAGGAAACAGTTAACAAAACCAAAAGACAACTGACAGAATGGGAGAAGATATTTGCAAACGACATATCAGATAAAGGGCTAGTGTCCAGAATCTATAAAGAACTTAGCAAACTCAACACCCAAAGAACAAATAATCCAATCAAGAAATGGGCAGAGGACATGAACAGACATTTCTGCAAAGAAGACATCCAGATGGCCAACAGACACATGAAAAAGTGCTCCATATCACTCGGCATCAGGGAAATACAAATCAAAACCACAATGAGATATCACCTCACACCAGTCAGAATGGCTAAAATTAACAAGTCAGGAAATGACAGATGCTGGCGAGGATGCGGAGAAAGGGGAACCCTCCTACACTGTTGGTGGGAATGTAAGCTGGTGCAACCACTCTGGAAAACAGCATGGAGGTTCCTCAAAATGTTGAAAATAGAGCTACCCTATGACCCAGCAATTGCACTACTGGGTATTTACCCTAAAAATACAAACATAGTGATCTGAAGGGGCACGTGCACCCGAATGTTTATAGCAGCAATGTCTACAATAGCCAAATTATGGAAAGAACCTAGATGTCCATCAACAGATGAATGGATAAAGAAGATGTGGTATATATACATAATGGAATACTATACAGCCATCAAAAGAAATGAAATCTTGCCATTTGCGACACCGTGGATGGAACAAGAGGGTATCATGCTTAGCGAAATAAGTCAATCAGAGAAAGACAACTATCATATGATCTCCCTGATATGAGGAAGTGGAGATGCAACATGGAGGGTTAAGGGGGAAGGAGAAGAATAAATGAAACAAGATGGGATTGGGAGGGAGACAAACCATAAGTGACTCTTAATCTCACAAAACAAACTGAGGGTTGCTAGAGGGAGCAGGGGGTTGGGAGAGGGGGATGGGGTTATGGACATTGGGGAGGGTATGTGCTAAGGTGAGTGCTGTGAAGTATGTAAACCTGGCGATTCACAGACCTGTACCCCTGGGGATAAAAATATATGTTTATAAAAATTTAAAAAAATTATAAAAAAAAAGAATTTGGAAAGAGCTCAAATACAGGGATGCCTGAGTGGTTCAGTCGGTTAAGCATCTGCCGTAGGCTCAGGTCATGATTCCTTGCTCAGTGAGAAGCCTGCTTTTCCCCCTGCCTGCCATTCCCCCTGCTTGTGCACTTATGCATGCATGCTCTCTCTCTCTCTGGAAACTAAGTTAAAAAAAAAAAAGTAAAAAAAAGTATTCAAATACATAGAGACTAAAGAGCATACTACTAAAGAATGGATGGGTCAACCAGGAAATTAAGAATTTTAAAAAAATCGATGGAAACGAATGAAAATGCAAACAACTGTTCAGAACCTTTGGAATGCAGCAAAGGTGGTCCTAAGAGAGAAGTATATAGCAATACAAGCCTTTCTCAAGAAACAAGAAAGGATGCAGCACCTGGGTGGCTCAGTTGTTGAGCATCTGCCTTTGGCTCAGGTCATGATCCCAGGGTCCTGGGATCGAGCCCCACATCGGCTCCCTGTTTGGCAGGAAGCCTGCTTCTCCTCTCCTACTCTCCCTGCATTTGTTCCCTCTCTCACTGTGTCTCTTTCTATCAAATAAATACATAAAATCTTAAAAGAAAAAAAGAAAGTTCTCTAATATATAAACTAATCCTACACCTAAAGGAACTGGACATAGAACAGCATATAAAGCCTAAACCCAGCAGGAGAAGATAATTCATAAAGATTAGAGCAGAAATCGGGGTACCTGCGTGGCTCATTGGGGTCTCTGCTTATTCTTATTCCTTGCTTGGTATGGGTCTTTTTTGGGGTTTTCTATTTCTTCCTGTCTTCAGCTCGGGTCACCATCCCAGGGTCCTGGGATTGAGCCCTGCATTGGGCTCTCTGCTTGACAGAGAGCCTGACTACTCCCCCCTGCCTCCACCTGCCTCTCTGCCTACTTGTGATCTCTGTCAAATAAATAAATAAAATCTTAAAAAAAAAAAAGATTAGAGCAGAAATCAGTGAAATAGAAACCAAAAGAATAGTAGAGCAGATCAACAAAACTAGGAGCTGGTTCCTTGAAGAATTAGTAAGGTTGACAAACCTCTGGACAGAGTTACCAAAAAGAAAAGAGGAGATACCCCAAATAAATAGAATCATAAATGAAAGAGGAGAGATCACATCCAACACTGAAGAAATATAATGATAAGAACATATTATGAGCAATTTTATGCCATCAAATTAGGCAATCTGGAAAAAAATCAATGCATTCCTAGAGACATATAAGCTACCAAAACTGAAACAGGAAGAAATAGAAAACCCCCAAAAAGACCCATACCAAGCAAGGAAATTGAAGCAGTAATCAAAAACCTCCCAACAAACAAGAGCCCAGGGCAGATGGCTTCCCAGGGGGGAATTCTACCAAAAATTAAATAAGAATTAATACCTATTCTCCTGAAGCTGATTAAAAAAAAAAAATGGAAGGAAAACATCCTAACTCTTCCTATGACAGCGGTATTACCTTGATCTCAAAACCAGACAAAGACCCCACCACAAAGGAGAATTACAGACCAATATCCCTGATGAACATGGATGCAAAAATTCTCACCAAGATACTAGCCAATAGGATCCAACAATTCATTAAAAGGATTATTCACTACAACCAAGTAGGATTTATTCCTGGGCTGCAAGGGTGGTTCAACATCTGCAAATCAATGTGACACACTACATTAGTAAAAGCAAGCACAAGAATCAGATATCTCAATAGATGCAGAAAAAGCATTTGACAAAGCACAACATCCTTTCTTGACTAAAACTCTTCACAATGCAGGGATAGAGGGAACATAACTCAATATCATAAAAGCCATCTACGAAAAGCCCACAGTGAATATCATTCTCAGAGGAAAAAAACAAAGCTTTCTCCCAAAGGTCAGGAACATGGCAGGGATGTCCACTGTCACCACTGTTGTTCAATGTCGTATTAGAAGTCCTAGCCTCAGCAATCTGACAAGAAGAAACAAAAGGCATCTGAATTGGCAAAGAAGAAGTCAAACTGTCACTCTTTGCAGATGATATGATACTCTATGTGGAAAACCTAAAAGACTGCATCCCAAATTCCTAGAACTCATACAGGAATTTAGCATAGTGGCAGGATATAAAAAATCAATGCACAGAAATCAGTTGCATTCCTGTATACTAACAGTGAGACAGAAGAAAGAGAAATTAAGGAGTCAATACCATTTATAATCACACCAAAATGATAAGATACCTAGGAATAAACCTAACCAAAGAGGCAAAGGATCTGTGCTCAGAAAACTATAGAATACTCATGGAAGAAACCCAGGAATACACAAGGAAATGGAAAAACATTCCATGCTCAGGGCTTAGAAGAACAAATATCTGTTAAAAGATCTATGCTACCTAGAGCAATATATATATTCAAAGCAATCCCTATCAAAATACCATCAACTTGGGGCGCCTGGGTAGCTCAGTGGGTTAAAGCCTCAGCCTTCGGCTCAGGTCATGATCCCAGGGTCCTGGGATCGAGCCCCGCATGGGGCTCTCCGCTCTGTGGGGAGCCTGCTTCCGCCTCTCTCTCTCTGCCTCTCTGCCTGCTTGTGATCTCTCTCTGTCAAATAGATAAAATCTTTAAAAAAAAAAAAAAACCATCAACTTTTTTGACAGAGCTGGAACAAATAATCCTAAAATTTATATGGAACCAAAAAGGAAATAGCAAAAGGAATGTAGAAAAAGACAACTAAAGTTGGTGGCATTACAATTCCAGACTTCAGGCTCTATTACAAAACTATAATCATCAAGACAGAATGGTACTGGCACAAAAATAGACACAGAGATCAATGGAACAGAATAGAGAAACCAGAAATGGTCAGCTAATCTTTGGCAAAGCAGGAAAGAATATCCAATGGAAAAAAAAGACAGTCTCTTCGACAAATGGTGTTGGGAAAATTGGACAGCCACATGCAGAAGAATGAAACTGGACCACAAAAATACACTCAAATGGATGAAAGACCTAAATCTAAGAAGGAAGCCATCAAAATCCTACAGAACATAGGTAGCAACCTCTGTGAACTTGGCCACAGCAAGTTCTTGCCAGACACATGTCTAATGGCAAGGGAAAGAAAGGCAAAAATGAACCAATTTGAACTTCATCAAGATAATAAGCTTTTTCACAGCAAAGTAAACAGTTGACAAAACCAAAAAAACCTACAGAACAGAAGAAGAAATTTACAAATGTCTTATCAGATAAAGGGCTAGTATCCAAAATCTATAAAGAACTGATCAAACTCAACACCCTAAAAACAAATAATCTAAGCAAGAAATGGGCAGAAGACATGGACAGACATTTCTCCAAAGACAACATCCATTTGGCCAACAGACACATGAAAAAATGCTCAACATCACTCAGCATCAGGGAAATACAAATCAAACCCACAATGAGAGGGGTGCCTAGGTGGCTCAGTCAGTTAAGCATCAGCTTTTGGCTCATGTTGTGATCTCAGGGCCCTGGGACTGAGCCCCATGTCTGTCTCCCAGCTCAGTGGGGAATCTGCTTCTCTCTCTGCCCCTCCCCCTACTTGTGCTCTCTCTCCCAAATAAATAAATATTTTTTTTAAAAAAAGGTGATCAAAGAGACCTATATAATCAAATTTTAGAGCCAAAAGAGAGAGCGAAGAACAGAGGGGTTTGGATTTCATACCCCAGGAACATTTTAGCTAGGTTGCTCACCACTTCAAAAAAAAAAAGTGTAATTAGTTTATTAGACTGCATTCATTCTTTAAAACATTACTCAGATGCTATGCTACTTCGTTTATGAAATTCCCCCAGGTAAAGTTAAATCACTTTTCCCTCTGAATGGTTTCTGTACCTTTTACATCTACTATCATATCCCCTTTACATGTATTTATCATATGGAAATCTTTTCAACTATGAGCTTCTGGAGAGAACAGATAGAGCCTTATCTGTTGCTGTAGTTCAGGGCCACCAATAGTGACTATATAAGTTGTGCACTTACCATAGTATCTTTGATAACTGTAGATGTCCAGCCTTCAAAAGTATAGCAAGGATGAACTTTGTCTCCATGAGGACAATCAAAGCATCGCTCTGTGTCATACCCATAATTCAGTAGCATCCTGAGCATGACTTCATCTTTCAGCGTGTACTGCAGTGCTGATGGGAAATGTAAAGGGTTGACTTTGCAGAAATAATTGACATTGGCCCCATGCCGGAGCAGCAGACTTATCAGCTCATAGTTGCCCATCCGCAGGGCTATCTGGAGGCAGTTAACTGGGTCTTGATTAGGCAGAGCTCCAGCACTCAGAAGCAGCTTAACTGAAGAGAGGTCACCATTTGATACAGCAAAATATAAAGCTGACTTCCTGTGGTCATCATAGTGTTTGCGAATTCTCTGATCCAGCATGAAATTTACATCAAATCCCTCCTGGATGAGGAGTTCCAGGCATTCGGGGTGGGCTCCTGCTGCTGCACAGTGCACGGGACTGATGCCACTTTGTTTAATGGCGGCAAGATCCGTCACTGGAACCAAAATCTTTAGGACTCTGAGAAAGAGTTTCAAAGTGCATTTAAAAAATTGTTTTGCTAAGATGCAGCATTAACCTGTTTACAATGGTTTTATACCAGTACCGGATGGTATTAGTATCAGGTGACATTAGGACCCCCCAGCCAAAAAGTGCATAATTCCTGCAGCCAAAAGCTCAGAAACTTAATAAAGTTAAATGAAACTACTGTCTTTATATAAAACTCAGAATTACTCTAGTCACTGAAACCTGGGGTTCCCCATATAAAGACCTGATAATAAAGTAGTTTTATGTCCCTTTTGTGGCTAGAGGATACCTGTCTTTACCACTTTCTCATTGATTAAGAGTTTCCTACCTTTAGAAGGGATGTTGGAATTACAGGATCAGAGATTAAGTAATACAAAGTTCCCAGAAGCTTCTCCAGAACCTCCCTCCCCCCATAGTTCTTACTATTTCTATCGGCAGTAACATAATTGAACTTACAACAAATGGCCTCTGTCAGCTGCCACATGAATGGGCAGGTGGCCTGAATTCTTAGGGATGTTGGCATCAGCTCCATGCTCTAGTAGAAGAGTCACCGAGTCTGGATTTCCTCCACTAGCAGCTTCAAGTAAGATGGAAGAAGAGTCCGAGGCCTGCCCAAGAGCGTTAGCTCCTAAAAGGAAAAAGAGTCTTGTTGTGCAAAAAGTCTTTTTCCAATGTATTGCTTATGCATTCTGAATATATCAGCACAGCCAGAAAGTAGTTAGAAAGGAGCCACTTTAGCAAAGCACTATGAATCAAAGAAATAAAAATGTACCTCCTGCTCTTAGCCAGTTTATAATGTACCTGGGGAAGGAAGAAGTGGTACAAACAGTCTCTGACTTATGAGTAGGTTGGCTTTCAGAGGAATTTTATAAGGTGTTTATTTGGAACTTGAAAATTCCAGGAGAATTAATTTTATAAAGGGTGATTTTATTTCCAGACCTGCCCATAAAAGCCCACTTACCCCATATATATAGGGTGGTACCCCAACCCTGTTGGATGGTAGCACCAGGCCATCTGTTGATGTCATGGTGGAAAATGACATTTGTTCTGTGGTGGGATGTTCATAGAAAGACACACCATAGTTGTTTGTAGTTGAAGTTGGGGACTTAAGAGTTAAAAGGATACATTGTGGTGCCCATAGGACGCTGAATGTCATGTGATGGTGTGGATGGTAAGAGTACAAGCAGGCAAAATGTCCTCTAAAAGTTCTTAGTTCCAGACTTTGAGGGGGAATTGGATGGTGAAGGAAGGAGAAAGATGTTCCAGTTGCAGAAGGCCTCTCAGTAAAATGGGTTTTGAAGAAAGAGTAGTCTTTGAATGGACAAAGAGCAAGGGGAGAATCCTCCTGGGGACATTCACAGAGGATGTGGTTTTAAATTAGAAGAGACTCCACAGTCATCAGAACATGGTAGCTGCCAAGAACCCCATTCCTAGAATGCACAAAGAAAGGTCTAATAAGCCTCCATGGAAAGAGTGTTGACTATGGACAGGTTCCTTTATGTGCATCATTTCTAAACTTCACATCAACCCTAATAAGGAGATGCCAGTATTTCCACTTTAAAGATGAAAAAACTGAGGTTCATGGAGGTTAAGTGACTTCTTCAAAGATGCACAGCTGGTAAGCAAGGTAGTCGGGATTCACAAGCAGATGGGACAGACCCAGGGCCCGTTTTTGTGGTGCCATGTTGCCACCCTAGTAACGCAGGGTGGTAAAGTACTGGGACTCAGCATGAGACAGATGTGGGTTCCAATCTTGGCTCTGCCATTTCCTCGCTGTGTCGATTTGTGCAAATTACTTCATAAGGGAGTTACCTCAGGGAAATACCTCACTGAGGTCAACGGATGCTGGTTTCTTTTAAGAGTTAAGGTCTTAAAATCTGGCGCCTCTCCTCTTTATATTTTAATCAGTGATCTACACAAAAGATGGCTCCTTTTTGTGTAGATGAAGGATCCAGTGTTTTCATGACTTTAGACATCTCTGATATTGCTCGTTTAAAACGTCTTACTTACAATGTCTTATGGCCACTGATCAAAAACTACAACAGCTTCCCCTATATGATGGGAGAGTTCCAGGTAAGTCTAAAAAAGCAGAAAGTTGTTCTTTAAAAAAAGAGCCCCTGTAGTCTAGAATATTGGAGAGCAGGACCATATATTGTTGAAGAAAGAAATAAGGCTTCTGGACACAAACAGGAAGGAGAATAAAGAAGGTAAATCTAATATTGGGACTTTATTAAATCTTGGTAAAGATTTGCATCTTTGGCAAAAAGTTCTTAATCCTACATTGCTTCGCCAATGGGGGTCTCCTCAAAGACAACAAATGCCAAAGTTTTCTGAGTCAAGGTCTCTGCCAGTTTAACTAGGATCTCGAATTGGCAGCAGGGGAAGGTGTATATAAAGGGAAGTCCTCCAACTGGTATCATCCCTAGTCCTGTTCCTTAAGTGTAGAATGAGGACAGTGCCTACTTCATAGGACTTTGGAAGGTCATATGAAGAACCATAGGTAGCTTAACAGCTCATACTTAGAAAGTACTCAATAAATCTAAGTTGCCTTCCCCTTATCTCAGTTGTGGTTATTACTGGAGAGAGAACTAGGACCCAGAGAGAAGCCACCAGGAAACAATTCCTAACAACAGAAACATCTGATAACACACTGGACTGCCCGTGTAGAGACAACATGTAGAGGGTGATGTGGGGTCTGTGACCCTAGAAAAGAACAACACATAAAAAATTAAACAAAAAAACACAGCAGGGTTGGGGAACATTATGTAAAAGAGTAACCTGCATCCTAGTAATCTTACGGAAATTACTTCACATCACAGGACAGATATTCAATCTCTATTTTAGGCTTTTTAGTAGCCAGTATTAACACATGCTTTCATCAAATATTTATGTTAGGCTTAAGTAAAATGTTAACTTTTATTATGCTGAAGCTCTCCATGAAAAGGACGACACTTGCATCATGTTACCCCTTGGGGGTGTGCTGACCGTATAGAAAATCTTGCCTTTCTGCAGTAACATTTCCATGATTTCAGTGTGTCCACTTTGGGCAGCAAGAGCGAGAGGAGTGAATCCATAGGAGCTCTGTGGGTCAGGGTGTGCCCCTGAAACCAACATCAGCTTCACTATGTCCTGCCTGCCCAGTTTGGCTGCTTCGTGGAGAGCTGTCCTCTCGTTGGTACAACGCAGATTCACGTCTGCCCCATAGCTGATGAGCAAGGCGGCCATCTCATAGGAGTTGTGTAGGACAGCTGGGAAATTAGAGGTGAAATAGGCATCACGTTCACCAGGAAATTATGGCCAGAGTATCTTATTAGCCCAGTGTCGCTCAGGCTTTGTAAGGAGCTCTTCCACCTACTCCCATATGCAAGCATTTCATGTTTAGGAAACAGATTGTAAAATGTGGCTTATATCCAATAATATTAATAGTGTTTTACATCGATAATCTATGGGGTTTTCTGTAAGCCATGAACAATTATTGCCTGCTCATGTGACTAATAAACATAAACATACATGATTTTCATTTATCATTTCTTCCCTCAAGAAAATGGGATCTTAAGTACCCAATACAGTCCTAGAAATGTTTTTAAGTGCTTTAAGTGAAAAAACCAGCAATAATTAGGAAATTATTTTTTTACTTTTTTTAGGGAGGGGTAGCATGCAAATGAACAGAGGGGCAGAGCTCAGCACATAGCCTGTCTTGGGGCTCAATCTCATGACCCCAAGATCATGACCTGAGCTGAAATCAAGTCATTGCTTACCCACTGAGTGACCCAGATGCCCCAGGAAATTATTATTATTATTATTATTTTTAAAGATTTTATTTATTTATTTGACAGAGAGAGATCACAAGTAGGCAGAGACGCAGGCAGAAAGAGAGAGAGGAGGAAGCAGGCTCCCTGCTAAGCAGAGAGCCTGATGCAGGACTCAATCCCAGGACCCTGAGATCATGACCTGAGCCACCCAGGTGCCCCAGGAAATTATTTTTAATCATATGTTTTGTTAAAATCTTCTAGGGGCACCTGGGTGGCCCAGGGGGTTAAGCCTCTGCCTTTGTGTCAGGTCATGGTCTCAGGGTCCTGGGATTGAGTCCCGCATCAGGCTCTCTGCTCAGCGGGGAACCTGCTTCCCCCTTCTCTCTGCCGGCATCTCTGCCTACTTGTGAACTCTCTCTGTCAAATAAATGAATAAAATATTAAAAAAAATTTTTTTCTAACTGGCTTTTCTGCATTTATGCTGTTACCATTCACATTTGGATGATAATCTTCTAGTCCTTCAAGATTCTAAAACAATGTATCCATTTCCCAGGGCATCTGGGTGGCACAGTTAAGTGACTGACTCCTGGTTTCTGCTCAGGTGTGATCTCAGGGTCTGGGAATCAAGCCCCACATCTTGATCCATGTTCAGCTTGGAGTCTGCTTGAACTTCCCTCTCTCCCTCTGCTCCTCTCACTCATACGTGTGCTCTCTCCCTCTCTCTCAAATAAAGCTTAAAAAAAAAAATGTATCCATCTCCCTATCCAATTGCTGGTTATTGGTACCCACTGTGTGTGAGGAAGCTTGCTGGGTGCCAGATGTTGAATCTGTGAACTTTGTTCATAACCATTTATAAATATGCCCTGGAAAGTGCTTCAGGACTAGAAATACAGAGTGCCAAGGGCTTTGGGTCTTTCTTAACTTATTGAGCTGACATTAGTGTGCACTTTCATTCTGGAAACTCATGTCCTCTGTTTAAGGAAATGATTTTCTCGACTTACTCATTGATGATATAGGACCTCCATCTTGTCTGTTCTCTTTCTAGCATTTCTGAGATTCACATGTTGCTCCTCTCTTTTTCTTTCCTATTTTCATTTCTTATCTTCTGGAACTTTTCCTAAATTTTATCTCCTAGCATTTGTTTTTAGTTTTATACTTCTCCTCCCATTTTTAATTTTCAAGGGCATTTTTGTTGTTTTGTTCTTTTGGAATGTCCTGTTATTCCATTACCTTTCACTAATTTCTCTAACTTCATCATAATTTCCCCCTACATTTTACTTTCCCTAGTCTTGTCTCCTCCAAGTTGCTTATCTCGAAGATTTTGCTCAGATAATCCTTATCAGTCTGCTTGTGATTGGAGAGTTGGGGGCTAAAACGTGTTGACTGGGAATCCTAAACATTGGGAGTGGCTCTTGGGCTGTGTTCCTGTGTGTTGATCTGCCTGGGAGCCCTCAATTATAATTTCTTTCTTTCTTCTTGGGTATATCAAATTCCCCAGAGAAGCCTCCTCTTGAAGGGTAGAGTTCTGGCTGCCAGCTTTCTAGAATCCTGGTGGAAGAAAGGGCTGGGAGGTCTCAGCCTGTGTTTACTTAATTTCTCCAGTGTTTCAATCTGGTGCCCCCACCATTACCAAGTATCCTCCCAGTCCGGAGAGCCTCTGTTTAAACCACCCAGAGAAAAAACCTCCAGAATTCAGGTGAGGTGAAGCAGGGATCTGTAGCTCTGGGTGCTTGATCCTTAATAGTGTTCCAGCAGTCCTGCTAGGTTAGCTGCCCGTCCTTCGTCGGGGCTCCAGGAGGTAACTATTGCCAACAACTTCCGGGGCTTTTGATATAACTGTATCGCTTTCCCCAAGAGCAAGTTAAGATTCGGCTTTCTTGTCACTGACTATTCATCCACCTGCCCTCCAGGTTTTCACAAACTATGCTGCTCTTGTCCCCTCTCCTGTTCTCTCTCTTTTGTATCTTACCTCTTTAAAGCAATTTCTTTACTATAATTTTAGTGAAGACTCAAGAGGGAGCAAAATCAGCCATTGGCATTCAATCTGACATCAGCTGCCTCTTTGTGTTTCTTACCCTGAATTCACTGGTGAAGGTACTGTGCAGAATGATCAGCTCATCCATATGGAGTTTGCCTTGGGCCACCCTGTGGGCCAGTCTACAGAAAGCTTCCTGAGGGTCAGGAACCCACGTCTGGTCAGCTGGGACCAGAATGCCAGCCCTGCAACCATGCATGAAAAGCTCCCCTTCCATTTGCAAGGACGTGGAAGGAACTAGAGAGAACTATGCTAAGTGAAATCAAAAAGACAAGTACCATATGATTTCATGCATACGTGGAATTTAAAAAACAAAACGAGCAAAGTTGGGGGGAAGGAGAGAGAAAGAGGCAAATGAAGAAATGGACTCTTCACTATAGAGAACACACAGATGGTGACGGGGTGGGGGTAGGGGGGTGGGGGGCATCCCCAGGTGATGGGGATTAAGGAGGGCTCTTGTTGTATGAGCACCGGGTGATGTATGGAGGTGTTGAATCACTGTATTGTTCAGGTGAAACTAATATAACACTGTATATTGAATGGAATTAAAATAAAAACTAAAAAAAATTTTTTTGACTTTGAAACCTGTGGGCATGGAGGACACTCAGAATTACAGACTGTTTTCCGGAGACAAGGTATTAATTTACCTGTAAGAAGAGGAGAAATGCCTTCAGAATTCTTGGCATTCGGATTGCAGCCATTGAGAAGAAGAAAATGGGCATTTTCTAAGAGGCAAGTGCTGACAGCCAAGAAAAGTGGCGTTTCACCATTGTGGGTGGTTTGCTCCCACACGCTGGGTTTTGAAGCTGAAATAAATCCATTACACCATTACACAGGTGAACATACAAAATAAGGTTTACATATATTTCTCAGAAGCATCAGGAAGAGTTATAATGGGAGTTTACCTTTCAGGGTTATTTGCAAAATGTTCTTATTTAACTGCACTGCGGCCCTGTGCAGAGGAAGCCAGCCTGTCCCGTCTGCTTCCTCAAAAGCAGAATGGTGCTTGGTCAAGTGTGACAACGCATCTTCCTTACCTATTAGCAAGTCAAAAGGGGAACAGATTCACATTTGGCACAAACACCTGAGGCAGCCCGTGCTGCTTCTGTATTCCTCCCTCCAGGTTAGTGCCCAAGCCGACAGAGTTCCAGCCCCAGCCTGATGAGAGACGCATTAGAAGGGCAGGAGACTAAGAAGCAGTAAGGCCTTCTGCCTAGTGTTCCCTATCCCCCGTGGCCTGTGGCCGCCCCCTTGGGCTGTCATATACAAACAGCTCAGTCCGCCCAGGAGCCCAGCAGCGCTTTGCTAAGTTGTGCTGTGGTATTTTCTCGCAGGCTCTGGAGAATCAGCGGTGGGCCCCACAGGGTGGAGCATCTGGGAGAACATGCTTCGGGGCTTCGTGAGCTTGGCGGGGGAGTGCCGCCGGTGTCAGCCTCACACGGTACCAGGAGTTGGAGAGGATAGAATAGGAAGAGTACTTAACTGCCTCAATTGTTTCAATTATCTTCTTGTAGTCAGCACTCAAGAAGGAATGGAGGCTGCGTAGAAAACAAATATATATGTAAGACCCAAAGTGAGGGAAAAGCAAAGGCATCTGACAGAAACACAAAGGGTAAGGGCAACTGATTTTAGCCGAGGATGAACTCTTCGATGAGGCAGTTACTGACGCTGCATGGAAATAGTGCCAAAATATAGTTTGACCCGTCTTCCAGGGGAACCGCTCTCCCGTGACTGTCTTCCTTGGTGGTGGGGGGTGGGGGCGGTGAGGGGGGCCGCCGCATTATCCTACCTGTCTTAAGTAGCCTTTCCTCATTCCTTGAAGTGACTGACCAAGTCAGCAAGCCTTCCTACCTACCACATAGCTCTTGCAAGTCTAATGACTGAAATTTTAAACTATAGTTAATTTTAATTTTTCTGAAACATTTCAGTCATCAAAATCTTATGCCTTTCAACCTAAAATCATGACTGAATTACTGAACATAAAAATTTTTCATCACAAGGTTAATAGAACAGATAATCTAAGAAGCCCAATCTCTCTTTTTCTTTTTTTTTTAAGATTTTATTTATTTATTTGTCAGAGACAGAAGGAGAGAGAGCGAGCGAGCACAGGCAGACAGAGAGGCAGGCAGAGGCAGAGGGAGAAGCAGGCTCCCTGCCGAGCAAGGAGCCCGATATGGGACTCGATCCCAGGACCCTGGGATCATGACCTGAGCCGAAGGCAGCTGCTTAACCAACTGAGCCACCCAGGCATCCCAGAAGCCCAATTTCTTTACAAAACTTTATTGAAAGATGACTTTAAAGAATATTCCTAAATGTAACACAAACATGTAGGAATAGTGCAGTAAAAGAGCACAAACTCTGAAGCCAGACTGCCTGCCTCTCTCACTTACTAGCGCTGGGACCTTGGGCAACACTCAACTTGTCTCCTCATCTCTACATGGGGATAATAGGACTTAACACATAGAGCAGTAACAAGAATTAGAATTTAAATGAGTCACTATTTATGAAATGCTTAAAATAGTGTGGCACGAAGTGATCAGTCCATGAGTTTGTTACTTTAAAAAGGGGGGGGGGGTTGCCTGGGTGGCTCAGTGGGTTGAGGCCTCTGTCTTTGGCTCAGGTCATGATCCCAGGGTTCTGGGATCAAGTCCCGCATCAGGCTCTCTGCTCAGCGGGGAACCTGCTTCCCTTCCTCTCTCTCTGCCTACTTGTGATCTCTGTCAAATAAATAAAAATCTTAAAGACAACCACAACAGTTTTAGTGACTTCGACATCCCTATATTTAATTATAAAATCTCTTGGAGTTAAAACACATTCATCCAGTTTTATGTCCAGCCGGCAAACAGAGGTCACCATCCCCAGCAAACAGGGTTTATCACCCCTGAAAAATAATAGTAACTACTGGGGGGTTAGGCCGCAGGTCAGCCAGAGAGTCTGAGCAAGTGTGCCTGGCTGTGCTCAGTCCACAGCCAGGGCGATCCTTTTACACCACAGAAGGTCTTTTCCTGGTGCTGTCATCGCAGAGCTCTGAATACGCACCCTTCAGAAACGGTTAGTCTTTTCTAGGTTTACATAATTCCTCCTTTTGATTTGAATAATGACTGGACCTAACCCCACCTCCCCACTGAGGCTGAGGATAATTTTCTATGTGTATTGGTTGGATTTATGCATTCCCTTTGAATCTCCAAACACCAGATGCATTAGAGTTCTCTAGTCTTTCTTATCCTTGTGCATTTCTTCACATTTGCAGCCAGAGCTGCTGCTAACCTCCTTCAACTGTTTACTCCCCAATTACATTCTGATTTATTTCCAAATTTCCCTGTCTGGCTGGTGAGACATTAAGTCTCCTAGATAATTTAAGTGACAGTTCCTTGGGTTTTGACCTTCTCTCCTGTTTTTATCACAACACTAGAGCTGTGCTAACAACAAGTCTCCACTATTGAATACTCACACTACATTGCCAATGAAATACAGTTACCTCTCATCTGCCGATGCCTGCTGTGTAGTCCTCGGCCTGTGAATGTCCTGTAAACTCTGCTGGATGATGAGCTGGGTATCAAAGTCCTCATCTGTGTCTTCATCACTCGTGGAATTATCCATGTGGAACGCTGACAGATTTAAAGGCAGAATGAATTGAAAATATTTTTCCAGTTGTGTAAAGACTTAAATACTTAAAATGACAAATGAAATTCAGAAACCTACAAAATTGATAGGATTGGGAAAGAAAATGCAAAATTTAGGGAAAAATTCATTAAATTTTTTCCCCATAAATTTAAAAAAGTTTTCTGAACAGCCACAAATTCAACATACATTAGAAGTTTCCAGGAGCAGCCATTTACTTCAAGCCTATTCAGGAAAAACAACCTTTCATATAAAAAATTAGGTCAGTGCCATTTGACTATGAAAATAATATTTTAGTCTTGGCTTAGGAGTTTTTTCTCAGTCATTGTAGCACCCACCCCAAAGAACATCTTTATACTGAAAATAACAGTAAATACTAAAAACAAAGTTATAGAAATATATGTCCTCTCAAAAAACAACTTGTACCAGAATATTGGTAGTTAAAAATAATGTATTTTATTAGGTAATATCTCAGTGGTTTTAAAAGCACATTTCTGTTTTAGCATAGAATAGGTTTGATCACATACCAAAGACTTTTTACCTTCTGGTATATCCTTCAGGAGAGCATGGAAGTTCTCACTGTCAAAGATTAGCACATCAGAATTTTCATTTATATTTAGGCTCTCCGCTCCCCTGTAGTGACCATTCCATTAATAGCTTTACTATAAATACCCGATCATAAGACAGTCTGGCACACTCTCCTTGTTTTTTTTTTTTTACATGTGGTTTAGCTGTCTTTGGAAACATGATCTCTTTTCTTCACTGCTGTATTCATCAAATTTAAAGGACTAAACATTTTATTCCTGGTATAAAATGCTTTTGCAAGGGATGGGCTGTGTGAAGGGATAAGACTAAAAATTACAGCCACTGCAGACCAGCATCCGTTTTCCACTGGAGAGGCCATTTTTCTCAGACCGATTTATCAGAGCGTCTCTCCTACCTATCCTGAGTCACAGCGGAGCCCCACCTGCATTTCCTCCATGTTAGAGAGCTGCAGCCTAAAGTGTCCTGAGACTCCCAAGAAAGGAATTAATTCCATACAAGATGATAAAATTTCGACTGTAGTTTTGTTTTGTTGAAATGTTTTAAAATTGTTAATCTATACCATTATCAATATATGCTAAATAATCTTAACTATTAAACATAACAAAGAGACACTTGGCATTGCCAATCAAACATGAAAGCAATGCCCAGCAGTGTGTAGGCCCATCCCCAGCCATCTTACTACCTTTGCACGCAGACTTCACTGTCTGAGTTAACTTGCCTCCACACGGGGATACGGTGAGCAGTGGAGCTAATGCTATAAAAGCGTGAATGTAAGGGGTTTAGGTCTGGGATTGTTTTGATATTTTCCTTATTTAGAATCCCCTCTGGTAGGTGAGTGGAAAGTCAACTATTACTGAAGCTGAAAACATGACTTAACACTTGTGAAAACATATTTTCTGATACTAAATTTTATGCAGTTAGTCTCCCCAAATCTGTTTTTCACCTACATAGAAAATAAATAGAAGTTCCAAAGGTTTCTCAGATGCTTCAAAGAAACATTTCCTTCAGGTTTTCTAGACGAGCTGTATTCCAGTCAAGCAAGAGTGGTACATCAGGGAGGAGGGCTGTGAAAAGACCATTTAAAAGAAAGACACATGGGGTGCCTGGGTGGCCCAGCCTGTTATGTATCCAACTCCTGATCTCAGCTCAGGTCTTGATCTCAGGGTTGTGAGTTCAAGCATTGGGTTGGACTCCACACTGGGCATAGAGCCTACTTCAAAAAAAAAAAAAAAAAAATGAGGGGCGCCTGGGTGGCTCAGTGGGTTAAGCCGCTGCCTTCGGCTCAGGTCATGATCTCAGGGTCCTGGGATCGAGTCCCGCATCGGGCTCTCTGCTCGGCAGGGAGCCTGCTTCCTTCTCTCTCTCTCTGCCTGCCTCTCAGTGTACTTGTAATTTCTCTCTGTCAAATAAATAAATAAAATCTTTAAAAAAAAATGACACGAAGATACTTGGTTTTATAATATATATATTTTGAAGTATGTGAAGATAACACACATTTTTTTTTAATGTCTTTCATATATTTTCCCAAGTTTTTCCAATCTAGTTGTCCAACTGACACAGCAAAGCAACCCCACGCTTGATCCAGTGTTGAGTGGGTTGGTCCGTCTTCAACAACATTGCAATAACAAAGTTAGTGGAATGTCCTGTAGTGGAAAGGGTTCCTTTACGTTCACTTGTCTTGTAGAGGGGACAGACGTAGGCATTTGATTTCACAATCTGAGACTTCAGAGCTTGGAAAAGAAAGAAATACGTTCATTTGGTAAAGGGAAAGCAGTGCCTGGGACTAAAAGACCAACTATTTTAGTACTAAAGCAAAGATCATGATTACAATATTTGAACATTTTGATGTTGTTATTGTTAGTTTACTGTGGGAATAGGATTCTGGCTGTGGAACAAGACAAGTGATTTCATGTGGTGTGTGATTCTTAGTCTACAGGATAGAAATCGAGAGCTTTCAGGAATCCTGATAACTCAGCCAGCATGAAAACACTCGGGAGGTTGTGGGAGAGGAGGAGAATGTAGGGAAGAAGGAATAAAATACATTAGGTAATGAGGCGGGCATAAAAAGAGAGACCACCACTGCTTGGAACCCGAATGCAAGAAATGCATAAATCAGAAGGAGCGGAAGTTACTGTTTGCTTTCAGCAGGTTATTACTAGGAAAAACTCACTAACTCTTACCTACTCACAGAAAGAACCTACATATTATCCTTGAAAGGCCCGATATGAGATATTAGGAGCCTTTCCAAACTAAGGCTGCATTTCTTGGAGTTATAATTGAACTGCGTTACTAATGAAAATGCTTAATTTGTGAGGTGGTGATTGTGGGTGATTTGGAAACGTTTCCATGGATAGTTAAAGGAGAACAAAAACACTAGAGAAGAAAGAAAAATTGAAGGAGTCTCATTTGTTCAGATTCAGGGAAAAATAAAGGTAGCAGAAGTCAGGAAGGAGCAAGGAGCTTTCCCAGGAGAGCAGAGCTGGCCTCCACACCCTGTGCCTTGCAACAGCTGTGCCTTTGGGCACCTGGATGGCTCTGGGGCTTAGGGGTTTCCTGTAGCCAGAAGACTCTAGCCACCAGCTGTGTGTTTCTGAGAGGTGTGCAAAGGCTTTTCAGCATCAAAATATTGATGGGAAGCTCTGGACTCTGGAAAAGTAGAAGGGGGGGGGGGGGGGGGCAGAGAAAATGTTGCATTCCATGGGATAAGAGCAAAAAGAGGCAGAATGATATCTCCAGAATAATATGAATTCAACACAAAACAGGGGAAAAATATATTTCCAATGTAAACATTCAGTCGCTATTTATTGTAATTAAACAATGTTTTAATAGGTTTGAACAAAGACTTAATTGGGGGAGCCGTTAAAAATATCTATGATTACCCTTCTCTAAAACTCTTAAGAAACTTTATTAGAGGTAGACTTACTTGGTTTTATCCATATGATGGGCATCAGGTCAAATAGAAGTTTGGGACGTTGTTCGGCAAGCAATCCACTGAGAGGACAAATAAACATGTTTATTAGAAGTAAGATGAAATTTGCTTCTAGAAACTGCTATTTAGATATTGGCTTTTAATACAAGAGAGGATCAGAAATACTCAGAGAAAGGAATATAAAACAACACAAAACACAGCCAAGGAAGAGACAGTGAATAATTAAAAGAAACAAAAGATAATTATGGCAAGGCAGTGTGTGCAAACAGTGGACAAATATTAATTCCTGCCACTTTTTAAAAAATATTTTATTAATTAATTTATTTATTTTAGATAGAGCACAAGCAGGGGGAAGGGCAGAGGGAGCGGGAGAAACGGTCTCCCCACTGAGCAGGGAGCCCAACTCAGGGCTCAGTCCTAGGACCCTGGGATCATGACCTAACCCAAAGGTAGACGCTTAACCAACGGAGCCGCCTAGGGAACCCTTCCACTTTTTAAGCACAGTCCATGAGGTCAACACTATTGTATCACCTTTGGTTCCCACTGTGGCCTTGTCCCTATTCCTGTTCCACTCATGAAAAGTGGAGGCTCAGAGAGATTGACACAGACCTTCAGCGCCGGAGTCAGAATTCAAATGTACATCTGCCTATCTAGAAAACATGGTTTCTTTTCCCTATGCTAGATTGTCTATTTGTTCAAAAAAAAGAGGGAAGGAGGAAGGGAAGGAAGGAAAGAGAGGAGGAGGAGAGGGAGGGAGGAGGAGGAGGAAGGAAGAAAAAGATGAATGAATACACACTTTAGGAAAGGGAAGTTAACACAAATGTCAGTACTGTGATGAAAAAGAAGACAGACAGAAATAACCACAGGAACTAGACGCAGCTAAGTCTCCTCTTCGCCCTGTCTTGGAATGATCTCTCTAGAGCCTCCGTCTTGCTGCCTTCAAGTGCCTCTCTGGGCTTCAGCCTTTAACCCTCCCTTGAGAGCAAAGCCTAACTCCGACCTTGGAAATAGAGGACTGTGCTTATTAATGAACTGATAAAGAGCAGGGCTCCAAGGGAAATAATCACTCCCCTTCCCTCTTAGCCCGATGTACATTTTTAAAAATTTATATATTATTTGAGAGCGAGCTTACACAAGCATGAACTGGAGAGGCAGAAGGAGAGAGAGACAATGTCAAGCAGACTCCCAACTCAGGGCTTGATCCCACCACTCTGAGATCACGACCTGAACCGAAACTAAGAGTCTGCTGCAGAAGTGACTGTGCCACCGAGGTGCCCCTTCCCTACGTATGTTAAACAAGAATAGCAATGCTCAGTTTCCCAAGCTGGAAATTCGGTCTTGATTTTAAATATTTATTTATTATGTCATCAAAATCTAAGAGAAAGTTTCCCATTCACCAACAGAAATGGGAAGTATACTATAACCATAAAATGTTTGAAAGTGAGGCATTCCTGCCTGTTATAATAGAAGGTAACAGTCCTAAAACAGAAGAAGAAAATAATTTCAACTAAATTTTCTACTAGTTAGACCATTGAAATATTAACTACAAATTCTTCAGGACCTAAAAATACTGATCAGTTGCTCCAGCCTGAGTAATGATTTATGGCAAGGATTCTGTTATTTTTTACTGCTTGCCATAATTCCCTAGAAGAGGCCCTTGTTGGGGTGGGCGGGAGGGAAGCAGCCGATGCCATGTTTTACTCATTCAGCTACAACTACAGACGTCTCTGCGGCTGAGAGCCCTGACCTTGTTCTGTCCCAGCGTGCTCCGTCGAGATACAATCCGTGGATGAACACGCCGTCTTCAGGGGCCGTCTCGGATGTATCCGAAGGAATAACCTGAAGGGAGAGGCCCATACTCGTAATGGTCTCTTTCCCAGACAACTTTGTCTCATAAGGAAAACATCTGCTCAATTTTCAGAATGTATTCAGGGAAACTCCACTCTATAATGGCTTATATCAAATTTTCAGTAAAAGTGTAAATATAAAAATGTATAATACAGTTCTTTTTTAAGCATTTTTTTCAGGTTTTACTGTACCTTATATTGGTTTTTGTTAAAACAGTAGAGGAACATTAGATTATTTGAGTGGAAATTGAAATATAGAAAAGTCCTATCAGACGCAGTGAGACAAGTATCATCTACTTTCTTCATGAAACACAAAGAATGGAAAGAAGTCAAATAGTTTATAATGGACCATAAAGATAGGAATTTTGTATCTCTTCCTTGTTTAAATACATGATTTTGATATAATGATAGACTGTGGAGTTCAGGGGGTTACTGTACCTCAAATTCATATCCTAGTAAATCAATAGGGATGGTGTATTTTCTGGCATAATTCTGCATCGCTCCAGTAAGGAAGGCTTGGGTGAAAAAGAATCCTGAGAGCCAGAACACATTTGGTTTTCCTGAATTATGCCAGTCCTGTAAAGGGCAAAAAAAAAAAAAACATTATGTTCATTTTCCAGCTCAAACAGCTTCACTTCATAGACAATACCCGATTCTGGTTTTTGTGCTGCCCACACTTTCCATCACAGGACTCTCTTCCCTGACACACAAAACATGCAACCTTGACCTTCTACTTCTTTGCCTTTATAGTTCCTCTTCTTGGAAAGATCAAACTAATTTTAATATTAAATGAATAAAACAAAGTTTGAAAGATTCACATCTTCTACAAAGAGCCAAAGGTAAATTATTTGGAAATTTTTATATTACTTAATACCACTCAAAAGCCATTACCGTCAGCCATCTTACACATCATAGCACAGAGCCCCTGTGTGTTGATTCCAGCTCCTCAAACCTCTCAACTCCCACTGCCCCCTCCAGAGAGCCACTTCTTTCTGTACTTATGTGTCCATCTTCTCACATTTTCCCTCTCTCCTCAGTACATCTAGAGTCATGTTTGCAGTCAACTTCACCATGCATGGCTCGGACTGGGTTTAGCACCTTGCATAGTTCTTTAGAGATCTACTACTACTCTACAAACTAAAGTCTCAGCATTTTAGTCTCCTATATGAGAGATCTCACAATCTTGCCTCAAAACTGTATTTCCGCTTGGTCCCTTTTATTAATTCCCCTTCAAGCATCTGGCATTCTAACCCAACTATTTGCTGGTCTCTTCTCTGCATTGGAGGGACATCCACTGTACTGTATTTTCAGCTTATCTTCAAGTGACACGACTCTTAACACCCCGATGGAGGCTTTCCTCCACACTCAACTCAAGTGCTTCTGGTGCAAGAACTTTCCACACTCTCAACCCAAGTGCTTCTGGTGCAGGAACTCCACCTCCTGGGGTGGGCGCGTGATTCAGGCCGGCCGAGGATACCTGCAGTCATCGTGATCGATTCAGGAATGGACACATGACCCAGTCAAAGCCAGAGATGCAGAGACTCTTGCTGGGACTTGTGGGGAAAAGACGCTCAGCTCTTTGAAACTGTGTGGATGTGGGGCCAGAGTTGCTGCTCTTTTGCTACCATCAGAAAAGAACCTCCCTGGGGATGGAGTCAAGCCTCAGAGAAGTGGAGCCAGGAGACAAGGTGCAAAAATCCAGGACCAGGAAGCCATTTTGCACCCCAGGTCAGCCTGATGCTCTGGGTTTTCCAATTACTGAGGCAATAAACTTTGTGTTTATGTCAGAATTTTTACAGCAGAATCAGTCTTAAATGAGATAGTGCCTTTCATCACATAGCTATCTTTAAGTCCTTTTCCATTTTCCCCACAGTGTCCAAAACCTCTTATCCTTTAGACTCAGCTCAAAGGCTTCCGCATCCAATAAACAAGCTGTCTGCTTTCCTGGGCTAGAAGAACTCTCTCTCTTCTTCAAATTCCCAGAACATTTTATGAGTTGATCTTTTATGATGCATCCCCTAGTCTACTGGATTTGTCTTTTCTTAGATACATAAGCTTATCCCCTTATAGACTATTGGCAACTTGAAGGCAGGGCTCATGTGGTCTTCACCCTTTCACCTCACAGAGGACACAATAGGATGTTTTGGACAAAGGGGTGGGGGTCTCAGTTCCTATTAGTTGAATGAACAGATGAATCAATAAAATGAACTCTGTCTCTGAGCGAGCAGTGCACTGTGGGAAGAAGCCTGCTTTGCTTCCTGGGAGGAAGAGACCAGACTGGTGCTAGATATGTTGCAACGGTACAAGCTTATCAAATCAAGAAGAGGTGGGAGGGGTGCCTGGGTGGCTCAGCAGGTTAAGCACTGGACTCTTGATTTCTACTTGGGTCGTGATCTCAGGATTGTGAGATCGAACCTGGCGTTGGTCGGGGGAGTACACAGCAAGGCATCTGCCTGAGATTCTTTCCCTCTTGCCCTACCACCCATCTCTCTCAAATAAATAAATAAATCTTAAAAATAAAAAAGAAGAGGTAGAGAAAGAAATGGAGCTTGACAAGGACACAAGCCAGGCAGAACCAGCACCATGAACAAAAAAGCTGTTAGAGCCCAGAAGGTGAGGGTATAGAAAATTCCCCTGCTCACTCCAGGGCTTTGTTTAGCCAAGAATGTCATGGGTATCTGGGTCAGCGACTTGTACAGGGCTTCTGAGTTAGTGACCATTTACTTAGCGCGTGCCAGGCACTGTGCTAAGCACTTTACGTTCATTACCTTATTTGGCTCACAAAATAACTCAGTGAGTTATTCCTTCCACTTTACAGATGAGGAGACTGGAGGGCAGAAAGATGAATACCATCTTGCTCAAAGTCACACAGACACTAAGTGTCAGATAACTAGGATGAATGGTGAGACAGAAAAGAAGAAAAAAGAGAAAACTCTGGACAACTCATTTGCTTAACATGGTAACTCTAAAATGCATTGGGGGGGGGGGGCGCCTGGGTGGCTCAGTGGGTTAAGCCCCTGCCTTTGGCTTGGGTCATGATCGCAGGGTCCTGGGATCGAGCCCCATATCAGGCCTCTCTGCTCAGCCGGGAGCCTGCTTCCTTCTCTCTCTCTGCCGGCCTCTCTGCCTGCTTCTGATCTCTCTCTGTCAAATAAATAAATAAAATCTTTAAAAAAAAAATAAAAAAATAAAATAAAAATAAAAAAATAAAATGCATTGGGAGGTGAAGTCAAGAGTCCAGGAGAAAAAAAAGGAGAGGGGAAAACCATACAGTTTCCCTAAGGGTAAGGGGACAATCGGGGAGAGATCCATTCAGAGGAAGCTGTGTGGCGAAGGGTGATAGAAGTGCCCAATCATGAGTGAGATCTTTCTTACTCATTTGAATGGAATGATTCCAAGGGGGAAATTCAAATTTCAGCGAGTAGGGAACGTGGCATGAAGTTTTTATTAACAACAACAAAAGAAATTTGTCCTGGAGCTTCTCCCTGTTGGCACCGTGCCAGGACCCCTCTAAAAGACCAACGTAATGATTCTTTGAGGTCCTTTAGGAAGGAAGCAATATATGGGAAATGGAAAGCAGTTCCAATAAGTTTCAGAAAAGCTTGGGAAATGAACTAAAGTGTTTAAAAAAAAAAAAAAAGAAGATTGTGGCAAGGGGAGGATGCGAGTAACGATATGTCAAATGCTTCTGGAAGGGATGGGAAGAGGCCGGTACACACAGGACGAACTCAGAAAGCTGTGAATGCGGCTGGGGCTCGGCCCGATACATACAGCTTCACTTATCCAGTCAGCAAAGATGAAAAGGGTTAATTCTGAGAAACAGGCACTCATATTCACTGTCATTGGGGATACAATTAAATAATTTTTTGGAGGCTGACTAGGTAATGTCTATCAAAATCCCTACAAATAGGCAAATGGAATTGATGAAAGCACTAGAAGAAGGATCCACTGACCAACAGGAATTTTTCTAGAAAACACAAGGATGGTTTTACACTTGGAAATCTAGTGACATAATTCAATGCAATAACAAGCTGAAGAAGGAAAAAAGTCACCTCATCAGCAATAAATGCTGCAAAGGCATTTGATAAAGTTCAACAAGTTATGATGTTACAAAAGAATAGTCCACTTTTGCTGGGTTCTTACCACACACCATCAGACTCTTGCCTTGTGAGATAAAATTGACTGTTTTACGGAGGAAAAAACTGTTAAGTGGCAACTCTCCTACAGCCTGAACACTGAAAACCGCAGTTTCCTAGACTTTTTTTTTTGTCTCTTAAATGTAAAATCTACACAAAAAGCTCCTAGAAATTTATTTTTCAGAAACAGCCTTGAGGAAAAATGGGCTGAAGAGATGAAGAGGCAATTCACAGGAGAAATACAAATGGCAAGCACGTGTACTAGACGAACAAGCCCACTAACTAATTAAAAAAAAATAAAAATAGGGCACCGGGGTGGCTCGTTGGTTAAGCATCCATCCAGCTCAGAATGACCTGAGCTGAAGGCAGACACTTAACTGACTGAGCCACCCAGATGCCCCTATTTTCAATATTCTAAAAGTTTGGTTAGATTATCATGAAACTGCTAACCACACTGCTCAACTCAGAGACATTCAAGTGATTGGAGCATTTCTAATCTCTCTCCGGTCAACCAAAAAATAAAATTATATGTATATATAAATAAAACATATAATCTTTTACCTGTAAAAATTTCAACCGGGCTAGAAAATCTGTGATATAACTTGCTAGGGGTTTAAGACTTGGGTATGATCGTCTGGCCCATATCTCTGGAACCTTTCCAACAAGCAAACTGCCAGAGAGTGCCTCCAGTGCAGAATCCATTACAACCACTCCCTTAATAGCTTTTTCAAGGTCCTGTAGAGTGTTGCGTATAGTTTTAATTAAACTGCAAAGAAAGAAATTAAGTCATCAATGTACATGTGAGGTTAAATACCAATGTCTGTCTTTCAGAAGAAATAGCAGAAATCTCATTCACAGCGTTATGGGAGTGTTTCCCTAAATGGAGTCATCTCCCACTTGGTAAGGGAAGGTACTTTTAGGTGACACTTAGATGAACATTTTTCATTTTAATCATTACATAATATAGAAAATAATATTTCAACGTTGCTACTTTCTGGGTGTTATGGCTTAAAACCAGGCTAATTTAAGCAGAGAATGATTTTAGGGAAAATGTCAGGTAAATACCATTAAAGGGTAAAATGCAAATACAAAAAAAGTTATGAAGGTGTAATGCAAAGGCTGAAACTTGTGAAATAATTCCTTAAAGCATAAACCATAAATTCATGGATATACTTGCAAATACTTTGCTTCCCATGTAGGCCCAAACTGCTAAGAACACTGTAAATAGACCTGAGCTGAGGGTTTTAGTCTAGAAGCCTAGGCAACTGAAAGACTGAGAGACAGTACGTTATTACATATAAATACATATGGTCTTTGTATAAAAAGTGCTGACTTAAGGCATCACAGTGTTTTAGTATATTTTTAAGTGTTGACAAGTCCAGAAATCCAAATAAACTTGAAAACACCTTAGAAAATTCATAATTCATTCAAAACAATTTCTCTATACCTTAAGCCAGTATTGAATAGTAGAAAATTCAATTAAAATATTCAAAGCAAATACTTTGTTCACTGTCATGGGGTATGTAATTGACCTAGGTGGGGCTCAGGAAGGAGAGGTGTATATGTATCAAGTGGCAGAAAAATGACAAAAGACTTGTCGTTGGCTCATTTGGTCTTTAGTTCCTGAGGAGATTAATAACGGGTGGGTGAGAATTACAACTAATGAATATTTTCACCAGTAAAAACAGATCTCATTTCCACCATCATTTTTGCATTCTAAAAGGCACCTTCACTGCTGGGGCAGAACACCATACAACTTTAGAGCATGCAGGTGGATCCTAAGGAAATGACAGGTTTTGATAATTTTTACTAAAAATTATAATTCAAACCAGTGTGCTTTTTTTTTTTTTAAATCAACTTTGATTGGTTGTTTTCTGAACCACTGGGGAGAGAGATCCTTACTTGTTAAATCTTTCCATTTCTTGTACTAATACGGTATTCATGCTTTCTTCGTATCTTACAGGAAACTTCAGTAGCGCTAATTCAATGTCAAAATCACTTGGTAGCTAAGAAAATAGATTTTGAAGATCACGTATTACCTTGGGAATGGATAATTCGTTTCATTCAGCTATCACATCACTGGTAGCTAACCCCAGGCAGTTACTACGTGCTAGGCGTTGTGCTGCTTTCCGTACATTATTGCATGTAATCCTTACCATGCACTCTCAGGGGGCTGTTGTCATCTCCATTTTACAGATGAGGCTATTCAAGTACAGTTGACCCATGAACAACACAGGGATTAGGGCACCGACCCCCTGACCCCACATAGTTAAAAAATCCAAGTATAACTTCAATTCTCCAAAAACTTAACTATTAATAACCTACAATTGACCAGAAGCCTTGCCAATAACATAAACTATCGATTAACATATATTTTGTAGATCATATGTATTACATACTATATTCTTACAATACAGTAAGCTAGGGAAAATAAAATGTGATTAAGAAAATCTTAGGGAAGAGAAGATATGTTTATAGTGCTGTGCTGTATTTATCAAAAAAATTCACATATAACTGGATCTGTGAAGTTCAAACCTTTGTTGTTCAGGGTCAACTCTACAGAGAGGTTGAGTGACTGCCCAGGGCACACAGCCAAAAGATGATCTGTTTAAATCCACAGGTCTCTAACTGCAAAGCCAATGCTCTTTGCTACATGCTATCGCAATTTGCAGAAGGTATATATTTCTGAAACGTTGTATAATTTCCTTTTGTAAGATGAATCTTATTTTTCACTGATAAAACCGATTTGCCATTTCCTGTTTTATATTTATTTCCAATCTATTATCAACTGGCTCCCAATAGCTTAGCTTATCCCACTTTCAAATAATTAATGCGTGACTACAGTAAGGGTCCAAGGAACAGGGAGACAGAAGGTGTCAAGTGTCTGCTTTCTCTGAAGCACCTGTGAGATGCTTGAGACATGAAGGGAACTTTGGGACTGATAATCAAGCCTCAAGACCTTGGAATTCACACTCTTAAAAGGCAAAGAAGCTTTCTAGTCAAGGAGTTCCAGATAATGGTCCCTGAGTGGAGCAAAAGAATTATTGTAAAGTCACAAGGCAAGGCCACCAAGGCAGAGGAGAGGAGTGTTGCTATCTGTGGGCTTTCCAGGCAGGTGGACCACAGGTCAGGCTCTGCTCTATCAGAATACCTGGTACTGAAATATGGCGCTAATTATAGCATTTACCCTGGAGGGCAACTGTGAAGATCTGCGCTGGTGACCATAATCTTTTTAAAGTTCCCTTAGTATTTCCTTATTGAATTTAAGACACAGAAAAAAAGTGAGAAAAGAGTATCATTCCACTTTACCTGGAGACTAAGTATTTTGAGCTATAGTATGAAGGAAAAAAAAAAAAGCTGTAGTTACTAATTTAGTGCTGATCTTACTCCCTGTGCCCCCTCTCTAAGGTATAGATTAAAGTTGATTAAAAACCATTCACCCCTTGAACCAGCAAGTTCAGATAACTTCCTCCAGTTTTTATAAAGCAGATCCATTATCTGTGCTTGGAAATGATAATAAGTCACATGTTCATTAGCTCATCCACAACTGTAGTTACTAGGAACTTACACTGTGCCAGGCATCACGCAGAGCTCTTTATTCATGACCTCTTAAATGTTCACAAAAACCTTATACGGCTAGCACTATGATCACCACTTTACAGGTCTGGGAACTAAGACTCACAAAGGCTCAGTTTCTCACACAAGGTCCTAATGCTGCTAAACGGAATCTTCAGATGGTCATTTCAGTACCATTTTAATTTATAGGATAAGCAACATATTTTAAACTAAACATCACCTTCTTGAGAATATCTTTGGTGATTTCCAGTAGAATCTGGTCAGCACTCCCTGAGGATCCTGTCTGTTTGGAGCCTCCCTGGGTGAGGAGCAAGGATTCAAAGAGGACTTTGGTTTGTTGCAGATCTTTGGAAATATCAACATTTTCATGTAATCCAAATATCTCAGGGTGTTGAGTGAATGGAAGATTCTGCCGGGAAACAGATGAAGCAAGCATCACATTTCCACCAGCTACATTAATTCATAAGGTGTAAACACATGCAGACCTAAAAGGGTTAAAAATCACCTACACATTAAGCACCCAGGAACCAAACTCTTCCAGTTTTCAGTAATGGCCAGAAACAAAAGATACTGAAAGTTGACTGAAACCATACTACTTGTCTAGCCCTCTACATTACAGGGGAACACTTCATTATTTGCTTTTAGAAAATTTAGGAACACTGAAAATTGCTATTTTCAGTGGCATCAGTTACCTTAATGAATTCAGTATACTCATCGTAGGTGCCTTTAGGAGGTGCAACATAGTTTCCACTGGGAGAAAACTTGTAATGAGGGTTTTCAATGATTTGTGGGTTATAAAAGTCAGCCAGCATGGTTAAGAGGAGACGTCTGTCCCAATCATCTGTCACCCTTCCACCATAATTACATTCCCCAGTCAGGTAGGAGATAGCTTCAAATGGAACAGTATTATATTCATTTATAAATAACTGAAACAAAGGAAAAATAAAATGAGAAAAAATTCACAAATTTTCACTTCATTTCCATTTTAAAATGACATTAAACACCTGTCAATCATCTATCTATATGCCCAGAAGTGGGGCTGAAAGAACTATCATCACAACTTACCTCTGGAAGGCTATGATTATTAGTGTTTATTTTATTTTGATTTATTTATTTATTTATTTATTTATTGAGAGAGAGAAAGAGTGAGAATAGGGAGGGATGCTAAGGACGAGAGATTCTCAACCAGGCTCCCTGCACAGCGCAAAGGCCAAAGCCCCACATGGGACTCAATCTCACAACCCTGAGATCACGCCCTGAGCCCAAGCCCAAGTCAAGAGTCAGATGCTTTACCAACTGACTGAGCCACCCAGGTGCCCCATTAGTGTTTATTTTATTTTTATTTTAAATTATTTTGCTTATCTGCATCTTCCAATTTTAGGGTGGGGAAATAAACATGCATTGTTTCTGTAATAAGAAAAACATTTAACAAAAAAAGATGACATGAAAATTACCAAGTCTTTTTCATATGAATTTGAATAAACCTTGTTTTAGGGAACTGGCTGTTAACTGGGGCAATTTTGTCCCCTAGGGGACCTTTGGCACTATCTGGGGACATTTTAGATCAGTGGTTGGGGGTGCTACTGCCATCTACTGGCAGAAGTTTAGGATGCTGCTAAACACTACACAGGCCAGCTGCCCACAGCCAGGAGCTATCTGACCCCAAATACCAATAGCGCCCAGGCTGAAAACCTGGTGCCTGACTTAGGGCACTGTCATTAAATGTCATTAAATGTGATTAAAACAAAGTAATCACAATTTTTAGTGCCAAAGCCTGGTTCACACAATATGACACCTCTTACAATAGTAATAAAAACTACTATTTGCATAGCTTTTACATTATCTTACTCATCTCCCAATAACCATATCAAACAGGAAGCAGAGTCTGGGAAATGTGAAATGATATGAAGGCCTGAATTTTATTTCTTCCAGTTCCAGATCCTTTACTTTTTCCCATAGACAGGAACTTTTGGTATATATATATTTGGATGGTATAAGTTACCAGATGAGAACTTTTCCTGCCACTGAAAATTACCTAAGAGTGCAGGAATTATAACAGAACTGAAGCACAGTTAAGAAAAAATATTTCCAAGTTAAAAGAAGGTATCATTCTTTGTTTGAGATTCCCATGTTTTCAGGAGGAAGAGAAGTATCAAGAGATATGAACAGGAGACACAGGAAAGTTGTCTTTTGTGGCAGGATAAGTTATTTGTGAGAGAGGTAAGTTTCTCCCTTTCTTATTTTTGGGGGAAGGGAAAGGTAGGTTTAACTGGGTTTCCCCCCTTTCCCAAAACCAAAGGAAGAGATCCCAAGAGAAATTCATGTTAAAATTGTGGCATATGCAAGACACAGAGACTAATAATTTATTCCTTGGTTGTGAACTTAACCCTAAGTGTGCTTATCTGCCTCTCTGGAAGCAAGAGGTAGCCAGCTGGTAGGACCAGGTGAAGATGATTTAAAGACTGACCCCCTTCTCGAGTACCCAGTTCTTGGCAATAAAAAAAGAGGATTTAGTCTATGCCTGTCAGCTCCAATGTTTGGGCTGGGAGGGCTGATGACACCAGAGGCTGCAGGCCGGGACCTGGCCAGAAGGTGGAGAATTCTCAGTTGACCAGTTATCTGCAGTAGGATGATTTCAGCAAAGTGTTCTCCAAGCTTAGGCTGTGTCAGTTTAATTAAATCAGTTAAATGCTGAGCAGGGACCCTGATGTGTGGCTCCATCCTAGGACCCTGGGATCATGACTTGAGCTGAAGACAGACACTTAACCAACTGAGCCACCCAGGCTCCCTGAGACAATAAGTTTCATTATGGTTTAAGCCAGTTTGAATCAGGTTTTCCATTACTTGCACCAGAAAAAATCCACAGAGGTAGTGCTTCATAAACCATGGTTATAATTACTCCATCTACCCACCCACTAGTGATGTTGGGAGGATTAAGTTTATTTTAAGCAAAGGGAGTTGTCTAGGGCCTGACACACAGTGATCCACCATCAATGCTAATTTCTTTCTAATTTTACCTGTAGTTGTCGAATACTGATGCGTAAGTCTGATTCATTAAATCCATATGGAATGTTCCAGCCAAGAGGACCAAATTTCTTTCTCTCTTGTACAAGGGCGTGAAAAAAACAAACTCCAAACAGCAACTTCTCCCATGTCTTGAATATAAAAATTAGGCAACAAGAAAAAGTTCTGATCAGATTTATATCAGTAAAATGAGGGGAATCAACAATTATAAGATTCTATGATCATATATTTCTGTAAACTTCTTTTTAAAAAAGATGTGCTAACTCAAACAATGCATGTTATAAAAAGTTTTAATCTTATGACTTAAAACCCCCAAAGCTAGACAAACTGCAATATTAAACTTTGTTAAAATGCAACAATTCTACCATTTGCCAAAGTACTGGCTATGTATACTTTGGTGTTGCTTCACAGATATTTATAACTTCAATACTTAAAATGTTATCCCACAGACTCAATGGCATATGCTTAAGACTAGAAGGGTGAGGGCATAATTAATTATTATGATAGGAATAAATCCCAATATATAGTTCCTGATTTTATGACTTTCCATTCGGAGATCATTTTTGAAACCTTTGTTTGTTTACTCTGGCCTGGCATCTTCATATGCGGGACAGGTATGTCAGAAGGGATGGGCCTTTCCCTGAGCCTATGTCAGTACTCTGGAGGATGGTCACCCACCTCTTTGAGGAACCCCCCAGTAAGTTTCAAGTATGCTACCTTGATGTTTTAAATTCGATCATTTCAAACAGAGCTCCAAATGCAGGAAAAATCCAACTATCTTCATGTGATGTAGTAGAAATTATTTATATAATATTAAAATGCAAGTACACCATGGCCTTACTGAATAACTATATTCTTGAAATGTTGTACATAAATTAAAGCATATTTTAAAGAAATGGAGTGAAAGCTGTGGTGAAACATTTAAAAGGGGAAAAACTTTTGGCAGTGAGAGCAATAACCTAATTTGCCTATATTTTCCACGTATTTTCACCCAATGGGGTCCTTAAGGAGATCACAATCCCTCCACATTTTTGGTCATGCTTGTAGGCCAAAAATGCACCTGTTATATCAGAGAAATATTGAGATTTCTTGCAGAAGCTCAAACTCTCAATGGGAATCAGACACTGTACTACCTTCTCCATTTTATTAAGCTCTCTTTCTAGCTAACCCACCAAATATCCTACTTTTCTCCTAGAATTTCAAATAAAATATTGCTTTTAGAATTAGGGGAACACGGAAGGTATCATTAAACAGAAACTAGCTGGCTTCCAAAGAATTCAATTCTTTATTTCTTTTTCTAGCTCAAATAGGCAAGTATGATCAATGGCATTGGGGTGAAGGCAAGGAATGAATTTCCTTTAGTGTTGATGTTTCCTTCCATGTGAAGAGACCTCAGTGTAACACTTCTAGATTTTCTCTATCCTTGTATTCACTGCAGGAGAAGGGAATAATCTATCTGGTTGATTAATTTTGGAAAAGTTAACCAGATATGCTTTGCTCAGCTTTTCCATCTTAGAAGCCAGCTTTCCTTAGGGAAGAAAGTTTTCCTCTGTTCCTGAGGGTGGATCAATCTGCTTAATTCTATTCCGTGATATGAACCCTATTTGTTCACAGACATCAACTATATCTCCCAACCTAGTCTATATCAGTAACTAAAGTTATAATCTGGTTCACTTTTGTTTACACTTTTGGTAAGAATGCCAGCAAGGAAAAATGAGTGCTATTTATTTATTAGGATTCCTAAGTCCCATGTACCATGTACAAACGGTTTTACTTGAGTGCACTGAAAAGCAAGATTAATATGTCAAAATGGTATTGCTAGGATTTAAGTTCCATGAAGCTAGATTTGGGGGGAGGTGGCCTATTTTATTCTCACTGCTTTATATCTAGTACCCAGCAGAGTACCAAACACACATTTTGTTGAAAGAATGAATACATGATATGAAAACAGATTGCTACTCTTGGGTCTTTGTCAAACTTGTTATTGGATTTTGGTTTACAAACTAAGGCATTCAGTCAGTCAACAGATACCTATTCGACTGTCTTCTCTGCAAGAAGCAGAGCACACACTGCTGGGAAGAAAATGATGAACAATATAAGTATAATATCTGCCTTCTTAGAAAATGCCTGAATGTTAACATTCTTAAATATTTATATTCCCAGATATTTCTCACTGTAAGAGCACATTTCAAAAGCTCCAGAGGCTGAACATTACCAGTTCCTTTCCCGGGCATCCACTGAAAAACTGAGCATCAGAAATTGGATCAGAGAGATAAGATTGAAGGAGATTTAGCCGAAGACCCGTGGGAGGTTCATTAGTCATTTTCACTCCGTTCTGTAGGATGGTTACTGGGAACTAAGACAGAATAAACAGAGCATTACTCAAGAGATGAAGATTGAGTCCTAAAAATGCATATACTAGTGGGTTAAAAATAGGTACAAAGGACTCCAGAAATATTTTTAAGACCTGTTAAGGTGTAGCGTTTATAATTTTTTTTTTTTTTTTTGACAGAGAGAGAGAGACCACAGTAGGCAGAGAGGCAGGTAGAGATAGAGGGGGAAGCAGGCTTCCCACTGAGCAGAGAGCCGGTCGGTCGTGGGGCTAGATCCCAGGACCCTGGGATCATGACCTGAGCTAAAGGCAGAGGCTTTAACCCACTGAGCCACCCAGGCACCCCAAGGTGTAGCATTTAAATGTTGATTAAGATACACAACGTAAGAGAAAACTGAATAAATATACTGAACTTCATACAAAGTAAACGTACTTTCGGAGATGGATAACTTGTGAGCCAAAGCCTAAAGGATGAGTTACAGACTTCAGGGGTAAAATCTTCACATATTTTTTCCAACATGGGCATCCAGGAGACTGCAAGGTGACAGTTCTGTAGGCACACCCAAGTTCCTTCTTCTGTTGCTGCTTTGATCATTTTTGCTGCAATTGGTCCTTGTCCTTGTCCCAGGGAAATAGCTTGAAATTTATTTCCAGACATAGCTTTATCATTTGCAAATTTCAGCAGGCCTAAGAGAGCACAAAATACCAGTTTCAGTGCTTGCTCTAAAATCATAAAGCATGCCTTACTTTTCAGTGTGCGGGTACTTCCCTGGAAGGTTCCAGTTACTTTTCCTTATACATCTCAGGTTTACTAAGTGATCTGCAGTCCTATAAGGGATGGCCATGGAGCAAGATGGTTTACTTATAGTTTCTTCAAAGTGTGCAGTAGGCAGACTTACTAGCCATAGGATCCGCTCCCGGAGACAGCACAAAAATTAAAGGGATGGTACAGTTTGAGTCCAAGTAACTCTTTGTCAGATCAAATGGTGGAGGCTCCACAAATTTCTTCCCCAGTTTGTCGGTTACGTAATTTGTAATAGCCGGAGTTATCTGTTAAAGAGAGAAACAATATGCCCTTTAGAGTGATTTTCATTTCACGTAACAATGGTGGTGATTACTGAAAACTGACAGAGAGTACAGTTTGAGTCTAATGGTCCGGAAAAGCATGCTGCATATCAGAGACAAAGTGCGAATTTCTCTAATACGTAAGAAGCGTCCATAAACCGATAGAACCAAACTAACAATCCAAAGGAAAAATGGGCAGAGATGATGAACAATTTATAGATAATGATTTATAGAATCCATTTATAAAAATGTAAAACACCCGAAAAGATGCTCAACCTCATTCAGTAGAGCAGAAATGCAAACTGTCTCCCTGTTTGTCTTCTCTTGGTGATACAACCCCAAGTTTTCTCAACTTTTCTTGTACTCAAATGTGGCTGCATGACTAAGTTTTGGCCAGAGGGATGCAAGTAGAAGTTATACATGGAGCTTTCAAAAGGTATTTTTAAAAATATTTTATTCATTTATTTGACAGACAGAAATCACAAGCAGGCAGAGAGATAGGCAGAGAGTGGGGTGGGGGGGGCAGGAAGCCCCTCTCTGCCAAGCAGAGAGCCCAATGTGGGGCTCGATCCCAGCAGCCCGGGATCACAACCCGAGCAGAAGGCAGCAGCTTTAACCCACTGAGCCACCCAGGTGCCCCTCAAAAGGTATTTTTATAAGGAAGCTATTTGCCTTCAGTACTCTCTTTTGCTCTTCAACAGATGTGGTATTCATGAGCCAGCTTCAATCTCACTGATGAGGACCACACTCTAGGGGACTTTCCTAGCATGAGAGAAAGAATGTGAATGTCTGGGTGATCTCAGAAACAGCTACCTGCCAGTTCTCAGGTATTTGCTCTGGGCTCTTAGGCCGAGAATTCACTTTTATTTTACTTAGATTACTTTATTTTGGGTCTCTTTGTTACAGCAGCTTAGTCTTACCCTAATAATCATAATTTTAAAAAACACAAATGATAACTATACTTAGATACCATTTTTCCCGTATCAGATGGTTAGGTAAAGGGACAAGGAGAGTGTCTGTGTATTGACGACCCCCCTAGAGGGTTTCTTTCACAGCACGCTGAAACATGTTAGCTCAAAAGCCCACTGGCACTAAACTCAAACTTTTGCACATTCGATCGTTGTAAACATAGCCCAAAGAAGCAGATGGTTAGCCACTGGCAGCCTGCCTACTTTGCACCCAACATCTGCTAGCTATCGATAAGTCCCAGGGCATAAAGACCCCAAACCAGTGCAGCCTTTCAGAGGTCCAATCCAGTGACTCCAAACCATAGTGCTGCTGAGAGACATCCCCAAGACACTGTCCCTTCTCTCTTCTCCCAAGGGAGCTCCCTTTAGAGTTATGGGATCCCCAACCCGCAATCCCAGCATCTGGAGATTCCTGCTGTGAGGGACTTCTCTCTTGCCAGCATGTAAACTCTTTAAGCATTATCCTGCGTACTCCTGTGCGCCCATTACCACCTTGTGTCCATGCCTTGCTCTGCCCCCATAAGTCCCCAAATTCCTCAACCCGCCTGTACAGATTAACAAAGATCCGAAAGTTTAGATCTGTGTGGAAAAAAACTATGGGTTAAACAGATATTCTCATACACTGCTGAGGAAAAGTAATCTGGTATAAATTTCATGAAGGCCAATTTGGCAATATCTGTAAAATTACAAATGGGCAAATCCACTGATTCAGCAATTTTATTCCCAGGACTTTATTCTGAGAGAATAAAGTTGCATATGTGAGAAATGACTTTTGAATAAGATTATTTATTGCAACATTTTTATAGGGGATAATATATACATATTGTAAAGGTCCATCAATAGGAAACGGTTAAAGAAATTGTGGCGTACTCAATTGCAAAAAAAAAAAAAAAAGAGAGAGAAAGCTCTTTATAAACAGGGGAATAAGCAACATGCAAAACAGTGGATGCAACCATTTGTGTTAAAAATAAATGGAAAAAAGAATTTATGCGTATGCATATTTCTAAGTGCATAAAAGGGTAACAAGAAGCAGATAACATGAGTTGCCTGAGGGAAAGGATACTGAGAGCCTGGGAGATGCAGATCGGAGGTCCACTTTTCTCTGTATTCACGTATTCAAAACAGTTCTGAACCACAGGAATGTGTTACTTATTTATAAATTACATTAAAATGAATTTTTTAAAAAATATTTTATTTATTTATTTGACAGACAGAGATCACAAGTAGGCAGAGAGGCAGGCAGAGAGGGAGGAGGAAGCAGGCTCCCCGCTGAGCAGAGAGCCCGATGAGGGGCTCGATCCCAGGACCCTGAGACCATGACCTGAGCTGAAGGCAGAGGCTTTAACCCACTGAGCCACCCAGGCGCCCCTAAAATGAATTTGAAGCAAAATAATGATCCCCATCAACATTAGCAGCAGAAAGTAAGTACGAAGAGGTATTCGATATCACATTCTAAATGCTAAACACCTTTCTAAAGTGAAGCTGTAGGAATTCAGTGAAGGGAGGAGAGATCAAGACAGGCTTCTGTGGTCCTGGCAGAGATGGGTCTGCATTGTATGGAATAGGTGGGAAGGAAGGATGGAGTCTTCTGTAGGAGAAATTTTGTGTGGTTGTGAGCAATTCTGTAGTTTTAAACAGTGGAAATTTACAGAAGTTTCAAGATAAGAATGGAATTGTGAAAAGAGGTATGATTAGCCAAGGTAACAAGACTGCCAAGCTGTACTTCTGTCCTTAGACTATAGGTAGTGAAAGGACACTGAAGAGTTTTCAAAAAAGGAGCTCACAAAGATATAACAGACTTACTTTCTTTAGTAACTTCACATGAGCAATGATGAAATCTTTTTTTTTTTTTAAACCATTAACACCATGTAGAGTTTCTATCTAGCACAGATCTTTGATGGAAATTTTAAGGAAGAGGAGACAGAGGACACAGAGACCTTACCTCTATTGCTCTATGCACAGACCAGGGCAATGTTCCCTGAGATGATGTAACTGAAATCAAGTAAGAGAATTTTCTGTAGAAAAAGTACCTTGTTTCAGTAACTTAATATAAGAAAAATTTATAAGACTCTTGTATAAGATTTTGACCCTTCATGGAAGATATTCTAGAGAAGAAATTATGGTGACTTGAACACACCTGGTGATAAGCTTTGTGATGGTTAATTTTAGGTGTCAGCTTTGCTAGAACAGAATACCCAGATATTTGGTCAAATCCTAGTCTGGATGTTGCTAAAAAGATATCTTAAAGATGAGATCAACGTTTAAATCAGTAGACTTTGAGTTAAGTGCATTACTCTCCATAATGGAAGTGGGTTTCATTCAATCAGTTGAAGGCCTTAAGAGAAAAAAAAGACCTCCACTGAACAAGAGGAAATTCTGCCAGTCCCCTGCCTTTGGACTTGAGCTGCAATATGACCTCTTCCCTGGGTCTCCAGGCTGCAGATTTTAGACTTGCCAACCTCCACAATCACATGAGCCAGTTCCTGTAAATCTCTATCTTACCAATCCTATTGGTTCAGTTTCTCTGAAGAATCCTTACAAGCAGAGGCTTAGGTTGAACTTAGTTTAATTCAATTCAATTCAATTCAGCTCAATTCACAACATTTACTGAGATGTCGTACTATCTTCCAGGCACTGCTTTAAGTCCTGGAGATACTGAGCAAAAGAAGACAGGGGTTCTGATCTCCAGAAGCTCGGAGCACAGTGGGAGATGCTAACAAACAAGCAGACAATTATTGCACATTACAGTATGGTAAGGGCTGTAATGTTTAAGCAGACTTCCAAGCATGGCAGACTAGGCAATAACTCCATACTTGGCATTGAAACGTTTCCATTGCCATCAGGGAACCACTCTATGAAGTGCAAATTAGGCGAGTATTTCCCAGATGCAGAGTTAATCATTGCTAAGTTTACAATGAACAAAGGAGGCTATGGTGATAAAATAATGAATACAGCATTGTTTTGGCTTTAAAGGGATTTACTGTTTAGTGAAAGAAACATATATATATACACACAACTGTCAGGTAGAAAAAAATGAGGTAAGTTTTAACAATGCACAAAGGTCTCTAAGACTTAAAATAGGAAGAAATACTCAGGAGTCTAATAATTATGTAAGCCTCTGTTTGCATCTACTCAGAGGGTAAATGAAGCATTAGATGATGCTCCTTGGGAAGCTTTACTAAAAAGAAAATGTTAAAAAAAAAAAAAAAAGGAAAGAAAGAAGGGAATACTGCAATTACTTTCACCACTTTCATTGTATACATGGAGCTCAGAAAGAGGAAGTGACTCTCTCAAGGTTTAAACTACATGTATGAAAATAGTTTTTGGTTTTCTGCTTGAAATTTTTTCTTTTGGGTAACTGGGTGATGGGCATTAAGGAGGGCTTGTGATTTCATGAGCACTGGATGTTATACACAATGAATGAATCATTGAACATGACATCAAAAACTAATGATACACTCTATGTTGGCTAATGGAGATTAAATTTAAAAAATATGGGGGTGCCTGGGTGGCTCAGAGGGTTAAGCCGATGCCTTCGGCTCAGGTCATGATCTCAGGGTTCTGGGATCGAGTCCCACATCGGGCTCTCTGCTCAGCGGGGAGACTGCTTCCCTTCCTCTCTCTCTGCCTGCCTCTCTGCCTACTTGTGATCTCTGTCTGTCAAATAAATAAATAAAATCTTAAAAAAATATATATATATATGTATTTATAAATTGGAATGCATCTCCTAATGAGATGAAATAGGATCTAACTTGTCATATGCATTTAATGAAAGAGAAAGGTGTATTTGGCTGAAAATTAACCAGCTCAGTAACTAGAATAATATTATTCTTGTTAATAGGAAGTAAAAAAGATTAAATATTTTATATGGTAAAATAAAATAAGCATTAGCTATCAAAAAATAAATTTCTGGGCGTCTGGGTGGCTCAGTGGGTTAAGCCTCTGCCTTCTGCTCAGGTCATGATCTCAGGGTTCTGAGATAGGGGCCTGCATTGGGCTCTTTGCTTAGCAGGGAGCCTACTTCTCCCTCTCTCTCTGCTTGCCTTTCTGCATACTTATGATCTCTCTCTCTCTCTCTGTCAAATAAATAAATAAAATCTTAAGAAAAAAATTTCTTCTTTTGTAACACCATAATCACCTTCCCTGAAGGTGTGAAAATCAGTATCAGCCTGTTTATTTCACCTAGAGAAAGATTTTTCTATCTGCTGTCCATCTGTATGTCTTCTTCAGAAAAATGCCTATTTGTGTCTTCTGTCCATTTTAATTAATTTATTTATTTTAAAAGATTTTATTTATTTATTTGACAGACAGAGGTCACAAGTAGGCAGAGAGGCAGGCAGAGAGAGAGAGAGAGAGGGGGGAGGAAGCAGGCTCCCTGCGGAGCAGAGAGCCCAATGCGGGGCTCAATCCTAGGACCCTGGGATCATGACCTGAGCTGAAGGCAGAGGCTTTAACCCACTGAGCCACTCAGGCGCCCCATCTTCTGTCCATTTTTAAACTGGATTATTATTGTTTTTTGGGTGTTCAGTTTTATAAGTTCACTCTGGAAAACAGCATGGGGTTTCCTCAAGAAGTTAGAAATAGAGCTACCCTATGATCCAGCAATTGCACTACTAGGTATTTACCCTAAGGATCCAGACCTAGTGATTCGAAGGGATACATGCACCCTAATGTTTATAGCAGCATTATCAACAACAGCCAAATTATGGAAAGAGCCCAAGTGTCCATCATCTACTGAATGGATAGAGAAGATGTAGTATTTATCTACAATGGAATATTACTCGGCCATAAAAAGAATGAAATCTTGCCATCTGTAATGACATGGATGATGCCAGAGAGTACCATGCTAAGGGAAATAAGTCAGAGAAAGACAAATACGATATGATTTTGGTCATATGTGGAATTTGAGAAACAAGACAGATGAGCATAGGGGTAAAAAAGGAGAGGCAGATCAGGAAACAGACTCTTAACTATAGAAAACAAACTATAGAAAAGGGTTACTGGAGGGAAGGTGAGGGGTGGAATGGGTTAAATAAGTGAGGGGGATTAAGGAGGGAATTGTGATGAGCACTGGGTATAGTATGTAGGTGTGATTCACTAAATTCTACACATGAATCTAATATTATACTGTATGTTAACTTACTGGAATTTAAATAAAAACTTGGAAGAAGAAAAAAAAAGATTTTTGTTGCATGTGTATACTAACAAAACTGTGACCTGTGTTAAGATTTTCTACCATCTTTTACTGCTAACCAATATGACCTCTTCTGCTAAAAGGGCCCAGATTTACACTCTCACATAAACAACTAAAAATGGACAAAATTTAAAAAACAACCATTTTCAAACACTGGGCAATTCAGACAACAGGTGCTACCAGACTTTGATCTCTATGAAAAGAGGAAACACACAAGATGAGATCTATTGTCCCTTTAGCTTTCTTCTGGGAGGTACATTCCAGCCTGTGGAATAGGAAAAGTGGTTGAAAGCAGAGCAACACAGTGTTGCTAACTTGGGAAGACAGAAATCAGAGTTCAAGGTGGGAGGCCAATAGAAGTTGCAGAGTTCAAAGTAGAAGGGAACTACCTGAGAAGATCTACAGAGCTACCAGAGTTCATGCAAACCTGGGAATTATTCAAGTTTGCAATAGCCACAGTGGAAAGCCTTTGGTGATCACTTGGGGCATTCAGTAAAGCACCCACAAGGGTCATGCTTTATTAGTGGAGCTAAACAATCCATTGAGTAAAGGCTGTCCTGCATTTGTGCTAACAAATATTAAAATAATCTTTGAAAGGAACAATCTGAAGCTAAATAATGTAACTATGTAGCCAAAAGGATTGGTAACATTTTTCTACAGAGGGCTAGATAGTAAAAACTCTAGGTATTGTGGACCACATACAATTTCTGCTGCATATTCTTTTTCTTCTTTTTTAAAAACAACTCTTTAAAATACAAGCACCATTATCAACTCATGGGCTGGAGGAAATAAGTCATGGGCTGGATCTGGCCCATAAGTGTTGTTTGCTGACAAGTGAACTAGCAGAATAAAACTCAACAATCTTTAAAAGAACAAAATCAAATTATCAACAATGTCTGGCATCTAATCGAACATTACTGGGCAGGCCAAGAAACAAGAATATACAATCTATAACCAAGAGTAAAATCAGTAAATAGAAACAGATCTAGAAATTATGGAATTAGCAGTCAGTTTAAAAACGGTTGTTGTAACTGTGTTCAAATATTTAAAGAAAACATGAACAGAATGAAAAAAATATATAATATCTAAGAAAGAACCAACTGAGCTTTTTTTTTTTTAAAAAAATGATTTTACTTATTTATTTGACAGAGAGAGAGAGAGCACAAGCAGCAGGAACAGCAGGCAGAAGGAAAGGGAGAAGCAGACTCCCTGCTGAGCAAGGAGCCCAATGTGGGACTCAATCCCAGGACCTTAGGATCATGACCTGAGCTGAAGGCAGATGCTTAACCAACTGAGCCACCCAGGCATTCCTCAAATGAACTTTCTGTTAGTGAAATATATGATAAGTGAAACAAAAAAATTTTTTTAAAGATTTATTTATTTGAGAGAGAAGGACAGAGAGCACACCTTAGTGCTTGTAAGCAAGGGGAAAGGCAGAGGGAGAGGTAGAGAAAGAATCTCAAGAAGACTGCCGACTGAATGAGGAGTCCAAAGCAGGGCTTGGTCCCACAACCCTGAGACCACAGCCTGAGCCAAAACCCAGTTGGATGCTTAACTGCTGGAGCCACCCAGGAGCCCCTGAAGCAAAAAAATTACCTGGATAGGAACAATAGCAGATTAGACACTATAAAAGAAGAATAAGAAAACTTAAAGATAACAATAGAAACTATACAAGCTGAAGCACAGTGATAGAAAAAGTTTTAAAAATAATTAACAGAGCAATCATCTATGATATAATACCATGCAGTCTAATGTATATTTATTTGGAATCATAGGGTTAAGTGGAAAAAAGTATTTGAAGAAGGGGCACCTGTATGGCTCTGTTACTTAAGCCTCAGTCTTGGTTCTGGCTCAGGTCATGACCTCAAGGTCATCAGATCGAGCCCTGTGCCGAAAGCTCCATGCTCAGTATGGAGTCTGCTTGAGATTGTCTCCCTCTCCGGCTGCCCCTCCCCAACGCAAATAAATACATAAAATCTTTTTTAAAAAGTATTTGAAGAAATCATGACCAAAATTTTTCTCAAGTTGAGGAAAACTATATGCCTACAAATCCAAGGAGCTCAATGAACCTGTTTAAGTATCTAGAATGAGGATCAAAGAATGAAATAACAATAACTTTTAATCTAAAACGACTTATTTTTTAAAAAAATTTGAGTATAGGGGCACCTGGGTAGCTCAGTGGGTTAAATTTCTGCCTTCGGCTCAGGTGAAGATCTCAGAGTCCTGGGATTCCCGCTCTCTGCTCAGCGGGAAGCCTGTTTTCCCCTCTCTACCTTTCTCTCTGCCTACTTGTGATCTCTCTATTAAATAAGTAAATAAAAATCTTTAAAAAATTTTTTGAGGCTCGTTTGTTGGGTCCATGGCCAAAGGAGTGAGACTGATACAAAGCGAAGGTCAAGCAAAGCTTTATTTCGTGTCAAGCATCAAGAATCAAACTGACTGGCCAGATCTGTCTCTTGCAAAGAGGCGACCTCTCTCTTCTTTACAGACTAGCTTTTAAGGGCAAAGGCCATATGGTTGGGCCTGGCCATGCACAGGTGACCAATGAGATTGTAACACAGAGAAAGCTGCACAGTCCTGCTAGGTCACACATAAGTGACCAATTGAATTACAGTTTACCCTATAGTAGATATTTGAACTAGCCTATCGCCTTGGTCAGAATTGGCTCCCAAAGGGCACCCAAAGGGTGGGGCCCATACTCCTTGGTAGCTAGGGAGACAGTATGCGCCCCCATTGATTAGATACCTCCACCTGGCCTGACCCAACTTTGTATTTGGGCTTTGTTACCTGGGACTGGTTTCCGGGACTTGTTTTTAAGTAAGTTCCCTGAAGGGGGAGGGGCAAGGGCAGGATGGGGCTGCTCTGGCTAAATAGGTCCTTACACATTGACATATATTGTTACTTTAGTGTCAGGTGTACAACTTAGATTTAATACGTTTATGCATTATGCTATGTTCACCACAAGCGTAGCTACCATCTGTCCCATTACATCGCTTTCACAATATCATTGACTGTATTCCTTATGTTGTGCCTTTAATTTCCGGGATTTATTCTTACGTGGCAAATTAACTGGATTCCAAATAGAACACATTTGTCTTTTTACCTTATCAGGCCTTAAGCACCGAAGAATTATTATTTTCTGTAGTTCATTTAGTTTTTCATTCATTGGTACTGGAAATTTAGCATTGTGTGGCTCTTTACTGTCATAAATTTTCTGCCATTCAGTTATATGTTCACAAAAATGTTCCCTAATGGAAAAAAAATGTCTAATAATTATTTCATTGGAAAATAATTTAAAAAGAGATTGTTAAACAATAAGTTTACAAATTTAGCTACCCTTATTCATTGTGGTCATCAAGTTTAAACAATTACCTGAGTTCTTTGAAGGCAGGAAATTCACTCGCACGACAAATTTCCTCCCAGCTTTTATCCTGTAACCAAGTTGGATCAGGATTTTTCTCAGCACTCTTAAGACTCACTCCTCCAGTTAAAAGAAACATCAGTTCCTGGTATTCAATCTCTTTCTTTGCCCTGTAAAACCAAAATAAAGATTGCTGTAAATTGCTGATTTTTAAAATTGAATGAAATCAATTTCTGCTTCTATAGCCTTGATAAAATAATCAGAACTGAATTACTCTACTGCTATAAACAATTGGAAAACTAGATGAAGTGAATGAAACAACTGTTTTTAGAAATTATACAATAGCCAGGGCAACAGTGTGGTCCCTGAAAAAGGAGACAATTAAAGTGATCTCTCGGATTGCCTTAGACATCCATCGGGAGGCACTTTCCAGACTACAAAACAAAATCAAAACTTGATAGTATTGTTCAGTTGAATAAACAGAGAGCAGAGTTAAGGAAAGCTGAGGTGGCAGAATTTGTGGGTAGAGTACCAGAGAGGATGGAGATGCTTGGAAAAGAGGTCCAGTAATATGGATAGGTACCATCTTGATTTTATTGCTAAATGCTAAGTCATATATGAATAGGGTAAACTATGGGAGAGGAGGCAAAGACTATCTGGGGAGCTGTACACTGAGCAGCTACCAGAGCTTACTCAAAACTTGGAGACAGGAGTTCTTGCCAAGTAGAGTTCAATCTTCTTTGAACACTGGAGGAATTCAGAGGCAACATCAGAGGGATCATGCCTTAGTAGCATAGCTAACCTAGCCTTAGAATAAAGCCTATTCTAAAAATACCAAAAGAAAGCTTAAAACAAGCCTTGAAAACATCAAACTAATCCAGTAATTTAAGTATGTGCAGAGGTAAAGTCTAATGCTCTTTAAAAGAATAAACAAACAAACCCAGCATTTATCCATGTAAAATTTACAGTATCTATAACCCAGAGGAAAAAAAATCAGTCAATAGATAGATATAGAGGTAACACAACAGAAAGAGGAATGTTAGAAGAGCTATTACAAATATGCTGAAGGAGTTAAAGCAAAATGAACATAAGGAATAGAGAAACAGCAGAGAAAATAACCAAATGCAACTTCTAGAGATAAAAAGTATGAAATCTAAAAGAAAAATTTACTGATTTCTGTCCAGATGTGGAGAAAATGAAAGGATTCATTTCCAGTAGATACACAGTATAAGAAAGGTTAAAGGAAGTCTCAGGTAGATGGAATTTGAATAAACACAAAAGAACAAAGACTACCAAAAACGGTAACTTTATAGGTAAACATAAAAGGCTTTTCTCCTATTATTTAAGACTCTTTCAAAGATTACTATTTAGAGGCACGTGGGTGGATCAGACAGTTAAGTGTCTGCCTTCAGCTCAGGTCATGATCCCAGGGCTCCCTGCTCCCTGGGGAGCCTGCTTCTCCCTGTCCCTCTGCTTGCCACTCCCCCTGCTTGTATTCTCCCTGTCAAACAAATAAATAAATTCTTTAAAAAAAAATAAGAGAGGGACGCCTGGGTGGCTCAGTTGGTTAAGCAGCTGCCTTCGGCTCAGGTCATGATCCCAGCCTCCTGGGATCCAGTCCCACATCGGGCTCCTTGCTCCGCAGGGAGCCTGCTTCTCCCTCTGA
>NC_081558.1:25800913-25892157 GCF_022355385.1 Mustela nigripes
TGGATCCCAGGACGCTGGGATCCAGTCCCACATCGGGCTCCTTGCTCCGCAGGGAGCCTGCTTCTCCCTCTGACTCTGCCTTCCACTCTGTCTGCCTGTGCTCGCTCTCACTCTCTCTCTTACAAATAAATAAATAAAATCTTTAAAAAAAAAAATAAGAGATTACTGACTACTTAGAGCACAGTAATAATGTGCTATGAATAACATGTACAGTGAAATGTACAGAACATCATGTACAAGTGAAATATATGACAATAATAAAACAAAGGCTGAGAGGAGAGAGGTGGAAGTATATTGTTGTAAGTTCTTATGCCATATATATATAATATATATTTTACATATAATATATAACATATATTATATATTATGCTCCATAATTTTACCTGAAGATAGGCTGTGATAGGTTAAAATGTATACTTTAATCCCAAAGAAAGCACAAAAAGAATAAAACAAAAACTTATAGCTAGTGATTCAACAAAGGAGATAAAGTGGAATCATAATACATACTCAATTCAAAGAGAAAGAAAAACAGATGTGCAAAACAGAAAGCAAGGTATAAGAACATAGATTTAAATATAACTCTATTAGGTCAATGAATGTAAATGGTCTAAATAATTTCACTAAAGACAGCAATTATCAGATTGGATAAAACAATCTGACCCAACTGTATGCTGTCTACAGAAATACAGCTTATATACAAAGACACAAATAGGTTAAAAGTATGGAAAAATATATACCATGCTAACACTACTCAAAAGAAAGCTGGAGTCATGTAATAATTATCATACAAAATAGATTTCAGAGCAAAGGACAGACCAGGGATTCAAAAAGAAAAATCAAGTCAATTCATTAAGAGGTCATAATAGTCCTAAACAGTTAACACATCAAATAGCATCAAAACACAAACAAATATTGACAGAACTATCAGAAGCAACTTCTATAGCTAAGAGATTTCAAACCTCTCTCAAAAGTTAATTGAACAAGTACACAGAAAATCAGTAAGGATATAGTATATAGAATATCTTGACCTACTTGGCATTTACAGAGCAGTCTATTAAAAAATAGCAAAATACAGATTCTTCCAATGTTATATAGAACATTTGCAGAGATAGGCCATATTCTAGGCCTAAAAATGTCTCATTTATAAAATTTCTAGAAAAGGAATAATTATGGAGACAGAAAGCAGATCAGTGGTTGCCTGGGGCTAGGAGTAGGAGTAAGAATTGACTAAGTAGGTACAAGCAAGGAAACTCTGCGATGATGGAAGTGTTCTAAAATTGGATTTTGGTGATGGTTACACAATTGTAGAAATTTACTAAAAATCATCTAACTGTATTCTTATAATCAGCCAATTGCATAATAATTACCTAATAAAGCTGGGGAAAAGGGGGAAGTTTTCCAGATAAACAAAAACTAAAGAAGTTTATTGTCACTAAACTTGTCTTATAAAAATATTAAAGAGACTTTTTTGAGCTGAAAAGAAATGGCACTAATTAATAACAAAAAAACATACAAAAGTAAAAATCGCACTGGAGAAGGTAAATAGTAAAGACAGTAGATTCAATCACTTCTAAAGCAAGCATGAAAGTTAAAAGACAAAAGTAATATAATTAACTAAAATTACAATAGTTAAGGGATGCATAAAATCTACATGTGTAAAATGTGACATCAAAAATATAAAGTTGGAGGGGTAGTAAAAAATATGGTTTGGAATGTGTTCAAATTTAAGCTGCTCTCATCTTAAACTTATAAACACAAGATGTTATAAGTGAACCTCATAGTAACTACAAAGGAAAAAAAATCCTGGTAAATACCACAAAGAAAATGAGAAAAGAACCTAAGCATAAAACTAAAGCAAGCCATCATATCACAAAGGAAGAAATGAAAGAGAAAAAAGGAACAGAGAAGAACTAAGAAAACAGGCAGAAAACAATTTTAAAATGGCAGTAAGTACATGCTTATCATTAGTTACTTTAAATGTAAATAAACTCTCCAAATAAAATGGCTGAGTGGATTAAAAAAAAAGACCCATCTCTATACTGCCTACAGAGACTCAAATTAGAAGTAATGATACACACAGACTGAAAATGAAGAGATTGGAAAAGATAGTCCACGCAACTAGAAATAAAAACTGGGGTAGCTGTATTCATATCGAACAAAATAGACTTTAAAACAAAGACTTTAATAAAACACCAAGAAGGGAATTACATAAAGGGGTCAATCCAGCAAGAAGATACAACATTTATAAAAATATATGTACCTAACATAAGGGCACCAAATATATAAAGCAAATTTTTTAAAAAGATTTTATTTATTTATTTGACAGAGATCACAAGTAGGTGGAGAGGCAGGCAGAGAGAGAGTGGGGAGAAGCAGGCTCCCCGCTGAGCAGAGAGCCCGATGCGGGGCTCGATCCCAGGACCCAAGGATCATGACCTGAGCCAAAGGCAGAGGCTTTAACCTGCTGAGCCACCCAGGTGCCCCTATAAAGCAAATATTAACAGACCTAAAGGGAGAAATTGAAAGCAATACAATAATAGTAGGGCACTTTAATCCCCCACTTACATCAATAGATAGAGCAGCCAGACAGAGAATCAATAAGGAAACACTGACCTTAAATGACACATTAGACCAAATGGACTTAGTTGACACATGCAGATAATGCAAACCAAAGGCAGAATACACATTCTTCTCAAATGCACATGAAACATTCTCCAGGACAGATCACATGTTAGGTCACAAAACAAGTCTCAATAAATTCAAGAAGATATACATATTTTATATATTTATATAAATTTTATATTTCTATATTTCTATTTTATACATGTCATATATGTTATATATATTTAATGTTTATGTATTTATTTTGTATATATAGAAAGAGAACCAGAGAGCATGAGCAGGGGGAGGGACAAAGGGAAAGAGGAGGAGAATCTCAAGCAGAATTCCTGCTGAGTGCAGAGCCTGATGCAGGGTTAATCTCACAACCCTGAGATCATAACCTGAACCATAACCAAGAATTGGACACTGAAATGCCTGAGCCACTCAGGCACCCCAAGACTGAGATTATATGAAGCATCTTGTTTGACCATCATGGTAAAAAATAAGATATCAATTTCAAAAAGAAAACTGGAAAAACCACAAAAATGTGGAGATTAAGCAACATGCTACTAAACAACCAGTGGGTCATCAAAGAAATCAAAGAAGAAATTTAAAAATATATGAAAATGAGCTTTTGGGACTTCATCAAGATAAAAAACTTCTGCACAGAAAGGAAACAGTGAACAAACCAAAAAGGCAACCCATGGAATGGGAGAAGATATTTGCAAATGACACTACAGACAAAGGGTTTATATCCAAGATCTATAAAGAACTCTTCAAGCTCAACACCCAAAAAACAGATAATCATGTCAGAAAATGGGCAGAAGACATGAACAGACCTTCTCCAAAGAAGACAAACAAATGGCTAGAAGACATGTCAAAACATGTTCACCATCATTAGCCATCAGGGAAATTCAAATCAAAACCACATTGAGATACCACCTTACACCATTAGAATGACAAAGATTAATAAGATAGGAAACAACAAATGTTGGAGAGGATGTGGAAAAAGGGGAACCCTCTTAAACTGTTGGTGGGAATGCAAGTTGGTGCAACCACTTTGGAAAACAGTGTGGAGATTTCTTAAGAAATTAAAAATAGAGCTACCCTATGGCCCTGCAATTGCCCTGCTGGGTATTGACCCCAAAGATACAGATGTAGTGAAAAGATGGGCTATATGTACCCCAATGTTCATAGCAGCAATGTCCACAATTGCCAAACTGTGGAAAGAGCAAAGATGCCCTTTAACAGATGAATGGATAAAGAAGATATGGTCCGGACACTTCTCTAATCAAGACATACAAATGGCTATCAGACACATGAAAAAATGTTCATCATCATTAGCCCTCAGGGAGATTCAAATTAAAACCACATTGAGATACCACCTCACACCAGTTAGAATGGCCAAAATTAACAAAAGAAGAAACAACATGTGTTGGAGAGGATGTGGAGAAAGGGGAACCTTCTTACACTGTTGGTGGGAATGCAAGTTGGTGCAGCCCCTTTGGAGAACAGTGTGGAGATTCCTCAAGAAATTAAAAATAGAGCTTCCCTATGACCCTGCAATTGCACTCCTGGGTATTTACCCCAAGGATACAGATATCATGAAAAGAAGGGCCATCTCTACCCCAATGTTTATAGCAGCAATGGCCACGGTCGCCAAACTATGGAAAGAACCAAGATGCCCTTCAATGGACGAATGGATAAGGAAGATGTGGTCCATATACACTATGGAATATTATGCCTCCATCAGAAAGGATGAATACCCAACTTTTGTAGCAACATGGACGGGACTGGAAGAGATTATGCTGAGTGAAATAAGTCAAGCAGAGAGAGTCAATTATCATATGGTTTCACTTATTTGTGGAGCATAACAAATATCATGGAGGACAAGGGGTGTTAGAGAGGAGAAGGGAGTTGGGGTAAATTGGAAGGGGAGGTGAATCATAAGAGACTATGGACTCTGAAAAACAATCTGAGGGGTTTGAAGTGGTGGGGGGGTGGGAGGTTGGGGTACCAGGTGGTGGGTATTATAGAGGGCACGGATTGCATGGAGCACTGGGTGTGGTGAAAAAATAATGAATACTGTTTTTCTGAAAATGAATAAATTGAAAAAATTTTTAAAAAATAAATAAAAATAAAAATTAAAAAAAAAAGAAGATATAGTCCATATACACAATGGAATATTACTCAGCCATCAGAAAGGATGAGTACCCAACTTTTGTATCAACATGGGTGGGACTGGAGGAGATTATGCTGAGTGAAATAAGTCAATCAGAGAAAGTCAATTATCATATGGTTTCACTTACTTGTGGAACATAAGGAATAACATGGAGGACATTAGGAGAAGGAAAGGAAAGTGAATTGGAGGAAATTGGAGAGGAAGGCAAACCATGAGAAACTGTGGACTTGAAGAAACAAACTGAGGGTTTTAGAGAGGAGGGGAGTGGGGGAGTGGGTGAGTCTGGTGGTGGGTACGAAGGAGAGCACATATTGCATGGAGCACTAGGTGTTATACATAAACAATGAATCTTGGAATACTGAAAAAAATAATAAAAAAATAAAATAAAAATATATGAAGACAACTGAAAACAGAAATATGACATACCAAAATCTATGGGGTGCAGCAAAAGTGGTTCTAATAGGGAAGACCAAAGCAATAAAGCCTACCTCAAGAAATAAGAAAAACCTCAAGCAATCTAACCTTAAACATAAAGGAACTAGAAAAAGAAGAATAAACAAAGCACAAAACTAGTAGAAGGAAGAATATACAAAGATCAGAGTGCAAATAAATCAAATTGAGACTAACAATAAATAAGAAAGATCAGTAAACCTGAGAGGTGGTTCTTTGAAAAGATAAACAAAATTGATAAACCTTTAGCTAGACTAAACAAGAAAAGGAGAGAGCTCAAATAAAATCAGAAATGAAAGAGAAGTTGCTACTAAAGTCACAACTATACTATAAATAATCATATGCTAATAAACTGGACAACCTAGAAGAAATGGGAAAATCCCCCAAAATACAGAATCTTCCAAGATGAATTATGAAGAAATAGAAAATCTAAACAAACTGATTACTAGCAAGGAGATTGAATCAGTAATAAAAAAGCCTCCAAAAACCAAAAGTCCAAGGCCAGACAGTTTGGTGAATTTTATCAAACATTCAAAGAAGACTTAATGCTTATCCTTCTCAAATTCTTCTTTCAAACAGCTTAAGAGGAGGGGGCAAAGACACTTAACTGAGTTAAGTGTCTGCCTTTGACTTAGGTCAACATTCCAGAGTCCTGGGATCAGGCCCTGTGTCAGGCTCCCTGCTCAGCGGGGAATGTGCTTCTCCCTCTGGCTCTACCCCTTCACCACCACCCCTGCTCTTACTCTAACAAATAAATAAAATCTTAAAATAAAAATCTTAAGAGGAGAAACCCTTCCAAACTATTTTATGAGGGCAGCATTACCTGGACACCAAAACCAGGCAAGGACACCACCAAAAAAGAAAATTATAGGCCAATATCCTTAATGAACATAAATGCAAAAATACTAAACAAAATATAGCAAACCAAATGCTACAATACATCATTAAAAGAATCATACACTTTGAACAAGTGGGATTTATTTAAGAGTTCGAGGATGATTCAACACCCATGAGTTAATCAAGGTGATACATCACAGTAACAAAATTAAGGATAAAAATCATACAATCATCTCAATAGATGCAGAAAAAGCATCTAACAAAATTCAACATCCATTTATGATAAAAAAAAAAAAAACTCTCAACAAAGTGGGTACAGAGGGAACATACCTCAGCATAATAAAGGCTGTATATGATAAACCCACAGCTAACATAGTTAATGGTGAAAACTTTTCCTCTAAGATCAGGAACAAGACCAGGATGCACATGCTTCACAGTTTTATTCAACATAATAATCCAAGTTCCAGCCACATAAATTAAGCAAGAAAAAGATATAAAGGGCAGCTAAAATGGGAAAGGAATAAGTAAAACTGTCACTATTTGCAGGTATTTTATATAGAAAATCTAAAGACTTTGTTGGAACTGAGAAAAACTGTTAGACCTAATAAATACAGTAGAATTGTAGGATACAATATCAATCTATAGAAGTCAGTGGCATGTCTATACACTAATAAAGAACTATCAAAAAGAAAACTTAAGAAAACAATCCCATTTACAATTACATCAGAAGAATAAAAAACTTAGGATTAAATTTAATCAAGTAGGTGAAAGAACTGTCCAGAAAACTGTAAGACACTGATACAGGAAACTGAAGACACAAATAAATAGAAAGATATTCTGTGCTCATGAATTGGAGGAATCAATATTATTAAAATGTACATATCACCCAAAGCAATCAAGAAATTGAATGTAATCCCTATCAAAATTTCAACAGCATTTTTCACAGAACTGTAACAACTAATTAAAAAATCTGTTGAATTACAAGAGGTCCTGAATAACTAAAGTAATCTTGAGAAAGAACAACAAAGCTGAAGGTATTATGCTCCCTGAAGTCAAATGATATTACAAAGCTATAGTAATCAAAATAGCATGGTACTGGCATAAAGACAGACACACCAATCAATAGAACAGAATCGAGAGCCCAGAAATACATATTCAGAGCCCATAAATAAATAAATACACCCACACACATATATGCAAACAATTTATGACAAAGGTAGACAAACACCCAGTTTCTTCATTGAATGTTGCTGGGAAAACTGGACAGCCACATGCAAAAGAATGAAACTAGACCACCATCTTATACTATATATAGAAACTAACTCAAAATGGATGAAAGACTTGAATGTAATATTTGAAACCATAAAATTCCTAGAAGAAAACATAGGTGGTAAGCTTCTTGACATCAGTCTTAGCTATATTTTTGTGGATATGACTCCAAATGCAAGGGTAACAAAAGCAAAAGTAAACAAATAGGACTATATCAGACTAAAGAGTTTCTACACAGTGAAAGAAACCATCATCAAAGTGAAAAGACAACCTACTGAATGGGAGAAGATATTTAGAAATCACATATCTGATAAGGATTTAATGTTCAGAATATATGAAGAACTCATATAACTTAACAACAAAAAGCAAAGAACTTGACTGAAAAATGGGCCTAGGATCTGAAAGGACATTTTTCCAAAGAAGAAATACAGAGGGCCAACAGGCACATGAAAAGATGTTAAACATCACTAATTAGGGGTGCATGGGTGGCTCAGTTGGTTAAGTGTCTGACTTGATTTTGGCTCAGGTCATGATCTTAGGGTACTGGGCTTGAGCCCTGCCTGTGCATTCAGTGTGGAATCTGCTTGAGATTCTCTCTTCCTCTCCCTCTGCCCCTCCTCCTGCTCATGCATACACTCTCTAAAATAAACAGATAAAAGTTTTTTAAAAATCACTAATTATTAGAGGAATGCAAAATGCAAATCAAAACCACAATAAGATCACTTCACCACTAGTTAGATTAGCTATAATAAAAAAAAAAAGACAAGAAATAAGTGTTTAAGAGGATGTGGAAAAAAGGGAACTCTTGTACCCTGTTGGTAGAATATAAATTAGTGTGGGCATTATGGAAAATAGTATAGAGATTCTTCAAAAAGTTAAGAATAGAATTACAATATAATCCAGCTATTTCACTTCTGGTAGTTGTCAAAAGAATATGAAAACTCTCATTTGAAATGATAAATGCATCCCAATGTTCATAGCAGCATTATTTACAATAGCCAAGATATGGAAACAACCTAAATGTCAGTTGATGATAAATGGATAAAGAAGATGTGGTCTATATGTAGGATAGAATACTGCTCAGACATAAAAAAGAATGAAATCTTTTCAATTGTGACAACAATTGTTAAGTGAGTTGTATTATGTTAAGTGAAATAAGTCAGAAGGAGAAAGACAAAAACAATACCATTTCACTCATATGTGGAATCTAAAAATAAGTAAGTAAGCAAAACAAAAACAAACTCAGACACAAAGAACACACTGGTGGTTACTAGAGGGAAGGGGGTTGTTGGGTGAAATGGGTCAAGAGGGGTCAGATGTATGGTGATGGATGGTAACTAAATTTAGGAAGTTATCACTTTGTAATAAATACAGATGTTGAATTATAATGTTGCACATCCAAAACTTATATGTTATACACCAGTTTTAACTCATAAAAAAATGAGAAACAAAAAACAAAGAACAATGGTGAATAGAAAACAATGACACATATAGTAAATATTAATCCATCTATATCAACAATCACTTTAAACATCATTGGTTTCAATACATCAATTAAAAGACATAGACTGTCAGAGTGGATACAAAACATAAAACCTAACTGTATCTTCTCTATAAAACAAACAAACAAACAAAAACCTAACCATTTTAACTATGAAAATGGAGATAGATTAAAAGAAGAGGGATGGAGAAAGGTATACAATGCTAAAATTTATCAAAATAAAGCTGGAATAGCTATATTAACTCCAGAAATAGAGGACTTCAAGCAAGGGAAACTATCAGGAATAAACAGAGCCATTAAATATGATAAAGGAGTCAATTCTCCCAAAAGACACAAATCATTAATGTTTTGTGTCATTAATTGTTAATGTACCTACCAAGAGAATGTAAAAATCTATGAAAGAAAACCTGACAGACAAGGAAAAATAGATTAATCCACTATTATAGTAATGGACAGATTAGGCAGCAGAAAATCAGTAGACACAGTTGAACAGCACCATGTAGCAACTGAATACAACGGACATCTACAGAATACATTAAACGACATCAAAATACACATTCTTCTCAACTTCATATGGAACACTCACCAAGGCAGAACACATTCTGGGCCATAAAACACACTTTAACAAATTCAAAAGAAGACAAATCATACAAAAGTATTCTCTCTGACTACAATAGAACTAAACCAGAAATCAGTAACAGAGAGCTAACTGGAAAACCCCAAAATACTTGGCAACTGAACAACACATTTCTTTCTTTCTTTCTTTCTTTCTTTCAAGATTTATTTATTTGACAGACAGAGATCACAAGTAGGCATAGAGGCAGGCAGAGAGAAAGGAGGAAGCAGGCTCCCTGCCAAGCAGAGAGCCCGATACGGGGCTTGATGCCAGGACCCTGGGATCATGACCTGAGCCAAAGGCAGATGCTTTAACCCACTGAGCCACCCAGGCATCCCTGAACAACACATTTCTAAGTAATGTATGGGTCAAAGAAGTCTCAAGAGAAAAAAAAAAAAAAAAAGAAGAAGTCTCAAGAGTAACAAACAGCACTGGGTGTTACATGCAAACAATGACTCATGGAATACTACTTCAAAAAATAATGATGTACTGTGTGGTGAATAACATAATATAATAAAAAATAAATTTAATTAAAAAAATTAAATAAAATGAAAACACAACTTATCCAGATTTGGGAGATGCAGCAAAAGTAATGCTCAGAGGAAAATTTATAACACTGAATGCATTTATTAGAGAAGAGGATAGATCTAAAATCAATCATCAAGGCTTCCACCTTAAGGCACTAGAAAAAGATCAAATTAAAGCAAGCAGAAGTGAAGAAATGATAAATAGAAGGAATTTATGAAATTAAAAAAATTTATGAAATTTTAAAAAATCAACATGGAAAAAAAATTAAGGAAATTGAAATCTGGGTCTTTGAAAAGATGAATAAAATTGATTAACCTCTAGTCAGGATGACTGAGGAAATAGAAGACAAAAATTACAAATATCAGAAATGAAGGAAGGGCCAACACTATTAATTCCATTGACATTAAAAAGATAATAAAGCAATATTATGAACTCTATGTCCTCAAATTTGATAACCTAGCTGAAATGGATCAATCCATTGGAAGACACAATCTGTCAAAATTCACACAAGAGGAAACAGATAATCTAAATAGACTTTGTGTTATTATACTTGTGCTGCCTTAACAAAATATGGTAGACTGGGTTGCATGAATAATGCAAATTTATTTTCTCAGAGTTCTGGAGGCTAAAAGTTTGGATCAAGGTTTTGGCTGATTTTGGTTTCTGATGAGACCACTTTTCTTGGCTGGTAGACAGCCCCTTTCTCACTGTGTCCTTACAAGGCCTTTCCTCCATGTGTATATGGAGAGAGAAAGCCTTCTGTTAGCTCTTTTTTTTTTTTTAAAGGACATTAATTCTATCAGATAAGGACCATACTTTTATGACCTTATTTAAAATGATTACTTCCTTACAGGTCTCATCTCTGTATACAGTAACACTGGAAGTTAGCGCATCAACACATGAGCTTGGGGTGGGGGACACAAATATGCAGTCCATAACTATATCTATTAAAGAAACTGAATTGATAATTAATAACCTCCCAAAACCGAATGCACCACACTAAGATGGGTTCTGGAGAATTCTACCAAATTTACAAGAAGAAATTCTACCAATTCCTTACTATATCTTCTAGAAAATGGCAGAAGGAATACTTCCCCAAATCCAGTATTACCCTAATACCAAACTAGACAGAGATAGTATAAGAAAACAACAGACCAATATCTCTTAAGAACATGGATACAAAAAATCTCAACAAAATATTAGCAAACTGAATCAAACAATGTATGAAAAAGAGTAACACACCACAACAAAGTGATATTTTTCCCAGGTAGGTAAGGCTGTTTCAACATTCAAAAAAATCAATGTAATCTAGTACATCAATAAACTAAAGAAGAAAAAAAAACACATGATCATATCAGTAGATGCAGAAAAGGCGTTTGACAAAAACCAGTAACATTTCATGATCAAAATTCTCAGCAAACTAATTATAGAGACCAATGTCCTCAACTTGTTAAAGAACATTCACAAAAAAATCTATGGCTAACACCACACTTGAAAGTGAGAAACTAGAAACTTCCCACTAAGATCAAGAAAAAAACAAGGATGTTCCTTTACACCACTTGTCAACATCATACTGAAAGTTCTGGCTAGTGAATTAGAAAAAGAAATAAAAAATGTATAGATTAGAAAGAAAAAATTAAATTGCTTTTGTTTGTAGATGACATAATTGCCTATGTAGAAAATCCAAAAATCTGAAAGAATTGACCAAAAAAAAAACCTCCTAAGAACTAATAGGCAAGTATAGCAAGGTTGCAGGATACAATGTCAACATACAAAATCAGTCATTTTTCTACATATCAATGACAAATAAGTGGAATTTGGAATTTAAAAACACAGAACCATTTGCACTGGCACCCCCAAAAGTGAAATACTTAGGTATAAATCTAACAAGTCATGTACTATATGAGATCTATATGAGAAAAACTATAAAAATGTGATGAAAAAAGTCAAAGATAATTAAATAAATGAAGAGATATTCCATGTTCATGGATAGGAAGAATCCATACTGTCAGGGTTTCAGTTCTTCCCAATTTGTTCTATAGATTTAATGCAATCTAATTCAAAATTCTAGCAAGTTATTTTGCCCCTCTATGGAGGGGCAAAAGACCAAGAACCGGCAACAGAATATAGAAGAAGAACACAACTGGAAAACTGACATTACTGGATGTCAAGACTTGTGATAAAGCTACAGTATTCAAGACAGTGTTGTATTGGTTTAAAAAAAAGACAAATAGATCAATGGAACAGAATTTTGTGGATTTTCTATAAAGTTCACTTTATATGAAGATGCAAAAGACTCAGAATAGCCAACACAGTACTTAAGAAGGACAAAGTCAAGGACTGACACCACCTGACTTCAAGACTTACTATAAAGCTAATTGAGTCAATACTACAAAAGAATGAATATAGATCAGTGACACAGAATAAAGAATCCAGAAACACACCCATATAAACATAGTCACCTGATCTTTGGCAAAGAAGCAAAGGCAGTATAATGGATAGTCTTTTCAATAAATGGTACTGGAACAACTGGATATCCACATGCAAAAAAAAAAAAGAATCCAGACAGAGACTTTTCACAAAAATTAACTCAAAATGGATCATAGACTTAAATATAAAATGCAAAACTATAAAGTTTCTAGATTACATAGGAGAAAATCTAGATGACCTTAGATATGTTGATGATTTTTTTTTTTTTTTTAGGTACAGCACCATAAGCCATGAAAGAAAGAACTGGTGATAATACTATGGTAGAGAAATGTACAAATAAAATCACGATTTAAACAGAGCAAAAACATGATATCCTTCTGTGAGAAGGCATCCTCATCCATTAGCTTTCCCAGGCAATTTTTTAAAAACAAATGAAGAAAAATCAAGTAACTTACAGAAGAAGATTGGCACATAACAAAAAGGAAAACAGCAGCTTGTCCTTCTCAAATAGTGATCGGCATATATTACAATATAAGTTGTATGTGAAGTGGTCATTTAAATATCGTAGGCGCTTTTCCAAAATTTTGGATTTGTTACTGAAATGTTGAAAAACAGGCAAATACGTTGAGTCAAACAAAACTAAAAAGAATAAGTAACACATGAATTAACACGTAAATATCCATTGTTAAAAATACGAAACTATACACACACACACACACACACACACACACACACACACAAACGACTGCATATAAAACTGGTGAAATCTGGGGGTGCCTGGGTGATGAAGTCAGTTAAGCATCCAACTCCTGGTTTTGGCTAAGGTCCTGATCTCAGGATTGTGGGACAGAGCCCTACAGAGGCTCTGCGCTCAGCACCAGGTCTGCTTGAGTTTCTCTCTGTCCCTCCCCATCTTCTCTTAATAAATAAATAAAATATTTAAAAAATAAAAAATAACTGGTGAAATCTGAATAAGCTCTGCAGATCTCCTGGTTTTGATATTGTAGTACAATAATGCAAAATACCACCACTGCAGAAACTGAATGAAGGATACATGGGACCTCCCTGCATAATTCTGTTTGCACAACTTCTCATAAATTTATAGGTAAAAAATATGGTATAAATCTATGAGAAAATGAAATTGGGTTCACACCATTCCTCTATTGTCAAAATTCTAAACTTACTGTATTCCAAAATGACTGAAAAACCATCAGTTAATTAGAAGATACCTCTATTAAACAGCTATTATAGTGTGAGATTTATGTTGGGGGAAACAGTAATAGACCAAAAACTATGAAACATTTTTGTCCCAAAGAAACATCAAATCTAGATCAAGATGTACATATTTTTAAAAATATATGAAAAGTCAGAAAATATTTGGAAAAAAGGTTACTTCTGGTTGTGGTTCTGGCTGATATTTTTCTTCTTTATACTCCTATATGTTTAAAATGTTATGTGTTTCTTTTTTTCTTAGATCAAAGATTTTTCAGTAATACTGAAAGGAACGTAAGATGATACACCCATTCTGGGAAGGTTTGGCAGCTACTTAAAAAAAATAAACAGGCAACTACCACATGACCCAGCAATTGCACTCTTGGGCATTTATCCCAGAAATGAAAACTTACGTTCACACAAAAACCTATACAGGCAAGTTCATAGTTTTATTCATAAAAGCTAAAAACTGGAAATAACTCAGTTGTCTTATAATACATCAATATCATGAAATACTTCTCAGCAATAAAAAGGAACAAACTACTGACACACATAACAACCTGGAAGAATCCCCAGAGAATTAGTTGGGTGAAAAAAAGCCAATCCTTAAAAGTTATGTGCCATATATGGGGCACTTGGGTGGCTTAGTCGGTTAAGACTCTTGATTTTGGCTCAGGTCATGATCTCAGAATCAAGCCCCCATGCTGGACTCTCCACTGAGCGGGGCAGTCGGCTTGAGATTCTTGCTCTTTACCCCTCCCTGCCCGCCCACCTGCTCATGCTTGCTCACTCTCTAAAATAAATAAATCTGATTTTAAAAAAAGTTTTGTGCTATATGATTTCATTCTTGAAATGATGAATTTACAGAAAGAGAGACTGGATTAGTGGTTGTTGAAGGTTAAGTTGATGGTAGGGATGGGAAAGAAATGGGTATGGCTCTAAAGGGGCAGCACAGAATCCTCATGTTGACCCAAGTGTTCCCTGTCTTGACTGTATCAACATCAGTATCCTGGCTGTGATCTCCTACTATTGCATGGGTTTCCAAGATGTCACCATGGGGGAAACTGGGTAAAGAGTACACAGGATCACTGTACTATTTCTTTTTTCTTTAAATTAAGATTTTTATTTTTTTTTAAGTAATCTCTATCCAACATGAGGCTCAAACTCACAACACCAAATCAAGAGTTGTAGGATCCACCCACTGAGCAAGCCAGGAACCCCCCACTGTATTATTTCTTATAATTGCATGTGAAGGGCACCTGGGTGGCTCGGCTAGTTAAACATCTGCCTTCAGCTCAGGTTGTGATCCCAGGGTCCCAGGATGGAGCCCCACATCCGGCTCCCTGCTCAGCAGGGAGTCTGCTTCTGCCTACCCCTTCCCTTGTGCTTGCTCTCTCCTGGTCTCTCTCTCAAATAAATATATAAATAAAATCTTTTTTAAATTATTAATTAATTTATTTATTTGACAGAGATTACAAGTAGGCGGAGAGGCAAGCAGAGAGACAGAGAGGAAGCAGGCTCCCCGCCGAGCAGAGAGCCCGATGCGAGGCTCCATCCCAGGACCCTGGGATCATGACCTGAGCCGAAGGCAGAGGCTTTAACCCACTGAGTCACCCAGGCACCCCAATATATAAATAAAAGCTTTAAAAAATTATAAGTGAATTTACATTTATCTCAAAATTAATTTTATTTTTTTAAAGATTTATTTATTTATTTATTTGAGAGAGAGAGAGAGCGCATGAGCATGAGTGAGCATGAGAAGGGGGAGGGTCAGAGGGAGAAGCAGACTCAATCCTGGAACTCCAGGATCACAACCTGAGCTGAAGGCAGTTGCCTAACCAACTGAGCCACCCAGGTGCCCTCAAAATTAATTCAATCTTAAAATTTAGTTTAAAATTTAGTTTAATTTTTAAAAAGAAATTTTCTGGCCTATGGAAAGGGTTTGGAAGAGTAGGGGATAGTGACACTTCTCTGAGTAGACCTTTTTGTACAGGATATACTTCTGTAATCATTAATGGCTTGTGTGCTCAAAAATATAATAAAATTAGGGTGCCTATATATATATATCTTGAGATTATATATATAATAGATATATATATATATATATATATATATCTTGAGATTATATATATATATACATATATTAAATCCTGGTTGATTTAATATAGTAAAATAAATTAAATCAACCAGGATTTATTTATATATATTATTATATATATTCAATGTATATTTTAAATCAGCCAGGATTTATATATATATTATTAATACATATTAATAATATATATATTAAATCAACCAGGATGAAGAGAAAACTACAATGAAATACAAAAGAATCCCCAAACCAACAACATCTGAAACTAGCTGTATTGCACATGAATAATATCACCATAATGAAGGGAGAAAAACTAATCAAGTAATTTTTTAATATATATTTTTGATGTCTCAAAACAAAAAACTGATTTTCCGTGTGTACATAGGCATTTAATTCTCTTCAGTACACTCAAGAATCACTGGATTTCCTGATCACTACATCATATAGCAAATCTATGTTTAATATTTTCAGGAACTCCCAAAATATTCCCAAAGTGGCAATACTGTAAAATCCAGGATTTTACAATCCTGCCGGCAGTGTATGAGGGTTCTGAGGACTCTACGTCCTTGCTGAACACTTGTTGGTGACATTTGTGTCAATTCCTCAGCTTGAAGGGGGAGTCTGCTTGAGATTCTTGCCCTTGTGTGGACTGTCTCCTCCATTGTGTGGACTGTGAAAACTCAAATTTCAAATCCCAAATGGGAGAGCTCAGATATTTCAATCACTCAGGAGAGAATGTCCTACCAAGAGCTCATGTAGATTGTACACGGTAGGCTCAAATCATACTTTTATTCTACTTGACAAATATAGCAGTTACTAAATATCAGATAGTGTGATAAACACTTCATAGATATTAAATTCTCATAACAATTCTAAAAGGTAGATGCTATTATTATCTCTATTTTATAGATAAGGAAAATTTAAGCAATTACAGAAAGGTTAGCTGACTTGCCTGTATCAATGTAGTTACTATGTGTTGAACTGAGACTTAACCTCTTGCTCTAGTCTGACTCCAAAATCTGTGTACATTCATTAACTGATTAAAGAGAAAATATCTAGCAATTAGAAATGTGGACTGAAGCTTTTTAAAAAATATTTTCTTTAAAAAAGATTTTATTTATTTACTTATTTCAGATTTTGTTTATTTGGGAGAGAGAGCACATATGCACAAGAGAACAAGAGCCTGGGGAGTGGCAGAAGGAAAGGGAGAAGCAGTCTCTGCACTGAGCAGGTAGCCCGGGCACAGGATTCAATCCCAGGACCCTGGAATCATGACCTGAGCTGAAGCCAGACACTTAATGGAATGAGCCACCCAGGCTTCTCTTAAGATTTTATTTTTAAGTTATCTCTATACCCAGTGTGTGGCTCAAACTCACAACCCCGAGACAAAGAGTTGCATGTTGTATTGATTGAGCCAATGAGGCACCCTGGGACTGAAGCTTTTTAGAGGTCTCAAGGGTAGAGAACGGTATTGGAGTTGCCAGCATGGATAAGTCAAGTGCCATATTAAAATATTTAAAGGAGGTGGGGGAAGGACTAAAGCTAATCCTTCTATGCATATTTCTTGGGTAGAGGAGAAACAAAACTTAGAATAAAAGGGGGCTTTCTTTTTCCCTTTCTTTTAACTCTTCCATATTAAAAAAAATTTTTTTTGTTTTTTGTTTGTTTGTTTGTTTCTAGAGAGAGAGAGAGAGAACATGAACAGGAGAGGGAACAGGAGAGGGAGAGAGAGAGGGAATCTCAAGCAGACTCCAAACTGAATTCAGAGTCCCACATGCGGCCCAATCTCACCATCTTGAGATCACCACCTGACCCAACACTAAGAGTCGGATGCCTAACTGACTGCACCACCCAGATGCCCTTCAACCTTTCCATGTTTTTAAATCTTCTATAATGAATACATACTACATAGTAAGAAAAAAGTTATGTATTTTTTATGGAAAGGATGGTGAAAGTCCAACCTAAAGAGGATGAATGAAGCTAGGGAATGTTTACCTGTCATGAATGGAGTTGATATAAAGGTTGACAAACCAGGTGAGAGAGTATTGGTACATGGGATCAATGTTAGCCAGGTCTGCAATGCTGAAGAATAAGACTGATGAATGTTTGGCAATGGCTCTGTAGCCTTCTCGAGACTCCGCTATTTTGAGTTCCGTTTTTTCCGCAATCTAGAAGAGAAAAGTCCAGATAAATAGAAAATATGCTTTTTAATTATGTATTTTCATATAATAAATTTTATATTTAAGACAATAACCCCAAACTAAATGATAAAATTATAGAGGCATTTTTAAAAATTTTAATTTAATTTATTTATTTTTCAGCATAACGGTATTTTTTTAAATAAATTAATTTATTTTCAGAAAAACAGTATTCATTATTTTTTCACCACACCCAGTGCTCCATGCAGTCCGTGCCCTCTATAATACCCACCACCTGGTTCCCCCAACCTCCCACCCCCCGCCATTTCAAACCCCTCAGATTGTTTTTCATAGTCCATAGTCTCTTGTGGTTCACTTCCCCTTCCAATTTCCCCCAACTCCCTTCTCTTAATTCCCCATGTCCTCCATGCTATTTGTTATGCTCCACAAATAAGTGAAACCATATGATACTTGACTCTCTCTGCTTGACTTATTTCACTCAGCATAATCTCTTCCAGTCCCGATCATGTTGCTACAAAAGTTGGGTATTCATCCTTTCTGATGGAGGATGTATACTCCATAGTGTATATGGACCACATCTTCCTTATCCATTCATCCGTTGAAGGGCATCTTGGTTCTTTGCACAGTTTGGTGACTGTGGCCATTGCTGTTATAAACATTGGGGTACAGATGGCCCTTCTTTTCACTACATCTGTATCTTTGGGGTAAATACCTAGTAGTGCAATTGCAAGGTCATAGAGGCATGGTTTATAAGAAAATGCTTTATTATGCTAAAAGTTGGATAGAAAGAAAGGGAAAGGAAGGAAAGAACTAGGGAGGGAGAGAAGGTTGAAGAAGACAGGGAAGAGAACAATGGATGAAAAATAGTTTAAAGTTTTTTGTTTTTTGTTTCAGAAATACCAGAACTGTCAATCTTTGCTTATTTCTTGTCTGAATCTGACATGTGTCTACTAATGTCACTCACCTTATTTTAATAGGTCAGAGAGAGGGAGAAAGAGAGCATATGTACACGTGTGTTTATGATGTCAACACGCACACCAGAACCCAGCTCAAAGTCTGGCAAAGCAGATATTCAGAAATAGTTCTTAGCTGATGCGGTTAGACATGAAGAGTACCTTTTAAAACTAACTTCTCATATGTTTAACTTATAATATGGGTGTTAGCTAATATTCAACCCCAAAAGAAAAAAAATTATCCAAGGTAACAGCTTTCCAATTGACAACTTGATCTGATAGATTGCTATTCTATAGGAAAAATGTGTAGAGGATTTATCCACCATTTTTCCTTCTTTGGACACGCTATGCAGACACTGCTGAATGAGTGCACCCATGTATCATGTTTATACTGAATGATCCTGTTTGTAGCTGAGATAGAACTGGACCCAAGACAAACTAAATCAATTTTTCTCCCAGGGAATTAGAACTTTAAGACTTCAGAAACTGAAGTCAAGTGGTACTGGGCATTCCCGCTAGTAAAAAATAATGGAACCAAATTTGGTTTCTACCTTCAAGACAAATGTATGAAGGCACAGATACAATAGTTTTACAGGCGACACTAGATTTTTTATGGAGCAGAGAGGTACAGATGAGGACTACTCAGTCTTAAAGAGGGACAAAGAGCATAGAAACATTCCAATTATTCTTGAGGCCTGTATATACTTCCATAATTGGAAAAATAAAATGCTCCTTGCATATTTTTTTCAGTCTAGTGACACACAATGATACATTAGTTTCAGGCATACAACATAGTGATTGGATAAGTTTATGCTATATTCATCACAAGTGTAGCTACCATCTGTCAGTATAGGGCACCATTATAATATCATTGACTATATTCCTTATGTTGCCCTTGTATTTTTCTAATTTGAGGTAATTTGAATAGGCTTCTGTTCTTGCAAACAAACTTTCCCCAAAATTATACTGGAAGGAAACTGAAAAAGAATCAGTGTTGACAATTAACAAGTCAGGAAATGACAGATACTGGTAAGGATATGGAGAAAGGGGAACCCTCTTACACTACTGGTGGGAATGCAACCTGGGGCAGCCACTCTGGAAAACAGTATGGAGGTTCCTCAGGATGTTAAAAATAGAGCTACCCTACAACCCAGCAACTGCACTACTGGGTTGTTTACCCCCCAAATGCAGATGTAGTGAAAAGAAGGAGCACATACACCCCAATGTTCATAGCAGCAACATCCGCAATAGCCAAACTGCAAGAAGCCGAGATGCCCTTCAACACATGAATGGAATAAAGAAGATGTCATTTATATATACAATGGAATATTACTCAGCTATCAGAAAGGATGAATATCTAACACTTACATCAACATGGATGGAACTGGACAGTATTATGCTAAGTGAAATAAGTTAATCAGAGAAACACAATTATCAAATGGTTACACTCATATATGCAACATAAGAAATAGTGCAGAGGACAACAGGGATTGGTGGGGTAACTGAATGGGAAGAAATCAGAGGGAGACAAACCATATGAGACTCTGGACTCCAGGAAACAAACAGGGTTGCAGAAAGGGAGGTGGGGGCGGGGACAGTGTAACTGGGTGATGGACATTACAGAGGGCACGTGATGTGATGAGCACTGGGTGTTATACTGAACTGATGAATCACTGAACATTATATCAAAAACAAATGATAATTGGCTAATTGAATTTAAATAAAAACATTTTTTTAAAAAATGTTGCTAGGATTTTTCACCTGCTGTTTCTTTGTTATTTCATTGGACATCATTTTAGCAGAGTCTAAGACTTTAATTGCACTTTCATCTTCTAAAATGTTCCCTTCTGAAGATGATAGTGTTTCTAAAATTTTCTTTTCTATATCTTTTAGCTGCTTCTTATTAGCTGCAGACTGAAGAATAAGGGCATTTCGCTCCTCTTCTAATTCTGGTCTAAAATGATAGAAACATTTAATCTAAATTTATAGTACTTTATTTAAATTCATATCTAAATACTAGATATCACAATTTTGCAGACATTTAAATATCTGTGTAGATATGTAACACAAACTAAGATATGTAACACAAACTTTATCCTAAGGAAAAAAGTTAATTCCATACAAATGATAATTTGAGAAATCTGAGCAAAAAAATGATCACTAATTGTATATATGTAAAATGTGGCAAAAACATGTACCACAGTAACTCCAAGAATGTGTTAAGTTTATCCATATGGCTGAGATGGTTATGTGAGGATAGGAACTGGAGAAGAAACACAATAGTCAACTTCTTATCTACTCCTTGGCTTTGTCACAGTGTTATTTTCACCATGTCTTCCACAAGAGCAAAAAAGATGACTTGTCATACAATTGTCTTTACAAATAAAAGATAAAACTGGCACTTAACAACTTCACAAAGATAGTATAAAACTTCAAAATAACATAATTTAGCATGTTATAGAATTTGTTAGGACATGGTGTGTCTTGGATACTATGCAAGTAGGATTAATATATTGGAAGTAACAAAATTAATGATTGTGTAATTTCACTTATAATTTGATTTCATGTAATAGACTGCTTGATGTTATGTTAAGCTCCAAGTGGAATCAGAGATTTCCTTCAGGAAGTAATTCTTTACTAGTATCTGTATCAGGTTATCTTAATATCTTTTCTTTTTTTAAAAAAAACATAACACACACACACACACAAATAGCACATGTTAGTAATAAAAAAATACATAAAGAGTGAAAAAATAATAAAACTTACCCATGATTCTCCTGGGTGAACTTTTTTGGCTCAAACAATCAGATACAAGTCAGAAGTCATGATTTGTCACCTGAATCCTACTACCCATACTAAGAGTCCAGTATAGCATGGTTGACTTACAACTTACAACTTACTTATAGAATGGCAATTTTCCCTTTTGAGAGAGAGAGGGTGTGCACATGAGCAGAGGGGAGGGGCAGTGGGAGAGGGAGACAGAGAATTTGAAGCAGACTCCACACTCAGGATGGAGTCTGAAGTGAGGTTTGATCTCATGACCCAAGCCAAAATCAAGAGTGACATGCTTAACCAACTGAGCCACCCAGGCACCCCAAGGATGGCTATTTTAAAGGACTATATATTTATAATAACAAAATATAAAATTTGATAAGGTTTTGAAATAATCACATAACAAAAGTATTAATGGCCTACAAATTTTCCTCTCTAGACCATCTGGAAGCATATAAGAAAATACATACCTCTCCTTTGCAACAACAATACCTAGTAACTGATCTTCAAGTCCTTCTGGAGTTATCATGAAATTGAGTAAAGACACCTTTGTAGCCAGTTCTGGCATATAGTGTGGATTTCTCAGTTTTGTGGTGATATAAAACTTGAAATCAAAGGAATATTCAATAATGACCTCACCAAGTCTGATGCAATCAATGCCACCTATATTTCAGAAAATAAATGCACAGTAAGTAAGCCAAAGTTGTATAGCCCCTCCCTCTGTTAAGGCTGTTCCTAGGTTACAAGTAAAGGGTCCCAAAGTAATTTAAAATAGAATAGAGATGTGACAAAGTCATAGAGGCAAGTAAGCAATTATACATCAGGACTCATTCATTCTGGGGTGACATAAGACATTTTCTCTGGAGACTTCCAAATTAAGATACCTTTTTATCTTACCTCCTCTATCAATTCTCAATCATGATTCCAACATGATTTATATACGACTGAAACTCTTAAAAGTACTAGAATTTGTAATGGAAAAAGCCTGGATGTCCATCAACTGATGAATGGATAAAGATGTGGTCTATACATACGATGGAATACTACTCAACCCTCAACCCTTACCATTCGCAATGATGTGAATGGAGCTAGAGTGTATTATGCTAAGCAAAACAAGTCAGTCAGAAAGACAAATAACATGCTTTCATTCATACATAGAACTTAAGAAACAAAGCTGATGAACATAGGGGAAGGGGGAAAAAAGAGAGGGAAGCAAACCATAAGAGACTCTTGATTACAGAGAACAAACTGAGGGTCACTGGAAGGAAGGTGGGCCAAGGGTGGGCTAAAGAGTGGCGAGTATTAAGGAGGATACTTGTAATGAACACTGGGGGTTATATATAAGTGATGGGTCATTAAATTCTACTCCTGAACCCAATATTACACTATATGGTAATGAACTAGAATTTAAATAAAAACTAAAAGCTGAGCAAAGAAAAAAGAAGTACTAGAGTGTGGCACGATAAAATTTTTATAAGCAGAAGACTTAAGGTGGGCAATGTTTACTTAAAGTCATCGCTAGTCACATTAACCATTACTATTCGTAATAACAGACTTTGTGACTCCATGGTCACAAGACAAAGAGATTTCAGGCTGGCCTCAACTTCTTTATGTTCTCTACTGAGTAACAGTCTAGATAACAGTGGTTAACATAATGAACAGAAGGCAAGATATTTATTTTAGATTATCTGACCAAAATTCTTTCCTGATACTTGTTCTAAATTTCTTTTCACATATAATGACGACACAGAAGTTCTGAGTTATTAATATTATACTTAAATTTATATAGTGACTTTCTTGCCTCAAAGACCATTGAACCATCTTTCAGTTCTAGCAACTATTAATTAACTGGTACCTTGTTTAAAAGTTTGTCTAAGTAGTAAAGGCTCCAAAGAGGGGTCCAGTTCTTCGCCAACATTTTCTAATAGAAGTGGAGTTCCAAACTGAATACAGTTTTCCAATGTTCTCATATAGTCTGAATCGGATAGCTTAATAACACTAAGCTGATTTTCTCTTTCAGAGTTTTTGATCCACTTATTGGCTTGACCCTGTGGGTCAATCATTAAAGGCCTAGAATATAATAAGAGACATTCTAAGAGGAATACTTAGATGTTAATTTTTTTAATTATGTAATTTAAATAACGAACACCATCAATCTGTACAAAAGCAAAGTGTTTCACATACATTATCAGGATTAATCTTCACAAGAGTCCTTTGAGAGAAAACTAAAAAGGAGTTTTATTGTCATTCATTTATTCACATTTAAGATTTTATTTATTTATTCGACAGAGAGAGAGAGAGTACAAGCAGGGGGAGCAGGAGGCAGCGGGAGAAGTAGGTTCCCCCTCAGCAGGGAGGCTGATGCAGGCTCCATCCCAGTACCCTGGATTCATGACCTGAACTGAAGGCTTAACCAACTGAGCCACTCAGAGGCCCCAGTCACTTATTTTTGAAATGAGGAAATTCAGTCTCAGGGAGTACTTTGTCCAAGGTTCCAAAACTAGTTCCATGTCAGAAGTATAATCTTGTGAACCTCTAAGTTGTGCTCTTTCCAATATAATGCCTGATCTTCATGGTAATTTTAATAAATGACATCTATTAATATAATATAAAAATAAAGTTATTTATTTTTTTAAATTTATTTTTTATTTTCAGCATAACAGTATTCATTATTTTTGCACCACACCCAGTGCTACATGCGATAAAATTTTAAAATAAGAGATCCACCAGCCTCTAATGGATTTCCTCAGGTTTGAGTAGAGCCATAAACTAATTTCCAAATTTTGTCTGGTATATATTTGAGATCTATTTAATAAATTTTTCTATGTAATTATGGTAAAGGCTTTCTGTTCAAGAACAAATAATTCATGGTTGAAGATATCGAACATACGATCAGCTTTCCTCTTCCTCAGTGATGATACTAACTGCCTTAGGTTCCTTTTATATTCAGTACAGTGCATTAAATCATCTTTTAAAAATGTTAGTAAGTTGTTTTGGCTTTCTCAGACATTGTCTTTTTGTTTCAACTTCTAGGGATAAAATCCCATTTTCCTTTGTCCAAAAACAAAACACAAAATCTCTTTAAAAATTTTCCTTTCCTTTCCAAAGACAAAACAATCAGCATTTTTCACAGAGCCAAAACAAATAACCCTAAAATTTGTTTGAAACTAATACCCCAAAGAGCCAAAGCAATCTTAAAAAAGGAAAGCAAAGTGGGAGGCATCACAGTTCTGGACGTCAAGTTATATTATAGCTGTAGTAAGGAAGACAGTATAGCACCTGTACAAAAGCAGAAACATAGATCCATGGAACAGAATAGAAAACCTACAAATGAACCCACAGCTATATAGTCAACTAATCTTTGACAAAGCAGAAAAGAATGGAGAAAAGATGGTCTCTTCAACAAATGTTGGGAAAACTGGACAGCAACATGGGAAAGAATGAAACTGGACTACTTTCTTACACATTACAAAAAATAAATTCAAAATGGAGGAAAGACCTAAACATGAGGCAGGAAACTATCCAAATCCTAGAGGAGAACAAAAGCATCGGCTTTTGACATCGGCTGTCACAACTTCTTACTAGATAGGTCTCCTAAAACAAGGGAAACAAAAGCAAAAATAAACTATTGGGACTTCATCAAGATAAAAAGCTTCTGTACAGTGAAGGAAACAATCAACAAAATTAAAAGGTAACCTTTAGAATGGGAGAAGATATTTGCAAATGACAGATCAGATAAAGGGCTAGTATACAAAATATATAAAGAATTTATAAGGCTCAATGCCTCCCAAAACATGGGTAGAAGACATGATTAGACATACATGTCTTTGGAAAAAATGCTCAACATCACTTATCATCAGGGAAATACAAATCAAAATGATGATAAGATACCACCTCACACTAGTCAAAATGGCTAAATTTGACAACACAGGAAACAACAATTTTTGGTGAGGATGCAGAGAAAGAGGAATCCTCTTAACTGCTGGTGGGAATGCCAACTTGTGCAGTCATTGTGGAAAACAGTAAGGAGGTTCCTCAAAAAGTTAAAAATAGAACTACCCTATATTCCAGCAGTTGCACTACTAGGTATTTACCCAAAGGATACAAAAATAGTGGTTCGAAGGGATCCATGGACCCTGATGTTTATAGCAGCATTATCAAAGACAGCCAAATTATGGAAAGAGCCCAAATGCCCATCATCTATCTAATGAATGGATAAAAAAGATGAAATATTTATACACAATGGAATATTATTCAGCCATGAAAAAGAATGAAATCTTGCCATTTGCAATGACCTGGATAGTGCTGGAGAGTACTATGCTAAGGGAAATAAGTGAGTCAGAGAAATGGAGGGGAAGTAGGGGGGATGGGTTAAATAGGTGATGGAAATTAAGGAGTGCACTTGTGATAAACACCGGGTGATATATGGAAGTGATGAATCACTAAATTCTACATGAAACTATTATACTCTATATTAATTAGCTGGAACTTAGATAAAAATTTGGAAAAGAAAAACAATTCAATTAGTAGCTGACTGGTTGCTTTCTTTCCCAGCTCAAATTGTACTGAAATCCTATTAAAAATACAAAAAAGTCCAGATACTAGTTAAAATTTACTTTTTTTAAAAAGATTTCATTTATTTATTTGACAGAGAGAGATCACAGCAGACAGAGAGGCAGGCAGAGAGAGAGAGAGGGAAGCAGTCTCCCCGCTGAGCAGAGAGCCCGATGTGGGACTCGATCCCAGGACCCCGAGATCACGACCCAAGCCGAAGGCAGCAGCCTAACCCACTGAGCCACCCAGGTGCCCCAAAATTTACTTTTGCTATCACAGCAAACAGTGGGAAAGTGTTCTGGAAATGAGAAAGTTACTTTGCATATAGCTGCTTAAAAACTGAATAGATGAAATGCTTTTAGTACCTTACAAGGCCCTGTTTAAATCTATTGATTTCTTCCTTATATATCCGTGTTACAGGAAAAATATAGTATTGTTGATACCCTTGCAAAGAGTAGCAATTTTTGTAAATTAACATTTAATGCTAATCAATATTCTTAGTAATGCATAAATTAATGTTCTGGATAATACAATGTTTAGAGATTATTGTTTATTCTAAAAGACATTCAATTTCCTATGTGAATATTAACTATATAAATGGAAAATTGAATATTAAATATATAAATTAATGTTAAATATATATGGATATTAAATATATATTAAATATATAAATGGAAATATGTGAATATTAAATATATAAATGGAAAATCGAACTGCATCCAGAGAGATGAGGCCCTGCCATAGTGTTTGTATTTCAGGCATAGTATAACAGTAAAGCTAGCCTACATTTGAGATCCATAGGCAGTCTGAATTAGAAAGCATTACCCACCCATGCTTCTGGCAGAGGAAGTAATTTTGGAGAAAATGTTGCTGTTAAGTAGCCAGAATGGTGTGTTAATAAAGCAGCAAAGTATTTTCATTGTGGTTAAAAAGTAAGGAGAGTCAGATTTTGAGATAAAGACACTAAAATGAGTAATTTGAAGATGATAATTATTTTTAAAAACTAACATTTATTGAACACTTATTGTGTATTAGGCACTTTCTTACATTTCTATAATGTAGGAGTTGTTATCATCCCCATTTACAGGTGAGGCATCTAAGGCATTGAGAGGTCAAATAAGTTACCCAAATCTCAAGATAGAAAGTGATAGGGGAAAATTTGAATTCAAACATCCTGACACTAGAGTCTGCACTGCTTCAATCACTATACCATATTATAAACAAACAAACTTCTAGAAATCATGAACAAGCACAGTAAGGATTCATTATGAACTATGGTTCTAGCAGCATGACTGGTTAAATAACCAAAAAATCCTACCACCTAGTACTGGTAGAGAAAATGTGACATTTTAAAAATACATGGGTGGCAGACATTCATAATACATAAATACATTAAATATAAGTATAGAAAAACACAGGTGCCAGAAACACAGGCAAAATTGAATTCCAGAACAGGAAGTATGGGGGCTGAAATGACACTAGCCTTGGGGAGACTGTCAGTTCTAATAACTTAGGGGCTCCTTGAGTGTGTATGCAGCAGGAAGCTAGAACTGAGACCCTTGCATTAAGCTAATACCCACAAAAGGCTTGGTGAAACCACAGATAGAAAAAACTCAACTCAATGCATAAGGAGACATGAAGGAAGTTTTTTTATTCCTGTCTTACATCCAGCTGAGAAAAAGATCTCCTGAGAATATGTAGCCATAGATTTATAGTTCATGCAGTTTTAGGGTACAAGTTTACAGTATGTGAGCCAAGAAACTCCAAGCTGAGAAATTAACATGTATTGGACCAGTAATACTCTCAGGAATCTTGGACAAAGTAAGGACAAAGCAGAATTGCAGCTCGGGCTGGAGAAATGAAAAACTCAACCCCTACAGATTTTGGGGGTAGGGGTGAGAAAATCTCTTTGGATAAAAACACAATACCTTTACCAACATTTGCCTAGTAGAAATCGCTTACTCCAGGAGATAGCTCAACTCATGATAAGATTGACTCAAGCACTAAAGGCATGGCTGAAGAAGAGACATGCCCATTTCCAGTGGCTAATACCATTTAGCTCAGTCCCCATTGTTAGACCCATGATACCTGGCATTCAAGCAAATATTATGAGATATTTAAATAAGCAAGGGAAAAAAATGCCTAAACATTCTCAGGAGACAAAGAAATTAACAGAAACAGAATCCTAGATAACACAAATGTTAGAACAAGATGGCGGGGAGTAGGAGACTGGGATATCATCAGGTCCCAGGAGTTCAGCTAGATAGTTATCAAACCATTCTGAACACCTACCAACTCAATAGGAGATAAAAGAGAAGAAGAGCAGCAATTCTAGGAACAGAAAATCGACCACTCTCCAGAAGGTAGGATATGAGGAGAAGTGAATCTGAAGCGATGGGAAGATAGACTATGGAGGGAGGAGGGGCCAGCTCCTGGCAAGTGAAAGAGCAACAGAACACCAAATTGGAACTTTTAGAAATCTGCTCCACTGAGGGACATCGCTCCAGAGACTAAATGGGGGTGGAGCTCTCATGGGGACAGTGTGGTCTTAGGACCTGTGGGGTCACAGAAAGACCAGGGGTGTTTGAGTGTCACAGAGCAGCCAGGTATCAGAGCAGAGAAGCCAGCTGCAGGGACTGAGCCAAGGAGTGGGCTCTCAGTTCAGGGTTACCTTAAACCATGATCTGAGGCACAGTCAGGCCACTGCTCTTTGAGATGGTACCCCACAAGCAGTAGATCTGGGGAGACACCCTCCTTCATCCTCTGGGAGAAATGGTGCAGGAGCACACTGCAGGAGACTGCTCTGTTTGGAGACTCCAAATAGGCCCATGCACCAGAGATAGAAACACCTGGTGACAAGCTGGGTGAGCACGAAGTACGGCCAGAGACCAGGGGGACGGGAGTAACTGGCTGCTTTTCTCTGAGGGCACACTGAGGAGTGGGGCCCTGAGCTCTTGGGTCCTCTGGGGCCGGAGATTGGGAGGCCACTATTTTCATTCCCATCCTCCAAAGCTATACAGAAAGCATTCAGGAAACAAAAACTCCCGAGAGCAAACTCAAGCAGATTACTTAGCCTGGCTCCTGGCAAGGGCTGTGCAATTCCGCCTCCGGCAAAGACATTTGAAAATCACTGCAACAGGCCCCTCCCGCAGAAGATCAGCAAGAATATGCACCCAAGACCAAGTTCACTGATCAATGAGAACTGCAGAACTCCAGAGCTAGGGAAAAGCTACATAGAATTCATGGCTTTTTCCCATGATCCATTAGTCTTTCAAAGTTAAATTAAAAACAATTTTTTTTCTTATTCTATTTTTTAAAATTTTCCCTCTTTCCTATCTAACATTTTAAAACTATTTTATCAATACCTTTTAAAAAATCTTTAAAAATTTTCATTGTTATAGTCATATTTTATCCCTTCATTGAACTTAACCTTATTTCTTGTATACATATAGGGTTTTTTTTTCTTTAAAATTTTGGGATACAATTTCTTCTAATAGATAAAAATATACCCTAAATCTAGCACATAGCTTTGTTCTAGTCTCCAGCCCAACCACATTCTTTCCTTTTCTTTTTTCAACCAACTTCTTATCATATCAATTCCTTTCTTAGAGTCTTCTAAAATTTTCATCTTAATAGTCATATCCTATCCTTTCATCATGTTTACCCTTATTTTTGTATATATATGTTTTTTCTTTCTTTAAAATTTTGGGAGGTAGTTTCTTCTAACAGACCAAAATACACCCAAAATGAATCATGTGTGTGGCTCTGCTCTATTCGCCAGTCTAAAATATATCTATATCTATATCTATATCTATATCTATATCTATATCTATATTGTTTTTCTTCCCTTCCATTCCCCTCACCCCCAGTTTCAGGTCTCTTCTGATTTGGATAGTGTATATTATTCTGGGGTTGTTTTTACCCTTTTAGTATTTTGTTCTCTCAATCATCTATTCTTTCTTGGATAAAATGATTAGGAGGAAAAACTCACCAGTAAAAAAAGGACAAGAGGCACAACCAATGGCTAGGCACATAATCAATATGGACATTAGTTATCTGTGAGAACTAGAGTTCAGAATCATGATTATCAAGGTGCTAGCTGGGCTCAAAAAAAGCATGGAAGATATTAGAGAAACAGTTTCTGGAGAAATAAAAGAACTAAAATCTAACCAAGTTAAAATTTAAAAAGCTATTAATGAGGTGCAATAAAAAATGGAGGCTGTAACTGCTAGGATAAATGAGGCAAAAGAGAGAATTAGTGACATAGAAGACCAAATGATAGAGAATAAAGAAGCTAAGCAAAAGAGAGAGAAACTACTACTGGACCACAAGGAGAGAATTTGAACCACATTGAGATACCACCTTACACCAGTTAGAATGGCAAAAATTAGCAAGACAGGAAACAACATGTGTTGGAGAGGATGTGGAGAATTTGAGAGATAAGTAATACCATAAGACAAAACAGTATTAGAATAATTGGGATTCCAGAACAAGAAAGAAAGAGAGGGGTAGAAGGTATACTGCAGCAAATTACAGCAGAGAATTTCCCTAATTTGGCAAAGGGAACAAGCATCAAAATCCAGAAGGCACACAGAACCCCCCTAAAAAGCAATAAAAATAAGTCTATACCCCATTATCTAATAGTAAAACTTACAAGTTTTAGTGACAAAGAGAAAATCCTGAAAGCAGCTTGGGACAAGAGGTCTGTAACATACAACGGTAGAAATATTAGATTGGCAACCTATCCACACACACCTGGCAACCCAACGGTAGAAATATTAGATTGGCAACCTATTCACACACACCTGGCAACCCAGAAAGGACTGGCATGATATATTCAGAGCACTAAGTGAGAAAAATATGCAGCCAAGAATACTATATCCAGCTAGGCTGTCATTAGAAATAGAAAAAGAGATAAAAAGCCTCCAGGACAAACAAAAATGAAAAGAATTTGTGAACATCAAACCAGCTCTACAGGAAATATTGAAAGAGGTCCTCTAAGCAAAGAGAGAGCCTAAAAGTAACAGACCATAAAGGAACAGAGACAATGTAAATTAACAGTCACCTTACAGACAATACAGTGGCACTAAATTCATATCTTTCAATAGTTACCCTGAATGTAAATGGGCCAAATGCCCCAATCAAAAGATACAGTGTATCAGAATGGATAAAAAAAAAACAAGACCCACTGATGTGCAGTCTACAAGAAACTCATTTTAGATCCAAAGACACCTCCAGATTTAAAGTGAGGGGTAGAAAACAATTTACCATGCTAACAGACATAAAAAGAAAACTGGGGTGGCAATCCTTATATCAGATAAATTAGATTTTAAGCCAAAGACTATAATAAGAGATGAAGAAGGACACTATATCATACTTAAAGGGTCTGTCCAAGAAGAAGATCTAACAATTTTAAATATCTATGCCCCTAACATGGAGCAGCCAATTATATAAACCAATTAATAACAAAACCAAAGAAACACATCAACAGTAACACAGTAATAGCAGGGCACTTTAAGACTACCTCAATGAAATGGACAGATCATCTAAGCAGAAGATCAACAAGGAAATAAAGGCTTTAAATGACACACCAGACCAGATGGACATCACAGATATATTTAGAACATTCCATCCCAAAACAACAGAATACAACACTTTCTTCTCTAGTGCACATGGAACATTCTCCAGAATAGGTCAATTCCTGGGTCACAAATCAGGTCTCAACTGGTACCAAAAAATTAGATCATTCCCTGCATGTTTTAAGACCACAATGCTTTGAAACTGGAACTCAATCACAAGAGGAAAGTTGGAAAGAATTCAAATATATGGAGGCTAAAGAGCATCCTACTAAAGAATCAGTAGGTCAGCCAAGAAGTTAAAGAAGAATTTTTAAAATTCATGGAAACAAATGAAAATGAAAACACAACTGTTCAAAATGTTTGGGATATAGCAAAGGCAGTCCTGAGAGGAAAGTATATAGCAGTACAAGCCTTTCTCAAGAAACAAGAAAGGTCTCAAGTACACAACCTAACCCTACACCTAAAGGAGCTGGAGAAAGAACAGCAAAGAAAGCCTAAACCCAGCAGGAGAAGAGAAATCATAAAGATCAGAGCAGAAATCAATGAAATAGAAACCAAAAGAACAGTAGAACAAATCAACGAAACTAGGAGCTGATTCTTTGAAAGAATTAGTAAGATTGATAAACACCTGGCCAGACTTATCACAAAGAAAAGAGAAAGCACCCAAATTAATAAAATAATGAATGAAAGAGGAGAGATCACAACCAACACCTAAGAAATACAAACAATTATACTAACATATTATGAGCAACTATATACCAGCAAATTTGACAATCTGGAAGAAATGGAGACATTCCTAGAGACATATAAACTACCAAAACTGAACCAGAAGAAATAGAAAACCTGAACAGACCCATAACCAGTAAGGAGACTGAAGCGTCATCAAAAATCTCCCAACAAATAAGAACCCAGGGCCAGATGGCTTTCCAAGGGAATTTGATCAAAATTCTTCACAGTGTAGGTATTAAGGGTACATACCTCAATATCATCATAGCCAACTATGAAAAACCCATAGCAAATATCATTATCAAAGGGCAAAAACTGAGAGCTTTTCCACTAAGGTCAGAACATGGCAGGGATGTCCACTATCACCACTGTGATTCAACATAGTACTAGAAGTCCTAGCCTCAGCAGTCAGATAACAAAAAGAAATAAAAGGCATCTGACTTGGCAAAGAAGTCAAACTCTCATTCTTTGCAGACGAGATCCTACTTTATGTGGAAAACCCAAAAGACTCCCACTCCAAAGCTGCTAGAACTCATATAGGAATTCCATAAAGTGTCAGGATATAAAATCAATGCACAGATATCAGTTGCATTTCTATACATAAACAGCAAGACAGAAGTAAGAAATTAAGAAGTTGATACCATTTACGATTGCACCCAAAACCATAAGATACCTAGGAATAAACCTAACCAAAGAGGCAAAGAATTTGTACTCAGATAACTATAAAGTACTTATGAAAGAAGTTGAGGCAGACACAAAGAAATGGAAATATATTCCATGTTTATGGATTGGAAGAACAAATAATGTGAAAATGTCTATGCTATCTAAAGAAATCTACATATTTAACACAATCTCTATCAAAATACCATCAACTTTTTCAAAGAAATAGAACGAATAATCCTAAAATTTATATGGAACTAGAAAAGACCCTGAATATCCAGAGGAATGTTAAAAAAGCAAGCCAAAATTCGCGCCATCACAATTCCAGACTTAAAGCCCTTTTACAAAGCTGTACTCATCAAGACAGTATAGTACTGGCCCCAAAACACACATTCATCAATAGAACAGAGAGCCCAGAAATGGACCCTCAACTCCATGGTCAACTAATCTTCGACAAAGCAGGAAAGAATGCCCAATGGAAAAAAGATAGTCTCTTCAACAAATGGTGTTGGGAAAATTGGACAGCCACATGCAAAAGAATGAAACTGGACCATTTCCTTGCACCATACACAAAAATAGTCTCAAAACGGATGAAAGACCTCAGTGTGAGACAGGAGTCCATCAATATCCTTGAGGAGAACACAGGCAGCAACCTCTTTGACCTCAGCCACCTCAACTCCTTCCTAGGAACATCACCAAAGGCAAGAGAAGTAAGGGCAAAAATGAACTACTGGGACTTCATCAAGATCAAAACCTTTTGCACAGTAAAGGAACAGTCAACAAAATCAAAAGACAACCAACAGAATGGGAGAAGATATTCTCAAATGATATATCAGATGAAGGGCTAGTATCCAAAATCTATAAAGAACTTATCAAACTCAACACCCAAAGAACACATAATTCAGTCAAGAAATGGGCAGAAGACATGAACAGACATTTCAGCAAAGAAGACATCCAGATGGCCAACAAACACATGAAAGAAACACTAAAGGGCCAAAGGTAGTATTATAATTCCATGAGGAAAGGATGAATACCTCAATAAACAGTGACACAGTGCTGGGGTACATGGCTACCATTATAAAAAAAAGTAAAATAAAATTAGATTCTTACTTTTTATCATACCCAGAGATACAAAAAAGAAGCAAGCATGAGAGTCCTAATTTCAAAAAGTACATTGTTTTCCCAGCTTATGACTCTGAGAACTATATGTTGACCTCCAATACCCATGTTTGTTACTATAATGGCTTGGAACCAAGCCGTAGGTAATTAAACCTAGGGTGGATATTTGTCCCAAGCTAAGCCAATCAGTTTTTTCTGTCACAGGAACTTGAAGTTTGACTTGATGGTCCTGGTTAATCTATACTTTTCAACTGATGTGTTTTGTGAACTTAGGAACTGAGGCTTCCATAGTGAACAGCCATATGCACAGGGGAACAGAGACAGACCTCAACATTAGAGATAAACTAATGAAGCAGCTGTGCAGAGAATAACACAGAAGATTGTTCCTACACCCCAAAGGACAGAAAACAGACCAATTTTCACCTTCCATAGGCCTTGTGGCCCAAACTTTCTCTGAGGTACACTTATGACAGTCTACGGTACACTTAAGACAGAATAACCAAAAGAGTGAACATTAGGTACATTACTGGGTTTTTCTGTCAGGAGTTACAGACAGGAGACTAAACCTCTGTGGCCACTTATACTAGTGTTAACAAGGATGACAGCCATAGATGACTAGACTGGGCTCAAGTGGCAAGAACTGAAATTTGAACTATAAGGACAGAGAGTAATCCTTTAAAAGTCAACCAGCCCATGGTCTGTGGACCAGCTGGTCTACAAAGAACAGGTGGAAAGGGTGACTCTATTGGAATATTACTTTATTAGGAGAGCCTTTCTGCCAGAAATTGACAGATTGTTGTCCTCAATTTACATATGACCCTGAAACCTCTGGTTTCTTCAAATTTTAATTAAGATACATATAGACCTTGGGCGCCTGGGTGGCTCAGTGGGTTAAGCCGCTGCCTTCGGCTCAGGTCATGATCTCAGGGTCCTGGGATCGAGTCCCGCATCGGGCTCTCTGCTCAGCAGGGAGCCTGCTTCCTCCTCTCTCTCTCTGCCTGCCTCTCTGCCTACTTGTGATCTCTCTCTGTCAAATAAATAAATAAAATCTTAAAAAAAAAAAAGATACATATAGACCAACAGCATTTTCTGAACTGCAATTTTAAAAATCTGAATAGCCACCAAAGCATTGAAAGGAGTTCTAAAACAGAATTCTAAAAACTTGGAGTATAATATTCTGTTATGTAGAACTTTCCCTGCCCTACCATAGAACATATTTTTTTGAATAGCTGAATATACTTTCTCAGATTATGATAAATTTATTATCTGAAGTCTCAATCTAAGGATGTTCACACTCAAGCAAAATTTGAGAGGATAAACACTCAAAATATGATCATACACATCCTTATTTTATTAAAACAATATTGTCAATATAAAGGAAGCTTAGATGTCTTGAAGTAAGGTTTTCAAAGAATATAAACAAACAATAACTCAGACTCTCAAAATGTAAGATTTCTTTATACGTGTTTCATATTCCACAAGACGACTAAAATTTCCATTACAGTTTTAAAGGTAATGAATGTAATATCCTATTCCATGCACTTCACACAGTAATTAAAAACAAGGATTTGGAAGTTAAATGGCCTAGATTAAAATTCTGAGTCCACCATTTTAGCTCAGTTATCTACTAAATTTCAAATTGTTAAATCACTCCAGGCCTCAATTTCCTCATCTATAAAATGGAATAAAAGTAATGTCTAACTCAGGAATTTCTGAGACTATAGGGCACTTACAGAAGTACCTCATGAATGTAAGAGCTCAATGGTATTAATACATATGAGATATAGTCCCATGAAAAGACTTAAAATTAAATCACAACATGGATAATCATTTATAGTAAATGATTTCTCAAATAAGAGTAATTGTTGAAGTTTTTCAAAGTGATATAAATAAAAGGATAATAAAATCATTTGTAAAGTTCATATAGTTATCACACTATCAATGATAGCAATTTAAAAAGATATCTGTGAAATTGCATAAATGACCAAGTTAGAGTATCTTTAAAACACGTAGAAATACCTAGTTAAAACACATAAGGTAAATAGCCAAAACCTGGAAAGAGCCCAGGTGTCCATCAATAAGAGAATGCATGGTGATATAGCCATTCAATGGAATATTACTCAGCAACAAAAAATAGGAACTTTGTGCTTTGTGGAAGAAGCCTTACTCAAAAGAGTATATATAGTATGATTCTGTATATATGAAGTTCTGGAATAGGCAAAGCTAACCTGTGATGGAAAATAATCAGAGTAATAATTTCTTACTGTGGGGTAAGAGTAAGGATTTACTGGGAAGGGACATAAGAAAACCTCCTGGATGTTAATAATGTTCTGTATCTGTACCAAGTCTACACTTTTGTTGGAATTCATGAGTGGTATACTTAACTCTTGTGTATTTCATTATACATGAATTCTACATCAAAAGAAAAACAAACAAAAACAACTGAAGTTAATGATATGCATGCTGAAGCATTTGGGGAAAAGTATAACTACATTTGCAACTTATGTTGCAGTGTATGAAAAGGACGAGTTGATAGATGGATAGAGGGATGGATAAGTATGGGATAAAGCAGAAGAAAAATGTTAACTGCAGAACCTAGGAGGTGGTAGGTGTGTGGGTGCGTACTCTAAAATCCTGTCAACTTTTCTCTACATTTAAATACTTTCAGATAAAATAATTGAAAAATACTTTCTATTCCTTACCAACGCCTGGAGTTATTAACAATCACTCCATTATCTATGGAGAAAGTATCTGTTGGCAATCCGGCAATATTCCAAGCTCTAATTTTTACTGGATCACCCAGAGTCTTACTCAATGAGAACTCCTCTGAACATGGAATTTTTTTCTCCTGTAAGAAATAAATATCTAATGTTTTATTTCATTTTGTTGGTTGAAATATTTTTAAATTATTGATTTGTCATCAGATATTATTTAACTCTAAAAAGTAGAAAAAACTGAATTAAAAGTTGGACTATGAAAGTATTTTACTGATCAAGCAAGAAGAAAAAACAAGACCCCATACTTTCAGTGATTTCTTCTCTTCATCATCCTTATTACCATTTTTCCTCCATAATATCCTAAAACATACTTTGAATGTTCAAAGGGAAACTTATAAAATATAAATCCTTACCCTGCACAACTTGCTCCAGTTTTCTGTACATCTTTGTCGAAAGCCAGAAGTGAAAGCACCAAGATAGGCTATTACTCCCGCTGATACTAAGACATCACCAGTCAAATTTTCATATATTATCTGAAGGTCATCTGCAGCCTGAGACCATCTGTGAGATCAACCAAAGGCAAAAGAGCCTCAACACAGAGAATGACAGAAGACAGTAATAGAAAGGGTAAGGGACTTCTGGTCCAAATTCTATAACAAAAAGCCATGAAATGTTGGACTCCTATCTATAAAAGAAGTGCTATAATATATCTGTGCTATATGAATGACAATCCACCTTTTGTTATTAGATTATTAGACATTTCTTGCAAAACGACCCTCCAGAACAAGCAAGGAAAAAAACAAAAACAAAAACATGCCAGCATTTTGTCTAATGATTTTCTTCAGGATGATTTATTTGGCTTAGTGGCCCTGCTATTTGCTTCAGTATTTATTGTTAGTCCGTATGACATAAAAACACTTGCAATTCATTACTAATTCATTACTAAAAATTCCATTTAAGTTGTATAAAAGCTGGCATACTGGTGCTAAGGTTAGTATTCTTTCCATTTCATGAAGTCTTTACAATAAAAAAATGCATTTCAAAATCACTTAATCTGCACTACAAAGTACTGTCAAAGGCCTATTACCATTTCATGCTATTCACCCAACACATATAATTAATAAATGAGATAGCTGGTTGGCTAATACCAATAGATTAGGATAAAGCTAACTGTTTTACTCAGATCAGTCCGGTTATATCTTCTTTGAAATAAATTTTAAGACAGTGAGTCATATATCCACTACTCTGCCTGCCCTCAACCCCGGGCAAACATTTTATTATGAAAAAATTTGAAAACACATAAAATTGGAAAGAAATATACAATGATCCCCAACACACTCACCATGTAGATTTAAAATTATCATCTGCCTTATAAAAAATTTGGAAACAAGTGGCAAACACCATCCTTGACACTGATATTCTGTTGGGAGAAGCCTGGCCAGGTGCCTTGTTGAATGCCCTCATTCTAAACCAGACACTTAAAAATAAATAATAAACACTCAAAGACAGTAACATATTCAACCCTTAAATGTTGTTAAAATAAGTAGAAATCTGACCTTGATTTTTCTCCTCCCAGTCCTCCAATTAGTTTTGAGGCTCTTTCAAGTTTCTTAGCACAGAGTTCCACCTGGTCTTCTAAACGAGCCTTTTCCTCAGTTTTCTCAATAAATGTTGTTTGTAAATTTTCCAAATGATGTTCTACTTCTGCTAATTCTGCTCTCTTCTGATTCAAAAGCTCCATTATCTCAGCTAAGGACTTCTGAGCTTCTGTTAAGCGGGCTTTCTTAGGAGCCACAACCTGTTTGGGAACAATATATGCAGCTAGGATGTGTACTTTCTAAAACGGACACCTATATAATCCTTTATAGACATGATGAGTTAAAAGTAATTATTATAAATATATTTGTTACTTATAATAAATTATGCTAAATAAATATTTTGCCTTAAATCTTACATTTTTTTTTTACCTAAGTAAAGTACAATATATTTATATGTCATATAAAATATATAAAACATTCTGGACTAGCAAATGATCATCTGTAAAATAGATGAATTATTCAAGACTAACAAAATATTTAATATGTAGCAAAACAGTACAAGATACAGCAAAATGTCTCAAAAATAATGAGAAGTTGCCATTCAACTGTTGCCAAAAACAGAGGGGGCGGAAAACATAGCATAAATATAGGACTATGCTGTGTGTGTGTGTGTGTGTGTGTGTGTGTGTGTGTGTGTGTGGCATTTTCAAGTCTGCAGTCTTCTTCCTGGTTGTCTGAGGCATACATTGCCTTGGGGGGATTAAGACTACATTAATAGAATTACAAGGAGAAAGAAAGCCTTGATGTTGCTTCACTACCAAAACTGAATTTTCCTCAACAAATCTGGAAAAGCTGCACTTTGTTGAGAGAAAGGAGATTTTCTAAAGTTCTTATATTATTATGTTCATTAATATATCAAGAATGGGGTTTAGTCCACTTGATCAGGTAGTGTATTTTAAACCATTGGTAGAAAGAATTTAGAAGATGACCAAAGAGAATCGACCCCAGTCTGAAAGAAGGAAGATCTAAATCTGGTTCATTGCCATGAATGAAGCTGAAGGCAGAGAGGGAAGGAGCAGGGAGGGATCAGACACAAATGTCCTGTTTTCTCTCCTCAGGGCTGAAATCCTGAAGGGGGAACGTGTTAAATAAAGAGAGAACAGGAAGCTCCACTTTCTACTTTTGACTTCAGAGGAGACCTTACTGACTATCTCCCTTCAACCCTTCCGTAGCAACATGGGGCAGCTGCATCAGAATTAAAATGGCAGTGTGGAGGTGTGAGTGGGAAGTCAGGAAAGATTCTGAATGCCTTGGCTTCTCTGCTTCATGCCTTGTGAGACATGTGGACATGAGTTAGGTTGAAAGCTCCAAAACCTGCGATGGGGAAGGGACAAGATGTTCAATGGAAGAATATCCCAGATAAAATTAATTTTATTTCTTTGACAAGTCTATTTCCCTGAAAATAACAATCAAAATCCCGACCTCTCTACAGGCATATGTACCTTACTAGGAATATCTTTCCAATCGTGACAGCCTTATCATTTACTCTGAGATTCTTTTTTTTTTTTTTTTAGATTTTTATTTATTCATTTGAGAGAGAGAGAGAGAGAGCACACAAGCAGGCAAGCAGGTGGAAGAGCAGAGGAAGAGGGAGAAGCAGACTCCCCACAGAGCAGGGAGTCTGATGCAGGGCTCCATCCCAGGACCCTAGGATCATCACCTGAGCCAAAGGCAGATGCTTAATGGACTGAGCCTCCCAGATGCCCCTTCTGAGATTATTCTAAACACATGTTACCATGTATTTATATCTGCCTTTTTATTTATATTTCCTGCTTCCCTCAGTGGGATTCTGCAAGCTACAGAGGGCAAGGCCAGTGTTTCCGTGGCCCTTTTCTAGCCAAATTTACAAAATGATTTTAACCATTCTCCATAAAATATTCCTTACCTATGCATGCTGTTGCTTCAGGGCAACAGTCCATGCTCTGTCTCTTAACTCTACTGGGTCTTTTAACTTCTGATCCTTTGACTTAATTTTTTAATCTGGCACTTCATCCTTGAAGTTTTGGCTTTTGCCCCACGTCTCTACAGGGGTAGGTCAGTCTGGCCCATTCATCCCTGAGCACTACCACTCACTACCACTAGCCAAGACTAGGTTATATCACACACACGTGTTCTCTTCATCTACTAGGTGCTGCAGCAAGATAAATCCTTTCTGATATCAGTTTGAGAAACTGCTTAACTAGTCAACATATGCACAGATTTTAATTTCTGGGAATATTTCAGTAGAAAATGAATGTGTTGATCCTCAAGATACCTTTGCAACTCTGTCATACACTTCCATGGCCATGATCCACTTGCACAGACCCTCAGCTGCAGAAGAAGCTTTAGCAATCTTAGAAGCATCAAATTCAGGGTTTGTAAGGTATTCACCACGTATCTTCTGCATAACAGTCACCTATATAACAAACATTTCCATCTTAAAATTTCAACATATACATCATACAGTCATAAGATGAAAAAATAATCATGTATAGTAAAAAAAAATCATGCACATAGTATAAAAAAGACAAGTTGTCTTTAAAAACCAGTCAATACTTCGAGAAAATTTTAAAATAAGCATAGTTTAAACAGAAGCACAAGTCATACTTGTGGGCAGAATACACAAGATTACAGACATTGAAGCAAGATGTTTCTGCCCTTCCTCCCCAAAAAAAGACTACTGGAGTTTGGGAAAATATGTGGAAATGAGAAAAAACAAACAATCAATAAATGCAAGTTTGGATGGAAAAGTGCACTCTACATTTTTAATCTCATATACATTTGTGCTTCAGGTTTATGAAACTACCATAAGAGAACTGTTTCAAGTTAATAATAATTACTAAAATAGTAATTCATTAAATGATTTTCAATGGTATGAAGGAGTGGTTTTATGTATTATGAGAATTCATAATATAGTCAATAATATAATATTCCTGCATTATTTAAATCTTAAAACTGAGCTATCTTACATTTTACAAAATATTGCTTAATGTTAAAGATCTTCTACACCTTGGCAAAGTTATATGTATATTAAAAATCCAATGAAACTCACTGGAATGTTGTCCTTGTCGTATTCTCTCAATTCTCTTAAGAAATTCATATCTCCCAGAAGCTTTTTGCTAGGTGCCCAGTAATCTAATATCTATAAATAAAATTTATGGAAATCTATTAAATATACAATTAAAGATGCTCTGTATAAATTTTCCTTCTTGAAGTTTAAGGTATATTATCTGGAGAAACCATATACTTTCAAAATATCAACTTACATCTCTTTGGAAATAAAGAGACTCCTCTCCTCAAGAATGTACCAAATATATCAAACATTTAAGATACGAACATAAACTTATATACTGAATTCATTATAAAAAATTATACCTTGAAAGGCAAATGATGCAATTATTTCTCTTTAGGAAATATAAGAAAAGCAACTAGCATAAACACTATCAGAATTTCATATAAGAAAATGTATTTTTATTATTTGCAGCTTTATTTTCTTTTACTCTTGATTCTTTCAAACCAGAAAAGTAGTGCTATAGACTGAAAGTGTCCCTATCCCCCCTCATCAAAATTCATATTGTCGAAACCTAATCCCCAGTGTGATGGTATTTGGACACTGGTTCGTAGATAGATGATTAGGAAATAAATGAGATCAGTGTCCTTGTAAAAGAGAGCTCCCTCCCACTTCAGCTATGTGAGGACACAGCAAAAAGAAGGCCATCTATAAACCAGGAAATGGGCCCTCCAACCAGACACTGAATCTGCTGGAGCCTTGATCTCAGAATTCCCCATTCTCCAGCATGGTGAGAAATATAAGCCACCCCAGACTACGGTAATTGTAATAGCAGCTCAAAGGGACTAAAACAGGTAACAAATATTTTTCTAACAGATGACCTCTTCACCCAGCTAGGCTCCCCAAGTGAGATAAAGAAGAGAAAGAAAACAAGGATTACACGTCGCTCTGCCAGTTACAGGATAAAGCACATGGTACTTGTGTTAACAAAGACATTAAAATAACTAGCCCGACAGTTTTTTTCCTAATTCCAGAAGCCTGATAGGTGGGTGTGCATGTGTGTGTGTGTGTGTAAATGAGAATGGCTTGGTGAGAGCTGATTTATTTATTATCTCAGTAAGGACAGAGTACATACACACACACAACCACACTCACACCCCAATTCTCCAATCAGGAATTCAAACCTAGGTACTATAAAATTCCAAAAAGAAAGTAAGTCCATAATTGAGTTTAGGATGGATGCTACACCTTCCTTTTTAAGGGATATAGCCTTGAATAATAATCATAATAACAATTTATTGTGAACTTACTATATATAAAGCTTTATTCATAGGAGCTTTATATATATTACCTATCTATATGTATAATCTATATGTATCCATCTATACATATGATCTATATGTATGTATGTATCTGTATTTATAATCTAATAATCACATTAACATTGTGAGGCATGTACTATCATAATCCTCCAGAGTTCCATAGGGGTTAAGCATCTTGCCCAATGCCACACTGCTAGTGAGACAGGATTTCTGAATACAGACATTCTTGCTCTAGAACACATACTTTTAACAACTACACTATACTGCTTAACTCAGCAGAATTTTTTGAATGCTCAGAATAACACCTATGTGGTTATATATATTACATCCTTGAGAATCTTAGCTGGAAAAAGCTCACACATTTCAGTGTTCATTCAATTCCACCCCATGATAGCAGGTAACCTGCACAGACAGAAAAACAAATAGAAGCAATTGGAACCACATATTTTCTGATGCTATACTGCTTTAGTTTTACCATGGAATATATGTAGATAATGTTTTCCACACTTTATTCTGAATCCATTCAATCTGGAAAACAATGTTTCTTCTCTGGACTGGATACTGTTGATATTTAATTGGATAATTGTTGCTGTAAAATGTTTTGTACATTCACAAATATGATTTAAATCTGTGTCAGTAATTACCTTGCCTCCAGTTCCTGAAGGATCCGAAATTTTTTCTGGTTTTATATCTTTCATGACACATATAGCAGCCATAACTAATTTAACACCAGATGGAGGATTCTTCATTGATTTCACAATTGTAATGTCAGCTGGCTAAATTGAAAGAAAACAGAGTATCTTTATTTAGAACAGTTTATTTTTAAATAATGAGAATTTAGAAAATAATGTTGGAGAATAATGGAGCATTGATTTTCTATTAAAATTATAGTTGCTTTGCATAATTATGAAATAGTTAATAAAAGACAATTTAAATTTAGCACAGATTAAGACCAATGGTTCTCAAATGTTTGGAAGTTCACAGACTTACGAGAATATAAATATAGCTATGAATCCTCCAGAAAATACATTTTTACACATATATTAAAAATTTGCATACCAAGTCCATACACTGAACCCAGATTAAGAATCCTAATTTAGATAAAGATTTAATTATATATTTGCTTATATAGTAGTTTTACCAAAAAAGAAGAAGAAGAAGAAGAAGAAGAAAGTAGAGGTAGACCCTTATTTATTTACAAAAGGTTTTATTTATTTACTTGACAGAGAGTGCACAAGCAGGGGGAGCATCAGGCAGAGGAAGGGGAAAGCAGGCTCCCCACTTACCAGGGAGCCCAATGTGGGACTCAATCCCAGGACCCCAGAATTATGAAGGCAGAAGCCTAACCAACTGACACACCCAGGTATCCTGACCCTAATTTAAACTTATTTCCTAAAAAGGTATGTATTGTTATGACAGATGCAACAGATTCACTTACTTATGATCCACTCCAATATCCTTCTGACATCCTTTGCAATTGTTGGAAAGCTAACAACTCTGTTATTTTATTTCCTCACAAATTAGAGTTGTGGGTGGTCATTGGGTTCCACCACCAGATCACTTGAATGATACGAGAACTGTGACTGAATAAATGGGGACATGTGGGGTGGTGAGGCATCTCCTTTGCTGATATAGATTACAGTGAAGGTGGTGTGGCTCTGTGGGATGGCTCTGCAGGCTTCTGACTCAGAGGATCATTCCTCTGGGAGACTATTTCCAGTTTGGCTCTGTGAGTCATTCCTGGCAGCTCAGCCTAGGATCTATTTCTTCAGCTCTTCCAATAATTGTGTAATCCATTTACAAAATATCCTAAAGAATCCTTGTCTGCTTATACTAAATAGAACCAATTCTCTTCTCTGCAACTGAAGTCTACCTCATATAATATAGTATCTGATACCAGGAAGGGTATAAGCAACAGACTCTCAATGAGAGGGGAACCTGATATCAATGATCTGAACTTGTAAGGTTTGAAGGCATCAAGAGTCCCATGATTTTCAGAGGAAGCGATGCTGAAAGTCCATAGTCCACAGTGATAGTTACTTAAATTAATGCTCATGGTCTTCTAGAATGGAATGCCTATTAAAGACAAAGCTTTGCCAGAATAAGGGGCTGCTGTGATAAACATCTAAAGAGAGAAAGAAGAAAGACCACCGGGTACGATGTGGCTTTTAAATGTGCCAGAGAGCAGAAAGGAAGAAAAAAACAAGCCCAGAGTTTTAAATTCCTGGTTCACAGCACAATGAAAGCATTAGACATTTATATAAATGCCTTAAAATAATATATCTTATAACTACAAGGCTGATATAACTGACAATCAGAAGAATTTATCCTGTGAGATGCTGAATTACCCATAGGTTGAGCTCACAATCTTGTCAGGAATCTTACACAGGAATTAGTAAAATGAGGAAAGGAAAGTAGAATGAAGAATGGAGTCTAAGGGACGCCTGGGTGGCTCAGTTGGTTAAGCAGCTGCCTTCGGCTCAGGTCATGATCCCAGCGTCCTGGGATTGAGTCCCACATCGGGCTCCTTGCTCGGCAGGGAGCCTGCTTCTCCCTCTGCCTCTGCCTGCCATTCTGTCTGCCTGTGCTCGCCCTCTCTCCCTCTCTCTCTCTCTGACAAATAAATAAAATCTTTAAAAAAAAAAAAAAAAAAAAGGAGTCTGAGCATCCTGAATGGCCTTCTACACTGGCTTTCTAAGTCAGCAGAAGCTGTCTCGCTGTCTCCCCTGCTCTGTTTGGTGAGGTTGTTCTGGTCTTGCTTAAAGACTGGAATAGGTCATACCCAATGCAGTGTAATGCAGACAGTTGCCACCCACAGCTGTATTGGGAAAGCTCTTCCAGTTTTTCCATATAGACACCTCCAGGAAGCTGCAGGAAGGTAGCTAGCTCTACACTCTATTTAACATCTGCCTCCTGGTCCATGTACGGGACTGCTTTGGCCTCTTGGGGACTGTTTATTCCCTTCTCACTGAAATATCCTGAATGAAAATTATAAATAACACGAACAGCCAAAATATAAGATAGTGACATATTAGAGATGAAGAGTGAAGAGGCAAGTTTTGTTTGACTGGAAAAACGATGTAACACCCCCTGGTGGAACAGAACCATACCTAAAGAACCAAGGATCCGTGCAGAGTTTGTCGATGAAACCCAAGGTAGCAAATTCAAACACTTGCCTTGAGTGTATCCAGGGCAGACAGTGCTGCTTCCAAAGCTGGAATTGCCTCGGCTAGGTCACTCTCACACTCATTTTTCAGAGCTTGGGCTTCTTCAGCCTTGCCACTGGCTATTTCTTCATCTAATTTCACAAACTTTCTTTTTGCTTCCACTTGTGCAGACTCTATCTCAATAACCTAAACAGAGAGGAAAAAATAAAACAATTCCTCAAACATCCTACTGTTTTCTCTATCCTAGAGACCAGAGTATGTTTGGAAATTAGGGAATTCAACACATCATGTTGAAGAGCAGGAGGGCCCAGGATAAAATGAGGAGAAATGCAAATACATGTGACCTAACTGGATAATGAGTTTCCCACTTCCCTCCAAAATTAACACAACTGGGGTGCCTGGATGGTTCAGTTGCTTGGGCATCCGACTCTTGATTTTGGCTCAGATCATGGTCGCAGGGTCATGAGATGGAGACCTGTATTGGGCTCTGTGTTGAGCACAGAGTCTACTTGGGACTCTCTCTCTTTCTCTACTATAAATAAATAAATGAATGAATTCTTAAAAAAATCAACACAAATCACACAGGACTCAGTGAGATAGCCGGTAAGCAGAAAAGGGTTAGGTTCCTAAGATCTAGTAGTGGCAAAAAATTAAGGAATATTTTCAAGGCTAATATTACATATTTTAATTGCCTTCTGACATCAGTTTAAAAAAAACTCAAGATACTCTACCTGCATCATATGTGCATTTTCAATTTTAGCTTCCTCCAATTTGGGCTGTAATTGGACAAGCTCCATTTTCATTTCTCCAACCTAAATAGATAGTTTGCCATTAAGTTTTCATAGCAACAAGAGCTTTAGAAGCGAAACACAGAAAATCGCAACTTAAAGGTATAAGGCATCAGGTCCAGAAAACCTTAAGTTTTCCTTCCAGTTCTTTATATGATAAATAAAACCATGAGGGCATGGGCAGTTTTCTTCACAAAAGACTTCATTGTCCTTGAGTATATGACAGAGCAGTAAGAGGATGCAGTTGTCCCTGAAGAAGTGCAGCTAGAAAGAAGGTGGCAGCTTGGGGAGTCACTATTATACTCTGGGCATGGTATACAATGCATACGGATTACCCAAACCTTGTTGCTTCTATTGAACTAATGCTAATAAGTATCACTATCACTTGACTCATTAAAAATATAATCTTATATTTAGCCAGCTATTATAATAGTAATAAAAAAGGCAACCCAGACTTATTGTATTCTCCCCAAATGTCAAAAACTTAAGAATAGAGGCTCCTGGGTGGCTCAGTTGGTTGAGCAACCAACTCCTGATCTCAGCTCAGGTCTTGATTTCACAGTTGTGAGTTCAAGCCACATTGGGCTCCACACTGGGTATGCAGCCTACTATAAAAAACAAAACAAAAAACTGAAGAATAAAACAAAATGTATCTGAGTCTGTGTGGAAACTCAGTGGATTTCTCTAAAACTCATGTTACTCATCTGTAAAATGAGAATCATTAAAGTGTCTACCTCATGGAGTGGTTAAGAGGAATAATTGAAGGAGTGTATGTGAAGCACATAACACAGTGCCCTGTACATAGTATATTCTTGATAAATTATAACTCTTGCTATTTATGATTTCCTATATTTCCTGTGATACGTTACCATTTTGAGCAGCTCATCAAATTTACCTGAGACTCAGCAAAAGCTAATTTGTCAAGCCCATTCACGTATTGTTGTTTTGCTTCCATGACAGCTTGTCGCCTCTTAGTCAAAAGCTGTCGAAATGAGGCAATAAGTTCAAGATAAGAAGTAGCTGTAACATAGTTATGTCGTCCTAGCTCCTGCAAGAACCTAAGACAGACAACATATCTTACTCTAAGTAAAGAGTTGCACAAAGTAAGAGGTAGATTCAACATAGCATCAACAACAAACCTAGAAGAATAAAGGTTAATTTTCTTCAGAAGCTGCTGTGTACTTGAACTCTGTAACATTCTGAGAATTCTACACATAACCACATCCTAATATCGTGTCTACAAAATATCAAATAGGAGTGATGTGTTAAAAAAAAACTAATCTCCAGAGATGGGTATCAAAGGTGAACAACAGCAAGAAAGATACAGATCTTTTTACATGTTTCATAAACTAGGAGGATCTAACGCTAGAAAGGGACCCAAGATACTGTGAACGCTAGTGAGGTATAGTAGGAAGGAGGGGCATTGCAGATAGGATAGTGGGGATGAGTCAGCATTCTCTGCACAGAGTGTGTCACACTGGTTGAATGGGGTATGACCAGAAGTGTAAGATTACCACATATACACATGGAGACAACAGAAGCAATGTTTCTCATGGTAAGTACACAAAGTGGGTAGAGCCCACTGTGAGTGCAACCATCAAAGCCAACAATGTTACCAAGCTGTATGATTCTGGATAGGCAGTATACCATAAGCACTTGGGTTTATGTACTTTTGAAATGAGGATTTCAGAGATGAACAGAGGTAAAACAGATACTTTTGAGTTATCCACAGCCAGCTCCATTTTTCTGAAAACTTCCATCCAGTGCCCCACCAGCAGTGTTTGTCTATGAAACCTGCCATCTTCACCATGGCTGATTAGCCCGGGGTTGGGCACTGGACACAAATGAGGCTGATCACCTTTTGGTATAAATTTGGTAAAGGGAGCTGGAAAGAGCCCGTCAGTCGGCCTAGAGCTGAAATTGCAAGAAGTAAACCTGAGAATTGAGAGGCAGACTGTTTTCTCCATATGCAATGGGAAGGAGAAAACTCAGTCTGCTAAATACCATATGATCTCATTTATACATGGAACCTAAAAAAAAAAAAAATTATTTCATAGAAATAGAGCACAAATTGGAGGTTCCAGAGGCAGGGGGTGTTGAGGGTGAGTGGGTGAATGTGATCAAAAGGTACCAACTTCCAATTTTAAGGTGAGTAAGTTCTGGGAATGTAAACTACAGCATGGTGACAATAGTAAACAATAGTGTATTGTGTATTTGAAACTTGCTAAGAGAGTAGATCTTAAAAGTTCTCATCACAAGCAGACAACCATAAGACTCTTAATCTCGCAGAACAAACTGAGGGTTGCTGGGGGGAGAGGGGTCGGGAGAAGGTGGTGGTGTTATGGACACTGGGGGGGATGTGTGCTATAGTGAGTTCTGTGAAGTGTGTAAACCTGGTGATTCACAGACCTGTACCCCTGGGGCTAAAAAAATATTATATGTTTAGAAAAAAATTTAAAAATTAATTTTAAAAAGTTCTCATTACAAGAAGAAAAATGAGGCAATAGTAACTAAACTTATTGTAGTAATCATTTCACATTATGTATATATACAAAATCATTATGCTATACACCTCAAATTTATATAATGCTATATATCAATTATATCTCAAAACTAGAAAAAAATCAAGATAAGAAAGGAAGGAAGGAAGGAAGGGAGAAAAGGCAGTCTGAAAGAGAAAGAAGATGCCCAGAAAGAAACAGGGATGAGAAACAGAGGAAAATATTTCTGGGTTTAGGATGACTTTCTAACCCGTTTCCAGTCACATCTGAGATCCAGTTGTAATCTTTCTCTTAGGCTTGTGAGACACCCCTGAATCTTTATCATAAATTCTTCCTTTTTCTTAAACCTAGATTAAATAATTTTCCATTACTTACAATCCAAGGTCCTCCCTAATTAAATGATCAGAAATATTTAGAAGACATAGAAATCCTATTGAAATTTTGAGATTTCAGAAAAAGAGACATGTTAACAAGAGACATGTTAAAATACAAGGCACTTTGCATTTTAAAATTTAGTAATATTAACCTTTCTGAGAGATCCATAATGGTAGTGTGAAAGTGTTTGCAGATTGGAACTATCTCTCGCCTTTCAACCTCCGTAAGCTCCAGTGTTTCTAAGAATTTCACAGCTACGAGTTCAAGGGCATCTTCAGGCCATGGCTAAAAATAAGAAAAAGAAAAACTTAGGAAATTTAAGATGAGTGGTTCCACTCTAACCATATAAATGTCTTCCTGCGAGAGAAGACCTTGGGGTTGAAAAAATTAAAACCTTAATGGGGAAAATAGAATTGGGTGGGCTGAGATCACAGGTAAATCTGTGAAAGGGCTAACAAATATTTTTAGACTAAAATTAAAGATAACACAATATAAAGGAAGCATCAGTGATATTTTACATATCAAGGATATACCACACTGCTTTCCTAATCTCATCCGCTTGGATATCCAGTAGATGCCCCATATTTAGTATGACAGCGGCAGAAGTTAGTTGCACACCTAATACCTATCAGCCCTTTTCCCTTAGAACTCCAATTTTATTCTAGATAGCAATATGCCCAGATAAAAGACCACATTTCCTAGATTCCCTTGCAATTCACAGGCGATAAAGGCATATAGGCAGCTATTGGGTGGGGACCTCCAGGAAGGCTCTTTACAGGGTTACAAAGAGTTGTGTGTGCCTTTTTGCCCTGTGTATTATTCTACTTCTTGCCTGGAACTCAGATCTGAGAGTTGGAGCTCCAACAGCCATTTTAGACCATAAGGAGAATTTGAGGGGGCCAATCACATGTTAAGGATAGCAAAGAAGAATGAACTTGAGGTTATGATGACTTTGTTAAGCCACAAAATCCCAGTGTATTTATCTGCAGAATTTTTCTATGAGAGAAAAATACTTTATATGTTTAGTTTAGGTTTCTGTTTTTTAAGGTTTATTTAATTATAAATAATTAATTAAATTTTTAATTATTTATTTGAGAGAGAGAACACACAGTGAGAGGGGAGAGAGAGTGTGTGTCTTAAGCATGCGCTGCGCTGAGTGCAGAAACCAACATAGGCCTCAGTCTCAGGACCCCGAGATCATGACCTGAGCCAAAACCAAGAGTCGGACCCTCAAGAGACTGCACCATCCGCATGCCCCTAGTTTGGGTTTGTTACTAGCATCTATCATAATTCCTAACTGTTATAGCATCCAGACTGAACTTTTTTAGTTTCTTCTCCCAAAATTTGCTTCTCCTCCAGTCCTGGAAATGGTTCTTCTGCTTTTCCTGGAATATGCCAACTGTGCTGCTGCCTCTGGCCTTTGGGACTTGTTATTCCCTCTGACTAGAACCCTCCTCACCTAGACCCACACGTGATTCTCCTTCACATCTCTGCTCAAAGGCCAACTTACTAGGAGGGTCTTTCTAGAATACTCAGTCTAAAACACTATTCCCTCTCTTATTTCCTTGTCCTGAGTTTCCTTCTTAGCACTTACTAATACATGACATAAAAAGAAAAATTTACAGTTGGACAGACTTTATTTGGTTTGGGTTTCTGGCCACTTAATGGATATAGTATTAAGATATGGTTTTCATAAATCAAAATTGTTTCACACAGCTTTTATTCTTGTGTAAACACTAAAATGTCCTCTAGCTGAAACATTTGTGCAGTCCTATTTTGTGTGAAAATAGTTTTTCACACAATTGGTAAATAGGTAAAAGAGAATAAAACAAATAAATGCCAGAAATTTATTTTTTAAGGAAATTGGGGGCATCTGGGTGGCTCAGTTGATTAAGAATCTGCCTTCAGCGCAGGTTATGATTCCCATGGGACTGAGCCCTGAGTCAGACTCCCTGCTCAGCAGGAAGTCTGCTTCCCCCTCTCCTTCCACCCCCAAACCACCCCCCCCAGCTTGTGCTCTCTCTCTCTCTTCCGCTCTCTCTCTCAAATAAATAAAATCTTTAAAAAAAAAAGAGAGAGAAAGAAATTAGGGGCATCTGGGTAGCTCCATCAGTTAAGCGTCCAATTCTTGGTTTGGGCTCAGGTCATGATCTCACAGTCATGAGATCAAGCCCCACATCAGGCTGTGTTCAGGGTAGAGTCTTTTTCAGATTCTGTCTCTCCCTTCCCAACCCCGCTTGCACACTCGCTTGCTCTCTAAAATAAAATCTTTAAAAAAAGAGGTATAAAATAAGTCTATAATCTACAGTCCACATTGTATTGAATATAAAACAATTAAATAGAAGGTACCATGAAATACTATTCTCAAGAGTATAATTACTACTACTTCATAGTCTTACCAGGCAGTGGCAATTCGCCTTATGATTAAGAGTAGTGGGAGCCTTCATCATTTGCTGTTAGTATGACTGAAATGATCACCCAGCTGGTCTTCCTCTCTTTTTTTTTGCCCTATTCCAAACCGTCCACCATATAGCCTCCAAGGGTTTGGATTTTTTTTCCTTTGAAATATGTTAGCTAAATATATGTTAATGCTCCCAAGGTGTCTTCGGTATAAAACCAAATTCACAGGCACATTTACAAACTACCTTAGAACTCAGCACCCACCCAAAGCTCGGGCTTAACTCCTGCTATCCTCATTGCCAGTCAGCTATGCCAAATTATTTGCAGTTACAGAAATGAGCCATGCCCTCTCTCCCGCTCTACCTTTGCACATACTATGCCCTTATGATGGTTAGTTTTATGTGTCAATTTTACTATGGGCCATGGGGTGCCCATATATTTGGTCAAACACTATGCTGGAGGTTTCTATGAGGTGCGCTTCCTGGGTCTCCAGCTTGTTGGCTGCAGACCTTCAAACTTGTTAGCCTCCATAATCATGTGAGCCAATTACTTATAAGAAATATACATATAGATATAACTATTGATATGGACAGATATAGATCTACATATGTGTATTTTTACACATATATACATGTAGGTTTATACATTTATGTTTAACACATTTTCTTAGTTCTTAATATATTCCTTCTCTCTGTAACTAATTTATTTTCATACTTCAGAGATTCACTGTCCTAATAAGTATAACTTCTGCACACCAAGATTATAGCTCTTTTATATAATTGTGGCTGCTCATTTGCCAGCTGCCTTTTCTATCTTCCAGTCCAGAATGTGAGATCCTTCTGGGGATCCTGTAGGCTTATCAGTCCCTGATGCCAAGCACTATGTCTGTCATTAGAGTAAGTGATCAAGAAACATGTGCTGAATGGATATTAACAGAGCTGGAGTAAGATTTCAGAAAATTCTAAAAGATTTAGTTGCCACTGCCCCTCACCTGCCCACCACTGCCCCCAAATTACAAACCTGGAACCAGTCAATGGTACAGCAATTGATGAGGGATGGGAACTGTCTCAAGCGATTTCTAAAGGCGTCTCCGATGGGGCTAAAGGCCACTACCACATGAAGATTTTCTTTGCAGCGATTTACAAAGAAAGCAAACAAGGCCAAGGGACTGAGTTCATCATGTTTATTGCCAGCCTGAGCTATAGGACGAACACCCTAGGGAATAACAGAAAATAAAAACTTTATAAATGAAAATGGACAAGTTGATAATGGGATTAGTAGATAGTGGAATATTAAGAATTTTTATTATAAATAAGTACCTTATAAATACCCTTAATTTTTTTTATATTAGTAGAATTTCTTTGATACAGTTTGTACTTAGAAGACTTCTTCCAACCCCATAATTTTATAATTTGAAAAGAAATATCTGCTAAGAATTTAACTTATAAAGATACCCACTAAAAAGTTCACCATGAAAGAAATTAAAAAGAAAAAAAAAGTTCACCATGATAGATATATAGAACCATAATTCAACATTGCTTATAAGTGGAAAAACAACCAAAACATCCATTTAAAAAAAATTACAAAACATCCAAATGCTGTGATTTTGTGTAACCATTAAAGGAGGTGCCTCAATGTATGTGGTAGGGCAAGATCAGCAAGATAAAATGAGAACAAACTGCAACAGTGTGTATAATATGATCCTCTTGGTTAAATTAAAAAATATTTAGGCACATGTGTAAGTACATACACACATTTTTATGAAGGCAATCACAGAAACTATTTATAATGGTTGCTTTTGGTGAGATGGACTTAAAAGGACAGTATGAGAGGGAAGCTGTCACTTTTTATTCTAGACATATTTCTTGCTTTATATCATTCTTTTTAAAAATTTTGGACATTTTTATACTGTTTGCATTCACTCACTTTATTCTTACAACATTCGTATATTTTACTTTTATTTTTTAAAAATATTTTATTTATTTATTTGACAGAGAGAGAGAGAGATCACAAGTAGCTAGAGAGTCAGGCAGAGAGGGAGGGGGAAGCAGGCTTCCAGCTGAGCCGAGAGCCCCATGTGAGGCTAGATCCCAGGACCCCGAGACCATGACCTGAGCTGAAGGCAGAGCCTTAACCCACTGACCCACCCAGGTGCCCCAACATTCGTGTATTTAAAAAATGTTCATACAGTTGCCTGGTAATGAGATTACGGGGGCACTTCTAATTTTCTTTGTTCATCTTTATATGAGAGATACATTTACTTGAGCTTGAGCATCATGGCTCTGCAACCAAACTACTGAATTCAAATCCCAGCTTGCAGCTTACTACCGATACGACCTTGGGGCGAGTTATTTAAACTCTCTGTAACTTAATTGCCTCATCTGTAAAATGGGGAAAGAGTACCTACAGCAGAGGGTAGTTGACGGATCGAATGAGTTATTATGTGTGAACAGTTGAGTAGTTCTTGTAGCATAGGTAAGGAGCTATTAGTTTTTATATGCCACCTTTCTCCTTGTTCAGAGCACAAAAGATTTCTGAGTCATTAACTATCTTATAAATAGATTTTAATAAGTTTTTTTTGATAGCAGGTATCTGTAGACATATATATTATATACACACACACAATGTTATAGCTACTACAATGAATTGGTTTCTAAAAGAATTCTCTATTTTAGATAATGTTCTGCTTTATGGGCTAGCTATATCCAAGGAAAATTATAAATGGACTCTGTATATGCATTCTGACAGTAATTCCCAAATTACGATTATTATGATCAGTGTCAGTCTATGATGTTATGTTCACATGGTCTATCTGCACTAACTCTGAGTTTACCCTGGGACATGCAAATAGAGAAACGTGGTGTCTGGTTGGAGCCATAAGAATAAAAGTTCCAGAAAGAGCAAGGATGGTAATATAAGGATGGTGGTTATTTATATAATAAGGGTTAATGCTTCTAAGTAAATAAGCTTTCTGTGGGAGTGTAATATCCACACAGACTCGCACATATATTTTGGAAGCAGGCCTGATTCGGGGGAGTAAGAAAATGAGTTGTTACTGAAAAAATAATTAGACAAACTGAGTGAAACTTCACAGCAGTCAAGGCGAAGCAGAGTTGGAAACACACAAAAACCTGCATTCATGGATGGAACTAGAGTGTATCATGCTTAGCGAAATAAGTCAAGCAGAGAAAGACAACTATCATATGATCTCCCTGATATAAGGAAGTGGTGATGCAACATGGGGGCTTAAGTGGGTACGAGAATAAATGAAAGATGATGGGATTGGGAGGGAGACAAACCATAAGTGACTCTTAATCTCACAAAACAAACTGAGGGTTGCTGGGGGGGGGGGGTTTGGGAGAAGGGGGTGGGATTATGGACATTGGGGAGGGTATGTGCTTTGGTGAGTGCTGTGAAGTGTGTAAACCTGGTGATTCACAGACCTGTACCCCTGGGGATAAAAATAAATGTTTATAAAAAAAAAAAAAGCTGATGAGGTACCATCCTGGCTAACTGAATATAATAAAAAAATAAAAAAATAACCCAAATTGCAAAAAAAAAAAAAAAAAAAAAGGTTTAGATTGGGGCACCTGGGTGGCTCAGTGGGTTAAAGCCTCTGCCTTTGGATCAGGTCATGATCCCAGGGTCCTGGATTGAGCCCCCCAATTGGGCTCCTTGCTCAGCAGGGAGCCTGTTTCCACCTCTCTCTGCCTGCCTCTCTGCCTACTTGTGATCTCTGTCAAATAAATAAATAAAAATCTTTAAAAAAAAAATAAAAAGGTTTAGACAGCTTTATTTATAACTACTCAAACTTGGAAGCAACCAAGATGTCCCCCAATAGGTGAATGGATAAACTGTGATACTTTCATTCACTGGGATATCATTCAGAGGTAAAAATAAATGAGCTATCAAGCCATAAAAATATATGGAAGAACCTTAAATTCATATTGTTAACTGAAAGAAGACAATCCCCAAAAACTACATACTATATGGTTCCAAGTATGTAACATTCTGGAAAAGCTAAAATGATGGAGACAGTAAAAACAGCAGAGATTGCTGGGAGTTCAGGGGAGGAAGAGAGGCATAAATAGATGGGACTCATGGCATTTTTATGTTAGGGAAACCATTCTGTATGATACTTAATGGTGAATACACATCAGCACTCACTTGTCCAAAAGTCATAGAATGTACAACACAAAGAGTGAACCCTAATGTAAGCTGAAGAATAATGAATTATGTCAAATATAAATGAGTATTTTTAAAAAATATTTTATTTATCTGACAGAGAGAAATCACAGCTAGGCAGAGAGGCAGGCAGAGAGAGAGGAGGAAGCAGGCTCTCTGCGGAGCAGAGAGCCAGATGTGGGGCTCCATCTCAGGACCCTGGGATCATGACCTGAGCCAAAGGCAGAGGCTTTAACCCACTGAGCCACCCAGGTGCCCCTAAATGAGTATTTTTAAAGGAACAGAAAATATCACTGAAAGTGATAAATAAGAAGTCACTGTTTTATTGAGAAAGACATAGAAATAATTTAATTCCTTAAGGAAGGCAAATAGAACAGTGGAAAATGTAGGCTAGAAATGGAGGTCTGAAGCTAGAACTCTATTGCTGATATCAGAGACATGTGTTGAGTCTGTAAGAGATGCGCTCTAAGCAGTGCCAAGTCCAAGTTATAGAGGCCAGTTTTCCGGAGTGAGTAGGTTTATACTGAGATCTTTGTCAGAGGGATGAAATAAGCAAAGTCCAGAACACAATCTCCAAAGTGGGATGTGCAGGGTAGTGCAGAATGTAGGAAGAAAATAAACAGAAATTCTTTCATATTATTTCTTCTATTTTAAAAAATCAGCATAAAGCAGAGAAACAGATGCATTTCAGTACTCCTGAGTTTTTACTATGGCCATTTTCTTGTGGATATATTAATCTGGTATTCCTAGACTGGGGTGGAATGTGAAAGAAAGAAGTTCTTAAGGTCACTGTTGGGTCAGACCATAAGAAAATACTGAAGCAATGCAAGTTCTGTGGCAAAGTGACAAGATGAAAAGATAAATATCTAAAGTGAGCAGGAAAGCTTGGCAAAGCTGAAGAAATCCCACTCCCCATGGAGGACTATTTCTTGGATGGGAGATTAGTGGATGAATTTATCCTACAAATTAGGAGAATCACCATTTTTCAGCAGCCTTGGACACATCCTTGACATCACTCAGATAAAAGAGAGAACTCGGATCTTTTCTTTATTCCTTTTCTCCTTTCCCACCCCAGGCCACAAACTAGTAATGTCTCATTTATTTAGGGCATTCCAAGTACATGACACTTTGTAAGAACTTCATTTCATTTGATCCTCAGGCCTCACAACACCCTATATAGGAGGAACTATTTTGTGTATATATATTAGTTCCATTCCATATAAGAGTAAAGCAGGTGTTTGAACTATTCTACTACAGATGCTATCAGTGGAAAAGATACAAAAAGAACATTCATTCTGAAATGAAACACCCAGATATGAATGATATATTCTATGGGTAATAGTAGTTATGGCAACTAGAAAGAGGCAAGTACTAGCAGAGATATTCTGTAGGAAGATATTAGAAATGGGGACTGAAGGACAATCTGAAGTAGTTGGCACTTCACAACTGTATTTTTTTTTTTTTTTTGGTCAATTATGTTACAAAGCATGATTCTCAGATCTATCAGAATTGTTAGGACAAGGAGTTTTACTAAAGCTTTTTAAAAATTTGCTAACCAGTGGTAAACTATAACAGCTAATCAAGCAGTATCTCAAAACTATGTGTTTTCACATCACTGTAACCCTAAGATGTTATTTAAAATGTATAATCTCTCATAAAGCATGCTACATAAGATCAAATAGATGCAATTACCATCATTACGAAAAAAGGAATTATAAAAATGCTGTCTCATAACTATGGTAGAAGTGATGTGAAGTTTACCAAGAAAAGATGTATTAAAATAATATACTTTTAAATTTTTAATTACCAAAATCCAATGTGCAAGCTATAATTGTCCTGAAGAGCAGAGAAAAAGTAACAAGATAAGAACATTTCTGTGTTGGGAACACCACTTCCTAAAAAACATTACCTCCATCACTTCCTGCTTTTCATCAACAGCAAAAATGTTAGGTACTTCTCCCGTATTGAGCACACTGTCAATATCTTCTAGAAAGGCTTCCTCTTTAATCTGAACGTCGGTGATTAGAAAGACCGTCTTCTGGCCCCTCATGCCCACGTTCCTTAATAGAACCTTAAAATAAAAATGCAATGGTAAGCAGAGTGTGGTGAACATGTGCTGTTCTTGCTTTCCTCGCCTTTCCCTTTTGGCAATGACATTTCAATTTTAGAGTGGTACCTCTCTCTACTTCTGGTGAGGTGATGGGGCATACCTATCATTCAGGGCCTCTACTTTTCCCACCTCCTGAGTGGGAGACCTAACTAGTCAGAGTTTCCCAAGCCCCCATACATAGTCATTGATTCAGAGGAGGGCATGATTTTAAGAGGGCTCCCTCACCCTCACAGTCTTACTTCAGGGACTGAGATGGACTTGGAAACAGAAAGAATCTCTGTCACTCTGAGATGAAGGACATAAAGTCTAATAATCTAGAATCTTAAATGCCAACTATGTTGCCTCATGGAGGAGTCTACTGGAGAAGGAACCAAATGGAGAAGAGCAGAGCCAGGAGACAGAGTAATTACTGAGGGGTTAATTTGAGTTCCTGAATTCAGACATGTCAAAACCCTATCTATCTACCTCTGGACCTTCTGTCATGTAAGCCAAGAACTTCATATTTTGCTTAAGTTAGTTTGGGTTGTATTTTGTTTTGTGTTGTGTGGTCAATTGCAACCAAAGATTCCCAATTAATATAAAGATATGGACTTGGAGGCATGGTGGAGGAGACTTGCTTAGGATGTTAGAACTGTTTGTTAAAATTCCAGAACTTGTAAGCAGATTTTTATACAGCATTAAACATGAAATTATATAAACTTATAATTAAATATATTATGTTAAAAAGGGTAACAAATCTCATCACTTCCTATTATACTTATCATTATCTATCTTATAGAAATTATTTAAATCTATTATATACAGTAAAATACCATATAATGGTGCTCAAACACATAACTCTTCCCAACTCTGTTTTCAGTGACATCCATATCAGGAGTTTGAATAATCCATGGTGGGAGTTTTTACACCAGAGAAATTGGCAAATGCTACTCGTCAAGAGGTTCTTGAGAGAGTAGGGTGTTAGACATTTGCCAGTATTCCACTAGGTATATTTCAAGTGAAAACACATTACTAATCTGAAAATGATTTTTTTTTAAAGATTTTATTTATTTACTTGAGAGAGAGACAGTGAGAGAGAGCATGAACGAGGAGAAGGTCAGAGAGAGAAGCAGACTCCCCATGGAGCAAGGAGCCCGATGCGGGACTCGATCCCGGGACTGCAGGATCATGACCTGAGCCGAAGGCAGTCGTCCAACCAACTGAGCCACCCAGGCATCCCTGAAAATTATTTTTTTAAACTTTATTTTTTCAGTGTTCCAAGATTCATTGTTTATGCATCATACCCAGTGCTCCATGCAATACATGCCCTCCTTAATACCCACCACCAGGCTAAATGATTTTTAAAATAAACTGTCTCCATTTCTAAATTATATCTTTTAAGTATATCATATCATTTAAATAAATGCTGAATTTTAATATTATACAAAAACTGCTTTTCCCCATTAAAGCCAATAACATTTCTCCAAAATATAGGTTGTTGTGTTCCTAGAAATACTTTTCTATCACCAAAACAAGTTTTCAAAGAAGTATATCTAATCATGTCAGCTTTATTTTTACAGCTTTTAAAAAATTATTATATATATTTGGATATATCTGTGTGTGTATATATATATGTTGTATACAACATATATATACAAATATATCCAAATATATATAATAATTTTTTAAAAGCTATAAAAATAAAGCTGACATGATCAGAAGAGAGGGGTTGGGGGATGGGTGAGCCTGGTGATGGGTATTAAGGAGGGCACAGACTGCATGGAACACTGGTGTTATACGCAAACAATGAATCATGGAACACTATATCAAAAACTAATGATGTACTATATGGTGACTAGCATAATATAAAAAATATTATTATATACAAATAAATAGAAAGATACAATAAAAGCAGATTTAATTTATTGGCATAAGCATTGTTATACTTAAAAATCATATTCAAACATACAATGTGTGAAACTATTTCCAAAAGAGGAAACATTTCCAAAGTATTAGTTATATGCCAAGAATCTTACATTTTATAATTTAATCATAATGACCTATGAACTATAAAATTTGGTATTATCCAAATTTTACAAATAAAGTAACTAGGGAGTGACATTGGTCAGATAACAGACTGGAAAGCTCCAAGTCCTCATTGTCCTGGGCCTGCTATCAGCATTCTGGCTTGTCAAGGGGCTGCCTGACAAACTGATTTTTGTCTCACCTGACTCAGGGTACTGACGGGAACAGAGCTTAGTTCTAATATGAGATTGGAGGCCACTGAAGACAGAGGCAACTGTCCTCCCACAATGGAGCACCAGTGACTCTGAAGTTCCACAGAAGGGTGCCAGGGGGACCAATAGGTGAGGGGAAGAGGAATACAGTAGAGACCAAAACCAAAAAAGATCATAAGAAGAAAGAGGAAATTAAGATAGCTAAAGTCACCTGTATTCATGCACAGCCCAAAAGAAGATTCAACCCCCCACAAGTTCTGAGAAGTCTCAGAACTTCTAGAACGGTGATTGGTGAAGGTTTCTCCCTGCATGAAGCCAGTCCATAAAGACTGGAGAGGTAGTAGTTCATCAAGTGCCCCAAACTTAGAAGATCACAAGATGTACAAGGAAACAGGGAAACCTGACCCAATCAAAAAAACAAAAAAACAAAAAAACAAAATAAACCCCAAGAAAACTAAAACAACAACAAAAACAGATCTAAGAACTGCATAACAAATTAAAAATAACTTTTCAAGATGCTCAATAAAACAATGAATCTTGGAACACTACATCAAAAACTAATGATGTGTTATATGGTGACGAATATAACAGAAAAATTTTTTAAAAATTAAATTTAAAAAAGGTGCTCAATAAGCTAAAAATAGAATACAGATAGACAACTAAAGAAAATTAGGAAAATAATGCATTGTCAAAATAGGAATATTAATGGAAATGTGAACACCTAAAAAATAACTTAAGAGACTTATGGGATATCATTAAGTGGACTATTATACACATTATAGGAGTATCAAAGAAGAAAAGAGGGGGAAAGGTAGAGAGCTTAAAGAAATAATGTCCCCAAACTGAAATCTGAGGATAGAAATGAACAAATGAGGATAGAAATAGAAATTCAAGAAGCTCAGCAAACTCCAACTAGAATAAACCCTAACAGACTCACACACCAAGACATATTATAATCAAACTGCCGAAAGTCAAATATAAAGAGAGATCTTTGAAAGCAGCAATAGAAAAACAGTGCTTCACATACAAGGGAGCTTTCCTAAGATTATCAGCATACTTCTTAGCAGAAACCTTGTAAGCAAAAAGGGAGTGGGATAATATATTCAAACTACTGGAAGAAAATAAAACTGTCCACCAGGAATACTGTATCTGCAAAAAATGTCCTTCAAAAACAAAGAAAGTAAGAACTCCTCACAGAGAAGCTGAGGGAATTTATTACCACTAGATGTGCCCTTCAAAATATGCTGAAGGGAGTCCTTCAAGTTGAAATGAAAGGATGCTAGACAGCAGCACAAAGCCGCATGAAAGTGTAAAGTTCTCCAGTAAATATATGGGCAAATACAGAATTCTATACTATTGTGATTTTAGTGTATAAATTCACTTTTAATTCTTATATAGAATCTAGAATCCAAAGCATAAAAACCTTTATAGACCCTGATGTTAATGGGTACACAATCTATAAAGATTGCTTTTGTGACATCAGTAACATAAAGGGGGGGCCAGATGTAAAGGAATAGTTTTTGTATGTGATTGCAATTATTATCAGCCTAAAATAGGTTGTTATTACTTTAAGATGTCTTACGTAATCACAATAGTAACTCTCCCCCACCAAAAAAAATCTATAGAGTATACACGGGGCGCCTGGGTGGCTCAGTGGGTTAAGCCGCTGCCTTCGGCTCAGGTCATGATCTCAGGGTCCTGGGATCGAGTCCCACATCAGGCTCTCTGCTTGGGGGGGAGCCTGCTTCCCTTCCTCTTTCTCTCTGCCTGCCTCTCTGTCTACTTGTGATCTCTGTCTGTCAAATAAATAAATAAATAAATCTTTAAAAAAAAATCTATAGCGTATACACAAAAGAAAATGAAAAGGGAATCAAAGCATGTCACTACAATCGATCAACAAAACACAAAGGCAGGGAGTAGGAGAGGAAGCGAGGGACAAATTAACTGCAAACATACAGCAAACAGTTAACAAAATGCCAATAGTAAATCCTTTCCCATCAGGAATGACTTTAAATGCAAATGGATTAAACTCCCCATCAAAATACATAGTTTGGCTGAATGGATTTACAAGACAGGATCCAATGGTACGTGGCTTAGAAGAGACTCACTTTAGACGTAAGGACGCAGGGGCTGAGAGTCAAAGGATGGAGATGTTCCATGCAAACGGCGCCCGAAGGAGAGCAGGGGACTATACTAATATCAGACAAAATCCTCAGCGAAAAACTGTCTTAAGCGACAAGAAATACTATATGACGGTAAAAGGATCAATTCTTCAGGAAGATGTAACAATCATAAATATTTATGCACCGAACAGCTGAACTCCTAAATACATGAAACAAGCATTGACAAGAGTTGAAGGGAGAAATAGCAAAAGAATAGTGGGAGATTTCAATACTCTACTTTCAATTAGGGATAGAACAACCAGACAAAAGATCAATAAGGAAAGAGTATTTGCACAACACTATAGGTCAGTGGGACCTCACAGACATATAGAGAACACACCATCCAACAACAGAATACACATTCTTCCCTAGTGCACATAGGATATTCTCCAGGACAGATGATATATTAGGCCAATAAACAAGTCTTAATAAATTTAAGAAGATAGATATCAAATCAAGCATCTTTTCTAACCATAGTGGAATGAAACTAAATCAACAACAGAAGGAATAGTTTTTGCATGTGATTGCAATTATTATCAGCCTAAAATAGGTAGTTATTATTTTAATAGGTTATTACTAAAATAGGTTGTTATTACTTTCCAGAAGGAAAACTGGAAACTACAAATTCACAGCAATTAAACAACACACTCTTAAACAACAGATCAAAGAAGAAATCACACAGGAAATTAGAAAATTTCTTGAAATAAATGAAAATGAAGACTCAACATATCAAAACTTATAAAATGCAATAAAAGGGGGCGCCTTGGTGCCTCAATTGGTTAAGTGTCTGCCTTCAGCTCAGGTCACGATCCCAGTGTCCTGGGATGAAAGAGTCTGCTTCTCCCTCTCCCTCTGCCTGCAGAGAACCCCGTGGTTGTTCTCTCTTTTTCTCTCTCATATAAAAAAAAATTTTTTAAACATTAAAAAAATCTTAAAACATGCAGCAAAAGCAGAGCTAAGAGGGAAGTTTATAACTGTAAACACTTTACATTAAAAAAGGAAGAAAGATCTCAAATCAACAACCTAACTTTTATACATTGTGGAACTTCAAAAAATGGACAAACTCAAAGCTAGCAGCAGGAAGGAAATAATAAAGATTAGGGCAGAGATAAAGTAGAGAATAAAAAAATCAATAGAAAAGAATCAGTGGAACTTAGAGTTGGGTTTTCTTTCCTTTTTTTTTTTTTTTAAATCAACAAAATTGACAAAACCTTAGCTAGTTTAGAAAAAAGAGAGAAGGGGCACCTGGGTGGCTCAGTGGGTTAAAGCCTTTGCCTTCACTCAGGTCATGATCCCAGTTCCTGGGATGAAGCCCCCCATGTGGCTCTCTGCTCGGCAGGGAGCCTGCTTCCTCCTCTCTCTCTGCCTGCCTCTCTGCCTACTTGTGATCTCTGTCAAATAAATAAATAAAATCTTAAAAAAAAAAAAAAAGAAAGAAAGGAAAAAGAGAGAAGATTCAAATAACTAAAATTACAAATTTAAAAAGGGACATTACAACCCATGTCACAAAAATTAAAAAGGATTATAAGAGAACACTATTAACAATGGTATGCCAACAAATTGTATAACTTGGAATAAATTCTTAAAAACAAATGGAGAAACTAAAGTACAGAAAGATTTATTAACATGCCCAAGATAACTGAATCATACAAAGTAGAAATAAAACTGAGTTTGCCTAACTTTAAAGTCCATGTTCTTTCTACTAAAGAAGGCTGCTTTCTCTATCTATTGGTTTCAGTGGTAGAAATGTATAAAAAAATTCCCTCTAAAGTGAGAGGAGAAAAAGAAACACTGCAATTTTTCTACTATGTCTATGTAAACCTTTTAGATATCAGCCTGGATTCTACCATTTCCACCTGCAAGCAAACCGTTCTTCATGCTAACTTTTAGGATGTAGAAATTTAGTATGTGAGGTGAGTACAAGTGAAAAAACCCAGCAATAGCTCTCTATTTTTCATTTCGGATCATCTCCTTTCTGGGTCCTGCAGAACCCTAGGCATGTGAGGACGAAGCCCCAGGCATGCACTCCAGTATTTTATTGGTTACTGGGAAAGCAACTTGGTCCCAAGAAAGCTATTAAGATTGGACAACATGAACATCATCATCATTGCCAGGGCTCATATGAAAGTCTCCTGGAAAACATACATTTGTCTGAAACAAGACCTCCTTGAACTGAAATAAAGATAGAATCGGCAGCAGCAGCGGATAAGACAAGTTATAAATCCTGCTCTGCTGTGCATACCTTCCCCACAAGATAACGTATGAAAAGCACTTGGGGGTCAGCATGCACAGTAACTGCTCATGGGTAACACTGTCCTCATCCCCAATGCATTCAGCATGCAGCTGTATGGCTTGGCTCTCTTCATGGCACTGATATTATTTTAGACACTAGGGTTCATCCTAATTTTACCTTCAGATCCTCTCTCCACTCATTCATTCCATAGCTTTTAGAAACTTCTGGTTGGAAAATCTGCATTTTTGCCATAGATGTAGCCAGACGAGTTAAAGATTGACGACCACTGCCTCCAAGTCCAACAAGCAGAGCATTTCCACCAGACTGCTTTAGAATTCGACATATTCGTGATAAATGTTCCAATACATACCTACGAAATACCAATACTATTATACTTGAAAACAGGAATGCAAGTGTATATTTACATGCAATTATTATTTTATATTCTTGGAAGGACGGACTTTGTTCTCCTGTATGTTATCCCAATTTTAAAGGGGTAATCACCAAAAAGTGTGGTTTTTCAAAAGAATTTAGAATTGGATCATTTGATGCAAAGGAAAACTAAGACACAAATTCAGGAAATGTAATATATAAATTATAAAAATAAGATGAAATTTTAAGTACTTATACTGGAAGCACATTCCTGCTTTTACTAAAAACATTTTTTCAGTCTTTTAATATTAGGCTTTATAGGTGAAAAACAGAAAATCAGGTCTTTACAAAATTAGAAATTTCCGTAAAGACAGCCCGACTCACTAGTAATTAGGGGAATTAAAATTGGAGTCACAGTGGGATAACATTCCACTCACGTTTAGACTGGCAATACTTATCACACCTGGCAATTCTAAGTGTCGGCAAGGGTGAGGGGCAATAGGAGCTCTTAAATAATCATTTCTGAAGACATTTCAGCCAAACTTAGGAAAGTAGAAGGTGAAGATGGTATTGTTACACACCATGACAGAATAATTCCACTTTTAGGAATATAGCCTACAGACATTCTAACACATGTACCCAAAGAGACATGAGTATTCAAATCTTTTTTGTAATTGCAAAAACCAGAAGTCCCCTAAAAGTCTGTCTGTCTCAGAAAAACAACTACATTGTGTTAGTAGCAAAAATTCATTTTTTTTTTGGTGACTCTCACAAACAACAGAGAATAAAGTTGAAGAATACATGCAAAAATAGAACTGTGCATATATATGTTTTGGAGCATACATGGTAGTAAAGTCCAAAGAAGCACACGAGCTTCTTTTTACTACTGAGGATATGATGGGGACGCTGCAGTCGGAGAGGCTAAACAAGGGGCTTCAAATAAATTGCTAATATTTTATGTCTTCAGCTAAGTGATCAGTACAGGGTTATTCACTACATTTTTCTTTATACTTTTTGGCACATTTTAAATATTTCACAGAAAAATTGTACAAATAGCAATTTCTACCATCAGTACCAAATGTAGGTACCTAAAAATGACAAGATTCATTCTTGTTTTGTGAGTTTGATTATACTCATCTAAGCATTGGTCCACAACATCACTAAAATGATGAATATTTGGAATTTCAACATAAACTCTTTCGTCTCCTTCAAGGTCAGGATTCATATAATCGCCAAACATGAGATTTCTCAAGTTCTCTTCAGTTATCTATGGAATAGAAATCAACAAGTTACAAAATTTATATTTTATAAATTTAAGAAAACGTTAAATAAAATTTTGTTTTGTCCAGGTTATAGGATGATTGTCAATTAAATAATTCTTTTAAACATTAAGATAGTAGACAATATATTGTGAAATTAATACCTGAAGTTACATTGTATCCACCAAAAATAAAAAGAACAGAAATTTTTCTGTCCTATAAATTTCCCCTCCAGGGACTGGAAAAGTCATTCTGAGTGAGTAGTTACTAAGGGATGGTCACCGTGTTAAGCACTTTTCACTCATTATATCATTCAATCCCTATCATATACGGTTTTATTCTTTTTTTTAAAGATTTTATTTATTTATTTGAGAGTGAGATAGAGAGCAACAGTGAGAGCAAGTGGGAGGGTGTGGGGGGTGGAGAGAGACAAGCAAACTGCGCTGAGGGCAGAGCCCAACTTGGGGCTGATCTCAGGACCAGAGATCATGACCTGAGCCAAAATCAAGAGTGGGGTTGCTCAACCACTGAGCCACCCGGGCGCCCCATGGTTTTATTCTTTAAATAACTTCTGCATTACCTACATAATTTCTCTGAAGACAGATCTTCTCAAAGTAAATACCTATCGATGTGGAAAGTTAAAAAAAATATGATTGTTATGAAACAACTGTATTTTTTAAAAAAATAAGTCGATTGTAATAACCCATGCTATTGTGCCATTTTAATTTGTTTAGAATCCCTAAATATACTCACTGGGGTGTTCTCCTTCCTCAAATGTGAAAAGATACCATCAAATGATTCTTTAAAATGGTCCTTTACCACAGCTTTGATTAAATCGAACAGCCAGTATCGATCATGGTCATTAACGAGGCGGTCGTAAAACACGCGAAGAACCTCGTGCACGAAGAGGCGGATCATGGTGTGCTTGCTCTGCACAGCCTCCTTCTCAATCAGTAAGCAGCCCTGGATGACGCGGGAAAAATCCCGCAAGTTGAAAGTGTAATGAGACTTCGTGGGAGTGGGCAAAAGATTTTCCATGGATCGTTTATATATCTGAAGAAGAAAAAAGCAACAAAGCAAAAATAAAATGATTATAATAAGCAAAGTCATGTAACAAACAGTATCTTCTATACAATAATTAATTTATCAGCTTATATTGGTTTGGAAAATTGTATAGTACCAAGTCTAGCATGACATTTAGCTTTTTATTTTGGTTTATAAGAGACATTATGAAGTTGAGGGAACTTAAAATTACCAGATTCCATCCAAGCCCCAAAAGGGACAATGCTTTTATCTCCCAGTTATTATAGTTTTTCCATTTAATGTTGAATGACCTGGGATTAAGTAATCAGCAAAAACTTTAGTAGAAAGTGAAACCAAGATAACTCATTCAGAAGCATTCCAAATGAAGGGGTGGATGAAACAATTTCCTTTTGACTACCCTTGACTTAAAACAAATTGATGTATTCCCTTCCTTCCCTTCACTCCTATTTTCTCTTTGCCGCTTCTTCATCGTACTTGGCTATCATACAGAAATAAAATACGATTTTACTATATGCTGAATTTACCAAATAAAGTTTAATGTTTAAAGGAAGGTAAATTAAATCTTTTATAATATAGCCCCCCTGCAAAAAACAAAACAAAACAAAACCCAAGTGAAATTATTTTTTATTTATCTGTGTCCTATGATTCATCCCCCTCCCCCACCCATAGCTTCCACATGGTGGGTCTCAAATACTTCAAAGAAAAAAAAATCCTTTCTGATCCCATTCTGCCTGGCCAACTCCCTTCTTTTTCCAGGAGATACCCAAAATACATAAATCATATATTTTTTAAAGACTTTATTTATTTGACAGAGGGAGATCACAAATAGGCAGAGAGGCAGGCAGAGACAGAGTAAGGGAAGCAGGCCCCCTGCTGAGCAGAGAGCCCGACGTGGGACTCGATCCCAGGACCCTGAGATCATGACCTGAGCCGAAGGCAGCGGCTTAACCCACTGAGCCACCCAGGCACCCGCATAAATCATATTTTATAAATAGAAGCACTTTTCTGGTATCAAAATAAGTATTGTAATTTGAACGCACTATTACTTTGCTCATAGTTTCTCTATTTTAACAGCACAAATTTTCTCTTTTTAACAGCACAAACAGAACAAGGGGGGACACTTTAGACAGACACAGTGCTCTTAGAAACCAATGGGATGAGTCTAGGAATTTTTGTTCTTCTTGTGGCACTGATCCCACAGTGAACCCACTTCATCAAGGGCTCCAGAAAAGCTTAGTTTAGTAACACCATCATTCACTTACCTTAGATACAGTTTTTCCTTTTACCATTAGTGATGAGGCTAGCTCTGGCCTCCGAGACCTGGCAGATAACACACCCTGAATAAGGCAAAGCCATTGGGCCATCTTGTGTTCTGTTCCCACCCCTCTATTTCTAATTTCACTGCTACTCCTAAATTATCTGGTATGGCTTTAAAAAAAAGTATGTATTCATAAGCTGCAGAAGTTTGTTTGTTTCTTTCTTTCTTTCTTCCCTCCTTTCTTTCGTAGACTCCACACCCAACGTGGGGCTCAAGCTTATGACCCCAGGATCAAGAGTCACATGTTCTACCAAGTAAGCCAGCCAGAAGACCCTTTCTCTTTTTAAAGACAAACATGAAGAATGGAAGGAGAGAGACAATTAATGAACACCAGGAGAGAAACCTAACAATTAGGAAAACCCTTACAGTGTGGCAGATACTGACTCTACATGATTTCCTTGGAACTACACTGTGAAATAGGTGCTATCTCTCATTTTAATGGTTAAAAAACTGAGTTTCTGGAAGGTCAAATTACTTTCTCTAGGCCACATGGCTAGGAAATAGCAGTCAAGGTTCAAACCCAGTTAGAGTTCTTGATTTCAAAACCCATGATCTTCTGTTCTCACACCTTCTTAACAGCTTCTCTGACACTGAAGACCAAAATAAATGGCTAAGGGGAAAAAATGATTAAAAAACAAAAAAGAACGGGAAAAATGTGCAATAGTAAAATATTTTGTATCACAGTATTTGCTCACCTCCATTGTCCCACTGACAATCTGGTTCCCAACTGAGAAGTACTCTGGAGGAAATTCACGAGTCCTCAGGTAGAATGTTACAATTGATGAGAAGATTCGCACCATAGTTTCATCACTGAAGGTATTAATAGAGCAGATGTTGAAATGTCGAATAAACCGGGGAGTGACTGGATTTCTTCCACCACCTGGAGGGCCCATGGCAGCAATCAGCTGGATGTCAACCAGGGTGATCTTACTTGTGTCCTTAAGGTCATACCTCGAAAGCACATAAAAATATCAAAGCCATTAGTTATAAGCCAATAGGATGGGATGAATTGTAGAACTGCCTAGAAACTTAATCTGATTTTAGCTTCTCTAAAAGAAAGAGTCTGAGAAAATGCTTAGAATAGAAAAATTAAAAATATATTTTATTTTTTTAAAATGAGGTATAATTGATGTAAGATTAGTTTTGGGTATATAACATAATGACTCGATATTTGTGTGTGAAAAGATCATCACAGTAATTCCACTTCACATCTATCACCTTACATAGTGACAAAATTTTCTTCTTTTGATGAGAACTTTCAAAATTCACTCTCCTAGATACGTTTTTTTTTTAAGATTTTATTTATTTATTTGACAGACAGAGATCACAAGTGGGCTGAGAAACAGGCAGAGAGAAAGGAGGAAGCAGGCTCCCTGCCGAGCAGAGAGCCCAATGCAGGGCTCTATCCCAGGACCCTGGGATCATGACCTGAGCCGAAGGCAGAGGCTTTAACCCACTGAGCCACCCAGGCGCCCCTCCTAGATACTTCTGAATATGCAATATAGTATTAACTGTAACCACCATGTTGTACACTACATCGCTATGGCTTATTCGTTTTGAATTGGAAATTTATACCATTTGACCCCCTTCACCTATTTTACCCACCCCCCAGCCCCTGCCTCAGGCAGTCACCAGTCTGGGGACAGGACGTTTTTCGATTTTGGTGGGGATTTTTTTTTTTACGGGGTGAGGGGTGGGGAATGGAGAGGAGAGAGAGAATCTTAAGCAGGCTCCACACTAGGTGTGGGGCTCAGTCTCACAACCCGGAGATCATGATCTGACCTGAAATCAAGAGTCAGATGTTTAACTGCTTGAGCCACTCAGGTGCCCCTGGACAGAACATTTTTTAAAGTGGCACTCTTATTTCTCTTTCCAGTGACACTGAGTCTGTTGCTCAAATTCTGGGCATCTAGAATGTCCCTTCCTTTTGCCCTTCCCATTCTTTCCTACACTTCTTTCCAACTTGACTTTCTGCTTGTTCTCTCCTCACTCCAAATCCAGAAGCGTGGATGAGAGATTATTCCTGTTTGTAGCTGATAATAGGTAGGTGGACCACATGTCCCATTTTGCCTAGGTCAATTCTCCTGGGCTTGTCCAATAATTATTATTACTAATAATTACTGGAGTAATTATTAGTAATACTCCTCTTTTATGTTCATAATTGTTCTAGTTCAAAACAATCATACAGTCATACTACTTACAGTGAAGTCCTGATTTTATTTTTACATCTCAGATCGCCAGAGCACGTAAAAATGTCTAAATAGTATCTATAACACTTTTGTTAAAAAGAGACCCAATGGGGCACAACAAAGCTTGAAAGAAATTTTAATGAGAAAGAAATATATAGGGACATCTGCCTTCAGCTCAGGTCATGATCACAGGGTTCCTGGATTGAGCCCCATGTCAGGACCCCTGCTCAGCAAGAAGTCTGCTTCTCCTTCTCCCTCTGCCTCTCTCAAATAAATAATTAAAAATTTAAAAAGAAAGTAAGAAATATATAAATGGCTCAATTTAGCTGGAACCACTAAGATCAAAAATGTGCTTATTACTGATAGGCCATTAAGACTTTTAACACTGAAGTTCTTACAAAAAGGGGGCAGGAGACATGGGAGAAATCTATATAGTCAGTCTTTACCAGTACCTCTAACAGGAAGTATGAAAATATGACCTGGTTTTGGGCAATAATCTTAATAACTTTCAGAGGGAGCTTGTTAAATAAATTATGGCAGGATCCACACAATTAAATTATATTAGAAGCTTACAAAATAAAAAAATAAAAAGCCAATAGAATGAGACAGGTACAAATAAGTCATAAAACATTGTGTAATAGGAGTCTACTTTTTTAAATAAAAATATGTTTGTATAGAAAAAAAAAAAACCTTGAAAGAATAGGGAATACACTATTAACAGTAGTTATCTCCTGAAGGCAGGAGTCCCAGGTATAATAAAGTAATAACAAAAGTAATAACAAAATGAAGGAATAACAAAAATTATTTCTGAAATATGACTTAGCTTCAAAATTAGTCTACTCTTACCTTACATTTAAAAAAAATCATGTATACTAGGGAGTAGAAAAGTATATATGAGGAGGAAATGAAGAACTATTAAATCCTAACTAAAAGATACAATGTCTTACATGTTGGTAACTAATTATAGCGTCATAACAATGGGATGGAGGGTGGGTGCCTAGGTGGCTCATTCAGTTCAGTATCCACTCTTGATTTTGGTTTATGTTATATTTTGGGTCATGAGATCTGGCCCTGCACTGGACTCTGCACTCAGCAGGGAGTCTTGTTTAAGTTTCTCTCCCTCTACTTCTCTCCCCTCACAGCACGTGTATACATTCTTTCTCTAAAATAAGTAAATCTTTAAAAAAAAATGGGAATGAAGGGAGAGGAAGAGTTATCTATGGAATTTATGTCAAAACCAAGCTATCTCAAGGGTACAGTACTCCCGAATAGTCACAGAAAATACAGAGAATTTAAAATGGCAGAAACATAGAATGCTGATTATGATTATGGTTGAAGCCTACCCACAAGTTCTCCACTCTGGGAGAATAGTACTTTGAAAGATATAATCGGTAAGTTATTTTCAAGGATTGAAAATAATAGTTGAAAAGGAAAGAACTTATTCCATTATTGGATAAATTCATTTCTTATACTGGGTTATTCATCCCAGTAATCTAATTCACACATTCACAGGAAAGAATGTCATAAAAAAGTACAGAAAAGTCTTCCAAAAATTTCTATATAAGAAAATCTGAATAACCATTTTCTTCTATCAGTACCTTGAAAAAATGTATTACTTTGATGTGAGAAACTAAAATTGAAAAAGAGAACAAAAATGATTTCAGCATGGCTAATTAAAACTCCAGTTAAATAGTTACCAGTGCCCACAGTCAAAAAATTGTCGTAGCAATTCAATAGGAGGTTGAGCTCCATATTTCTCCAATGCAGGCATATTCATGTCATCTATAAAAATTACACACTTCTTTCCCATTGGTGGTCCAAAAACTCCTTTGCGTCTTTTATCCAGTCTAGCCATAATAATATTCTAAAATATAAAGAAGAAGAAGAAGAATATTTAAAGCCATTCTAAACACCAGGAGAAAAAGAATTTACAGTCTATATAAGGAAATAATGTCAGGAAGCATTATGTGTGTGTTTACATTTACTCATTTTTAGGGTGATATCAAACCTTTTATTCAATATCAAAGAGCATTTATTGAAATCCTTTTATGCACTCAGAATTGTTATATACAGGGGTGCCTGGGTGTCTGTCTTCAGCTCATATCAGGATCCCAGGGTCTGGGGATCGAACCTTATGTTGAGCTCCCTGCTCAGCAGGGAGCCTGCTTCTCCCTCTCCCTCTGCCCCTCTCTGCACTCATGCACATGCTCTAATAAAAAAAAATTCCTTAAAAAATTATTATATACATGCATATTTATATTGCATACAAACACAAAATATTTTCCTTGTTGGATACCCCAACATCTCTATTAACTTTAACTTACTCAACATCTAAAAACCCTGATCTAAATTTGTCAGATTTTGAAATTAAGGGAATTCTACAGGCTTAAAAAACCAGAAATGAGCCCCATAATTCAGGTGAGAATGGACATGAATTTAGGCATGGATGATTAGAATAGTAACTAGAAAAGGTCTCACGTAGAACTTTCAAGTTGGCACAAAGAAGAGCATGAACAACCACATGATTCCTGTCACATAAGGTCATACAACAGTCCATGGCTTGAAAGACCTTTCATGGACAGAGAGTCAGTAAGCAGCAAATGTCCTGAAGGATCGTCTAGGAGAATCTAGAAGAACAATTGAAAGTTCTCACTCTTTTTCTACCCACCCCCCAGTCTCTTCTCCAGTTAAGAAAGCAACCGTGGCTTCTTCTTGGGCTTATAAAAAAGATGACAAAGCTCAATAATCCAGTATTAATGCAAAAATGTTCCCTTGAATGTGGTTCCAACATTACATGCTCTTGGAAATTGTCAGTTAATTGGTGTGTCTTTTATCCTTTGTTTTTTTAAATAGATATGTTTAAAATATACCTCAGGAATTTAATGAATAAAAACGGGAACATAAGATTTTTTAAATGTTCTCTTGAACTTTTGTCCTTAAAACTTTTCTTTAAAGATTTTATTTATTTATTTATTTGACAGAGAGAGAGAGACAGCAAGAGAGGGAACACAAGCAGGGGGAGTGGGAGAGGGAGAAGCAGACTTCCTGCTGAGCAGGGAGCCTGATGCGGGGCTCGATTCCAGGACCCCAGGATCGTGACCCAAGCCGAAGGCAGACACCTAACAATTGAGCCACCCAGGCTCCCTGTCCTTAAAACTTAAGTTATAATGCCAAAAACAAAGGTTCTGAAATTTCATTTAAACTTATAGAAGACTTACACAGCTGCTTATTTAATATACAAATTTTAAACACTAATCAAATAAGGCAAAAAAACCAAAAATGTTAATTATGGACCCATGTTTCTGGCTTTAAACTAACCTGAACCTGGTTGGCACTGGTCCGTGCAGAGAAATTAACATAAAAAGGGAAATACTGGTCCTTTTCCAAGTGATTCATTAGTTTGTCCTTCACATACACTGATTTTCCTGTACCCGTCGGACCCACGAAAAGCAGTGGCCTTTATGAAAACAATGAACATATCATTAAAAAAGAGAAAAAGCCAGAATACCATTTCTACTACAGAAGGATGAAATTTGTTGAAAACTGAAGTAATGAAATCACCTTCATCTAAAGATTCACATTTTAATCTACCACTGTTATTTCATGTGAGACCGGTGAAAGTGACAATTGGCACACACTTTTGCTTCCTTTTACTGAGACTTTAGTAGTAACAAACTATTATCTGGACAGATGTAACATTTCTATACTCCAAAAACACTCATAAGCAAGTAATAACATGTTTTGCTTTTCAGCAAAGAAAGCTAAAGTTTGTCTCCTTAGAAAAGCAATGTACTCACACTTTTTATTTGGAGGTAGAGGCAAGAGGGTGCAGTGTGGAAGAGACAAAAAAGATGACATTAAGACCAGTTTAGGCTGTTTCAGAGTTACCAAAAACTAGGTGACAGTGAAGTCTAAAGCTAATAGTTACATTATACATGTTGATAGAACTTTAGAATCTAAAATAGCATTTTAGAATGGCCTTTAGAATCATTTGTCCAAAAGCAAACTCTAAGGAATTCTCCATTCAGTGGGGCCTCAAGGCAGGGCTTCTCATTCCTTTTTTTTTTTTTTTAAGGTTTTATTTATTTATTCGACAGACAGAGATCACAAGTAGGCAGAGAAGCAGGCAGAGAAAGAGGAGGAAGCAGGCTCCCCACCAAGCAGAGAGCCCAATGCGGGGCTGGATCCCAGGACCCTGGGATCATGACCTGAGCCGAAGGCAGAGGCTTTAACCCACTGAGCCACCCAGGCGCCCCAGGGCTTCTCATTCTTGAATGATCATAATTAATTTAAAAAGGAAAAAAATCCTCTGAATTTACAATCACAGAACTCTGGGGAATTCCAGTTTAGAAATACTGTTTACTGATTAAAAATGTAATACTGACCCTTTAATGGATAACTTGGCATCACCCAATACACAAAGACAACACAAGTACTGGAGCTAAAACTGAGCACCAGAGGTCATCTAAGTGACCCAAATTATGGTAATACTAATTTTAAAAATTATCATCGAAGTACAAACATAAAATTAAAGTTCTTTTAGAACTACAGTGGCCCCTGAAAGTTCACCTACATGTTTCAGTCTGATTAACAGTTGCCTTATGGAAAGTTACTTATTTAAAAAATTTTTAAAATAAAATACTATGCTGAACTGGGGGCCCAGGGACCAATAGAAGAAATTTTTAGACAGTGTTCAGAGAACCTGCAAACTTGGATGACAAAGGGTTACATACTTACTTTTACTATCTTAACTAAAATGGAGCAATTGTATCAATCGTACCTGTGTCTTTGTCATTAATAGAAATCACAGATATTATTCTAAATATTACAATGGTTACAGATATCTCAAAAATATCACTTACACTTATTATTCCTTTGAAATTACGATAGGCATCAGACCCACTCATAGACTGTATTAAGGTGTCAGTAAAGCAGCATATGTATTACTACCATAGCTCAAATCTGTTAATCAAGTCAAAAAATGGGCAGAAGACATGAACAGACACTTCTCCAAAGACATACAAATGGTTAACAGACACATGAAAAAATGTTCAACATCATTAGCCATCAGGGAAATTCAAATCAAAACCACACTGAGATACCTTACCTTACCCCAGTTAGAATATAGCAAAAATTGACAAGGTAAGAAACAACAAATGTTGGAGAGAATGTGGAGAAAGGGGAAACCCTCTTACATTAATGGTGGAAACGCAAGTTGGTACAGCCACTTTGGAAAATAGTGTGGAGATTCCTCAAAAAGTTAAAAATAGAGCTACCCTATGACCCAGAAACTGCACTACTGGATATTTATCCCAAAGCTACAGATGCAGTGAAAAGGGGCACATGCACCCTAATGTTCATAGCAGCAATATCCACAACAGCCAAACTGTGGAAAGAGCTAAGGTGCCCTTCAACAGAAAGAATGGATAAAGAAGATGTGGACCATATACACAATGGAATATTACTCAGCCATCAGAAAGGATGAATACCCAACTTTTGCATCAGCATGGACAGAAATGGAGGAGATTATGCTGAGTGAAATAAGTGAAGCAGAGAAAGTCAATTATCATATGGTTTCACTTATTTGTAGAACATAAGGAATAGCGTGGAGGACATTAGGAGAAGGAAGGGAAAAATGAAGGGAGGGGGAAACCAGAGGGGGGAGATGAGCCATGAGAGACTATGGGGTGGGAGGATGGCGAGCCTCGTGGTAGGTACCAAGGAGGGCACAGATTGCATGGACCACTGGGTGTTAACACACAAACAATGAATCATGGACACTACATCAAAAAACCAATGATGTACCATATGGTGACTAACATAACACAATAAAAAAAAATGGAAGAAAAATGTGTTTAATATTTTAATGTATTTCAATAAGTCCTTTCTTTTGTAACTATTTGTATGTATTCATTTAAAAGCATTATTCTAAAAAATTTTTTAAAAATTTTTAAAAAGCATTATTCTGGCAAATGGTTCATGGCACAGAACCATTGCAAATTCTCAGAATATGCAAGTCCATTCCTTGCCTTTTTCTTTTCAATATTAGCCTCGAAATGAAAAAATGTAACAAATAAGCACTGAGTAATGTACAGAACTGCTGAATAGCTATACTGCACACGGGGAAACTAATATAACACTGTATGGTAACTACACTGGATTTAAAGTGGTGTTTTTTTTTTTTAAGATTTTATTTATTGATTTGTCAGAGAGAGAGAGCGAGAGAGAGAGCAAGCACAGGCAGAGTGGCAGGCAGAGTCAGAGGGAGAGGCAGGCTCCCCGCGGAGCAAGGAGCCCGATGTGGGACTCGATCCCAGGACGCCAGGATCATGACCCAAGCCGAAGGCAGCTGCTCAACCAACTGAGCCACCCAGGTGTCCTGGTGTTTTTTTTTTAATGTGTGTGTGTGTGTGTGTGTGTGTGTGTGTGTTTTATTAAACACGATAAAATTGTCAGAAAATTCACTAAGAAACAGGTTCTTCTTATTTCTAATATTTATTTATTACTTATTTGACAGAACGAGAGAGCACAACCGGGAGGGGGCAGCAGAGGGAGAGGGAGAAGAGCAGGGAGGTTGATGCAGGGCTTGATCCCAGGCCCCTGGGCTCATGACCTGAGCCAAAGGCAGCTGCTTAACTGACTGAGCCACCCAGGCACCCCAAGAAACAGGTTCTTCATAAAAAACAAATCATGACATTCATGCATATTATATGTTTCTCTAATAACAAGAATGTTATTAGGAAAGCTGGTATGACTATGTCTACAGCACATGCCAGGCTTTTGATCAGTTTCATGTCATCTTTGATGTGCACTTCTAAGTCTGAGATTTCCACTTCATCTTAAGTTATGAAGAACTGGCTTAGGACATACCTGAGAAATGCTAAATGGGAGAATGTGGATCATAGTTGATACTCAGGAGCAATACAAAACATTTAAGGTAGAATGCTTACCTATTTATTGGTAAATAGGTAAGCAACTGACTTTTAGTCTGCTGTTACTAATACAATAAATATAAGACACCAAAGTATGGCTGCTAGTTTTTGGTGTAGGCAATAGAAAATCTGGATTCTAGGTTTTCCACTAGTAACAGAGGTGACTATTGGCATGTCAATTAGTTCCTCAGGGTCTGTTATCTGAAAATGGGTGACCTCCAAGTTTACTTCAAAAAGTCCTATGATCTAGGGCGCCTGGGTGGCTCAGTGGGTTAAACATTTGACTCTTGGTTTTGGCTCAGGTCATGATCTCAGGTTTGTGAGATCGAGCCCCACATCAGGCTCTATGCTGCCTCCTTGGGATTCTCTCTCTCCCTCTGCTCCTTTCTCCCATTCTCTCCCTCTCTTAGAAAGAAAGAAAGAAATCATATGATGCTATTAGAAAGGCACTGTTATATTTAAAATGCATGTCCATAACACAGTTTTTTTTTTAAAGATTTCATTTATTTATTTGACAGAGAGATCACAAGTAGGCAGAGAGGCAGGCAGAGAGAGAGGGAAGCAGACTCCCTGCTGGGCAGAGAGCCCGACGCGGCTCGATCCCAGGACCCTGAGATCATGACCCGAGCCGAAGGCAGAGGCTTCAACCCACTGAGCCACCCAGGTGCCCCATATAACACAGTTTCTTACTTTGCATAGGTAATACTCAAATCCATTAGAAATGTATATCTAATTGTGTCCATTGTAGGGACTATGATATCTTGAATCTTCACAAGTTTTTCTCCTAAATTAGTGCTTTTAATTAATTCATTCCAATGGAGCCAGCGACCTCGGTTTTTCAACTACAAGAGAACATAAGTTTTAAAATATAACAATGTACTTGATATCAGAAAGGCTCTCTAACATACTGATATCATATTTGCTTTTCAAAACCTTAGTTTATCATAATAAAATCTTGTAGTAACGATTCACCTAAAATAATGTATATAACATTTTGTAATCTTAAAGTAGATAAATAAGCACCCATGAATCCACCACCCAATTTAAGAAACAAAAAATTTTCTTTGGATTAATTATCCCTCTGCTTCAGTGTAATGGCTGACATCAAAGAATTCCGATTTCCTGGCAAATTGTACATGTATATGGTATGTGTCTGGATGGTGGTAGTTTTGCATGTTTCTTTAGTAATTCATATTCTTAATTTTTTAAGTTTTAGATTTCATTTCTGCCACATATGCACATATTTTAGAGTCAGAACTTTTAAAGAGGTTAAGAAAAACAGCAGTTTCCCACTCTCATTTTTCTCTTCACCAGCCACTATATTTTTACCTATTTAAGCTGGACATTTGGGGATTCATCCCCAACTCAAAGATAGGCTTATGTTATTGCCTCCTGATTTTTTTGTTTTAGAGATAATTTTATTGTCTTCCCACTGTGACTAATGAGGACGAAACTCTCTCTTTCTGGTCATATTTTTAAAATTCTGTATTAGCATGGTGTTGGGAAAGATTCCTACACTTGTAGTCAAGAGAGCTAGATTCAAAGTCCTGGTTCTGCTAACCACTTGCCTTCCTAGGCTTGCCTCTTTATCTGTAAAGCCTGAGATTTAGAGTAAGTTGTACTTAAGGCTCTCTGCAGATCTTATGTCTCTGTGAAGTAAAATTTGCATGAATCAAATGATTATTCAGATGCCTGCAGTTTAAAAGAATCTTTTTGTGAATTTTTTAAAGTGGAGAAAATAGATTTAATTTAAGTCTATAATCTGTAGAAGAGCCCTAAAGAAAGTTTATCTACATGGTCCATAAGTTAAAGGTGGAGAAACTAAAGAGAAGGAACAAAAACGCCAACCACAGAGATCAAAACATCACTAGGATGGGAACCCGGTTCTGCCTTTCGATCCAATACTTGGAGTTTTAGAACTTACCATAACAAACATTTTATATCATACCTCATACATGTAGTCATAAACCAGACCTTTTTCATCAAACTGGCACTCCCATTTACCCACAGAGTCAGGCACTGGGTCGTATCCGTCTCTTCCCTGTATGATTGACCGTAGGAAAGTATCAAAAACGAACCGACCATTTGTATCACAACTTGCTCCAATGGACCAAATCAAAGAAAACATAAAGCTAGCCTATTGGTTTAAAAAAAAAAAAAGAAGTTTAATTTAAACTAATTATTTAAAAGAAATTTTTAACAAATTAAAATTTAACATATTAAGGGGGCCTGGTTAACATATTTGGAAAAGGCCAGGTCTGCAAGTGAAATGGAGCACAGCTAAGTCACAGAATTATTTCTCTGGCATTATCTAGCTAAATATAAAATGCCCAGGGGTGCCTGGGTGGCTCAGTAGGTTGAAGCCTCTGCCTTCAGCTCAGGTCATGATCTCAGGGTCCTGGGATCGAGCCCCGCATCAGGCTCTCTGCTCAGTGGGGAACCTGCTTCCTCCTCTCTCTCTGCCTGCCTCTCTGCCTACCTGTAATATCTGTCTATCAAATAAATAAATAAAATCTTTAAAAAATATATATATATAATGCCCATAGCAGGTCCCCTGGATGGCTCAGTTGGTCAGGCATCTGACTCTTGATCTTGGCTCAGGTCTTGATCTCAGGGTTGTGAGTTCAAGCCTCATGTTGGGCTCCATGCTGGGTGTGGAGTCTACTTAAAAATAAATAAATAGGGGTGCCTAGGGGCTCAGTGGGTTAAGCCTCTGCCTTCAGATCAGGTCATGGTCTCAGGGTCCTGGGATTGAGCCCTGCATCGGGCTCTCTGCTCAGCGGGGAGCCTGTTTCTCTCTCTCCACCTGTTTCTCACTCTGCCTGCCTCTCTGCCTGCTTGTGATCTCTCTCAAATAAATAAATAAATCTTTTTAAAAAATGAATACATACATACATGCATACATAACATGCCCGTATCAAATGATTTTATTTGATACGGGCATGTTATGTATGCATGTATGTATGTATTCTTCTTTAAGGAGTTTACCCTTGAATATATTCCCACCTGTCAAAATGATGTATGTACAAGAACATTCACTGCAGCACTGTCTGTGCAGCCAAAAATAAGAAGCAACTGTTTTCAATCGGGGTCTGTTTAATGAGATTATGTTGTGTATACTGGACTACATGGCAGCTGTTTAAACAAGTAACTCAGTAAGCATATGGATATAGAACAATCTCCAAGATATACTGCAAGAAAAGATGCAAATCGGTATGTGTAGTACGCTCATGTATAAAAATGTATTAAAGAAGAGAATGGATCAAATACCTCTAGCAGGCTACCTAAGGCACTGATAACAGTGGTTTCCTTGAGGGTGGCTATGGCATTGATATGGATAGAAAGCCTACTTTCAGCTTTTGAATTTTACTCTAGGTACATGCTTTATCCAGTTTAAGAAATCTTTCAAATGCACACACACACACACACACACACACATTATCATCAAATATATTTTTCTTTTTCTTTTTTTTTTTTAAATAACTTCTTACCCAATGTGGGACTTCATTACCACGATGCAGGAATTCATGACCCTGAGATCAAGGGTCACATGCTCTACTGACTGAGCCTGCCAGGAGCCCCTCAAATATATTTTAAGAGGAAATTTTTAACCAATTATCAATTTATAGTAGTCTTTAAAAGTAATTCTGAACCATTTAAAAATTTAAGGGAGTTTAGGCTTAACAATAGGATGAAACTATATATGGATAGAGATATAGACACAGATATAACATGAAGGTCATATATATAGGTCTATCTCTCTATATACAGATACAGATATAACATGAAGGTTATAAAAGTGAACTATTCCTAAAATGCTTTTATTTTACAAATAGGTAACACAGATAGGTATGGAACAATATTAAAAACTAGTTCTGTGACAGGCAGTTCCAAACTTTGGGAGAAGAAGGAATATAAATAAACTATGCTTCAAACATGTCTGTTCAATTTCTTCTAATAATGGTGCAAAGCAAGGAGGAAAGGTGGTGATGATCAGCAGGGAACCCTGGAATGAGATGTCTGAGGTAGAGGACTTTTTGTGGTGACAAGGTGAAGGGGAAGCACTGGGAGGGCACCACTATCACCACAGAGTAGAAGATAAGGTAGACTCAGTAAAGAAGATGAAGGTATTTCTGAATAAGGTGGCAAATAGGAAAGAAACACAGACCAGGGAAGAGAACCAAACACTCTTTCCTCTGGCTCCCTTAGAGTCCTGTTCTGTTGTCTTCTCTGACCTCTAGACATTAGCTACCTGAAGCCCTGACTCCCCATCTAGCAATGTGCTCTATGAACTCGGCTGGCAATGCTCCACCCAGCTGGTTGGATGCCTGTTTCTGGTCTCTTACAGCCAGATTTTAGCAGCCAACATCATGACTTAAACTTAAGACAAAATCAATTCACCTAAAGTTGTTAATGGATTAATACTAAGACACCTTATTGTTTATCAAATTATGATCTTTCATAAATAAGAAAACTATTTGGGTTCATTTGCATATATTTTACTTTCTTTAAAATTTTTTTAAGTCCAGGTTAGAATACCAGGTTAGGGCTACTTCAATGCCTTCAGCTATTCTTTTGGTACTCACCAAAAAACAGCTCTGGATCTTATGTCTTCTTCAATGCAATGATCACTTCCAGAGGCAAATTTTATTCTGCAAATAAAAGTCACATTAAGTATGAAACCTACCATAATCCAAACACGAATATGCTTGCTTGTAGGATCATTTTCCAGGACATTACAGAGTAATACTTCGAACAGGCGTGTGAGAGATACAACTGCATTGCTATCGCTTGTAGGAATCAGTTCCTGCAAAGTGAAAAGAGTAATATATTTACTTTCATCTTCTTTGGAGAACAAAAAAAAAAAACAAATATTTCATTAAAAATGACAAGTGTGGGTGAGGATGTGGAGAAAAGGGAACACCTGTGCACTGCTGGTGGGAATACAAACAGTGTAACCAGTCTGGAAAACAGTACGGAGGCTCTTGGAAAAAATTGAAAATAGGAGTCCCATGTGATCCAGTAATTTTACTTCTGGGTATTTACCCAAAGAAAATTAAAACACAAATTCAAAAAGATATAAGCACCTGTACATTGCAGCATTATTCACAATAGACAAGCTATGCAAGCAACCCAAGTGCCCATCGATAGATGAATGAAGAAGTATGGTATATATACAATGGAATGTTATTCAGCCTTAAAAAAAAGAAAGATCTTGCCATTATCAACAACTTGGATGGACCTACAGGGTATTATGCTAAGTAAAATAAGTCAGACAGAAAATGAAGTTAATGGAATGAATTTGTATTTTGGAATCCTAATTCTGGTAGAAGATGTAGACTAGACTAGAACAGCTCTATTATGTTGATTCGGGTGGGAGATTACAAAGGTCAGAACTGAGGCTATCATAAGAGGAAGGAGGGGTGGTCAGAGGAACCTGGGTGGAGAGAAGAAGAGAGGACAGAAAGAAGTTAGCAAGGAGGGAAAAGTCAATAGATGCTGGGGACTAACTAGTTGTGAAAAATATGGGAATAAATTATGGGAAGAAAATCCATCACTCATCAGAAAGATGGTTTTAAAAAAAAGAAAGATGGAGCCTACCTTCTATTATTTGCAACACATAGTATTAGAGTCTTAAAATGAAAAAATTTAAAAATGACTTTATATTTTCTCTCTGAAGACATTGTACAAAATTTTCATGAAGTGGAATTCATTTTCTCCTATGTGAATATTTTTCCAATCTCTAAGATAATATTTCTGGGTGAAAAAAATCTGCTGAATAGCCCTTTTCCCTTACCAATATACTTATACATAAGTATACTTATATCAATATACTTATACATAAGTGACTAATGTGTGTGAATGTGTGTGTGTACATGTGAGGGGTTTGAAAGGTGGTCCTCAAAAAGAGAGGCCCATGTCATATCCCAGGAACTCATGAACATGATCCTATTTGGAAAAGGGGTCTTGGAAGATGTAGTTAAGGATCTCAAGATGAGGAGATCATTTTGAAATATCTGACCCTAAATCCTTTTGGGAATCACACAGTGAAGAGACAGAGCAGAGGCCAGGTGAGCTTGAAGGAAGACATGGGAATTAACACAGACAGTAGGCAAGGAATGCCAAGAGGCCAAAGCTGGGAGATGTAGGAAAAGATTCCCCCTTAGAGCTTTCAGAGGAACCTTGGCTCTGCCAACATCTTGATTTCAGACTTGTAGCCTCAGGACTATGACAGAATAAATTTCTGTTGCTTCAAATCACCAGGTTTGTGGTAATTTGTTATAAAAGTCCTAAGTAACTAATATATCAAGTTTTCTCCTAAACTACTAAGAATACATGTCAATTTTAAAAGCCACATATTTAAGATACTTTTAAGATATGGAAAATGATTGGGAATTTTAAAGCTTTAGTTACCATAGTTTTATCCAAAGAGTTCAACAGGCACTCATTTTACCCTGGGTTTATTCAGGTATAACTTAAGCAATAGAAAACCAAAGGTGAATATGACCGTAATGGTGGTGGGTAAATCACTTTTAATTCTGCTATAAAAGTTAAAAACTAAAAGTATTTTTTTAAGATTTTATTTATTTATTTGTCAGACAGAGATCACAAGCTGGCAGACAAGCAGGCAGAGAGAGGAGGGAAAGCAGGCTCTCTGCTGAGCGGAGATGATGTGGGGCTCGATCCCAGGACTCTGGGATCATGGCCTGAGCCGAAGTCAGAGGCTTAACCCTCTGAGCCACCCAGGCGCCCCTAAAAGCTAAAAGTATTAAAACTACTATAAATTATGTTAATGGATACATGATCCAAATCAATGTTACTGTGACATCAATAGCATATGACGTGGAGGGGAACGAGGTAAAAGTGGAGATTTCTGGTATACAAATGAAGTTATTAGCTTAAAATAGACTGTTATAACTCTAAGATACTTTATGTAAGCCCCTTAGTAACCACTAAGAAAATACCTACAGAAATCACACAAAAGAATCAAAACTTATCAATACAAAAACAAAATAATGAAACACAAAAGAAGGCATCAAGAGAGAAAAGGACCAAAAAAAAAAAAAAAAAAAAAAGACAAACAGAAAACAGTTAACAAAGTTGCAATAGTAAATCCTTCCTTATCAAAATTACTTTAAATGTGAGCATCTTAAATTCCCCAATAAAAAGAGCAGCTGAATAGCTGAATAGATGGAAAACCAAGATTCAATTGTATGCTGTCTAGAAGTAACAATAGGCTGAAAGTGAAAGGATAGAAAAAGAGCCTGATAGATTGAAGTAGTAATCAAAAACTTCCCAGAGAAAAGTCCAGATGACCTCAGAGCTGAATTCTACCAAACATTCAAAGAATTAATACCAATTCTTCTTAAACTCTTCCAAAAACCATGGGCACCTGGGTGGCTCAGTGGGTTAACTGTCTGCCTTCAGCTCAGATCATAATCCTGCAGTCCCAGAATTGAGTCCTACACTGGGCTCTCTGCTCACCCTGCTCATTCTCTCGCAGTCTCTCTCTCTCAAATAAATAAAAATTAGAAAAAAAAAAAAAACTCGTCCAAAAAATAGAAGTGGAGGAAATACTTCTAAGCCCATTTTTCAGGCTAGAATCACCCTCATACCAAAACCAGATAAAGACATCACAAAAACAGAAAATTATAAGTCAATATCTCTGAGGCATATAGAAGCAAAAATCCTAAGTAAAATACTAGCAAACTGAATTCAATTCACCAAAAAGATTATATACCATAGGGCACCTGGGTGGCTCAGTGGGTTAAGCCGCTGCCTTCGGCTCAGGTCATGATCTCGGGGTCCTGGGATCGAGTCCTACATTGGGCTCTCTGCTCAGCAGGGAGCCTGCATCCCTCTCTCTCTCTCTCTCTCTGCCTGCCTCTCTGTCTACTTGTGATTTCTCTCTGTCAAATAAATAAATAAAATCTTTAAAAAAAAAAAAGATTATATACCATAACCAAGTGGGATTTATCCCTGGGATACAAGGGATATGCAAATTAATCAATGTGTTATACACATTAACAAAATGAAAGACAAAAATCACATGATCATCTCAATAAATTCAGGAAAAGTATTTAACAAAGTTCAACCACCATTTGTGATAAAAACAAAAAACAAACAAACAAAAAACAAACAAACAAAAAAACCTCTCAACAATAGTTGCCTGGATGGCTCAATTGATTAATTGTCTGCCTTCAGCTCAGTTCATGATCCCAGGGTCTTTGGATCTAGTCAAATTGGCCTCCTTGCTCAGTCAGGAGTCTGCCTCTCCCTCTGCCTGCCACTTCTCCTGCTTATGCACTCTCTGACAAATAAAATCGAAAAAAAAAAAAAAACCTCAACAAAATAGATATAAAGGGAAATCTATGCAATAAAATAGAGGACATTTATGAAAAGCCCGCAACTAAAATCATAATCCATGGGGTAAAACTGAAAGCTCTTCCTCTAAGATTTGGTATGAGGCAAGGATGCATACTCTTACCACTTCTTTTCAGCAAGAAGTACTAAGTAGAGCAATCAGAAAAGAAATAAAAGGCAACCAAATCAAAAAAGAAGTAAAATGATTTCTATTTGCAGATGACATGATCCTATATGTAGAAATCCCTAAAGATTTCATGCAAAAAATAAATAAATACCTTTTAAAAACAAACCAACTCAGTAAATTTACAGAGTACAAAACCAACATACAGAGGGTGCCTGGGTGGCTCAGTTGGTTAAGCTTCTGCCCTTGCCTCAGGTCATGATCCCAACCAAGATACTGGGATCGAGTCCCACATCAGGCTCCCTTCTCAGGAAGAAGCCTGCTTCTCCCTCTCCCACTCCCTTTGCTTGTGTTCCCTCTCTCACTGTCTCCCTCCCCATCAAATAAGTAAGTAAAACCTTAAAAAAAATACAAAAGTCAACTGCATTTGTTTACACCAACAATGATCTATCTGAAGAGGGAATCAAGAAAACAATCCCATTTATGATTGCATCAAAAAGAATAAAATACTTAGGCATAAACTTAACCAAGAACATGAAAGACCTGTATATTAAAAACTATAAAACATTATTGAAAGAAATTGAACACACAAATAAACGGAAAAACATCCTGTGTTTACAGATTGGAAAAATTAACATTGTTAAAATGCCCATAGTACCCAAAGTGATCTACAAATTCAATGCAATCCCTATCGAAATTCCAATGGCATTTTTTTCAAAAATAAAAATCTAAAATTTGTGTGGAACCACAAAAGACTCCGAATAGCCAAAATAATCTTATGAACAGAATTGAAAGTATCACATGTCCTGGTTTGAAATTACATTACAAAACTCCAGTAATAAAAACAGTATGTTACTGGCATAAAAATAGACATAAAAACCAATGGAACAGAATAAAAAATCCAAAATAAATCCAAGCATATAAAGTCAACTGATCTTCAACAAGAACAAGAATACACAACAGGTGGCAGGGGGTGCACCTGGGTGGCTGAGTCACTGGAGTGTCCGACTCTCGGTTTTGATCTCATAATTCATGATATCAAGCCCTGTGAGGGGCTGCACGAGCAGCTAGGAGGCTGCTGAAGCTACACTCTCTCTCTCCCTTGCCTCTCCCCCTTTCACGCACACATTCTCTCTCTGAATAAATAAAGCTTTAAAAAAAGTACACAATGAGAAAAAGACGGTCTCTTCAATAAATAGTATTGGGAAAATTGGATAGATACATGTAAAAGAATGTAACTGGACTCTTATTTTACTTCATACACCAAAATCAACTCAAAACGGGTTCAAGACTTAAATGTAAAATCTGAAACCATAAAAATCCCTGAAGAAAACGTGGGGGAAAAGCTCCTAAACATCGACCTTGGTAATGATTTTTTTGGATAGGACAAAAACTCAGACAACAAAAGCAAAAATAAAGTGGGACTATATCAAACTAAAAGTTCCTATACAGCAAGGGAAATGATCAACAGAATGAAAAGGCAGCCTATAAATTGAGGGAAAATATGTACAAACCCCATATCTCATAAGGGTTAATATTCAAAATATACAAAGAACTCACATAATTTAATAGCCAAAAAAACAAACTATCAAATTTAAAAATTTGCAAAGGACCTAACCAGACACTTTTTCTAGAGAAGACATACAAGGGGCTAATAGGTGTATAAGAAGGCATTCAAAATCACTAATCAGAGAAATGCAAATCAAAACCAAATATCACTTCACACCTGTTAGGAAGATTATAAAGAAGAAAGGTGACAAATCTTGGTGAGGATGTGGGCCAAAGAGAACCCTTGTGCGCTGTTGGTGGGAAAGTAAACTGGTACAGCCACTGTGGAAGATCTTCAAAAAGACTAATGATAGAACTACTTAGTGATCCAGCAATCCCTCCTCAGGACATAAAATCAGTACCTCAAAGATATATCTGCACGCCCATGCATTATTCCCAATTACCAAGATATGGGCACAAACTGTTGATGGACAAATGGATAAAGAAATTGTTCTATAAATACCTATAATGGAATGTTATTCAGACTTAAAAATAAAAGAGAGATCCTGTTATTTGTAACAACATGGATGAACTTTAAGACATTATGATAAGTGAAAAAAGTCAGATACAGAAAGGAAAAAATTGCATGATGTCACTTATATGCAGAATCTGAAAGTTGAAAGCATAGAACCAGAGTAAAATGGTGATTACAAGGTTTGGTAGGGAGCGGGTAAAGGGAAGACACCAGGTGAAGGGCACAAAGTTGTACTTATATTTAAAATTATAAATTATAAAATATATTTTATATATTATATATCATGCTATAAATAATATATAAATAAAATATAAAAGTATAAATTATCAAATATTAAAAATTTAAAAATGAAACCTAGTTATGTTTGTACCAACCAGAGTACAAACATAACTAAGGGGATCTGAATAAGATCAGTTGGTAGTATCAATGTCAGTATCCTTGTTGTGATACAATACAGCCTTGCAAAATGTTACCATCAGGAGAAATTGGGTTAAATTGTGCATGGGATCTATTATTCTTAAAATTGCATGTGAATTACTGATTGTCACAATAAACATCCCATTTAAAAAAGTGTATACCAAATGTTTAAGGGGAAACTGATTTTAGTTATTCATCCTACTATTGTGACGTTAGACTTAATGTCAAGTTGAATGGAAACTAAAGAAACCCGAACAGGTCAGAGAATTACAGTGTTACCTTGCAGTTTCTCCTACGAAGCTTTAAAGCGGGCTTTATCAACCAGTCAAAAAGTCCTTTCAGGAGAGCCTGATGATCTGGTTCCTGCAGAGGTCCTTTCAGGGAATTCAACCACGAGGACACAAGTGGTTCCCATCCCAACTGTGACGGTTCCAAATAAATCATGCCACAGCGGCTTACGGTGGCTGGCTAGAGAAAAAAGACGTTTTCTTTTTCCAGTGTTGCTCTTGTGCCACTGGCCCTTATCAATCACTTCCTTGAACAACCTATGCGGCCTTTCATGATCCAGCTCCTGTCGTCCTCTACAGCCTCACATACATTAGACGACATGTTTGCAGTTACAGTTCCTCAGACACATCATGACTTCAGGTCCTTACATGTCATCTTGTCATGATTTGGAAGGCCCAGCCCCAACTAGAGAAGTGTTACCCCTCAAAACCAGATCAAACACTCAGACATTTTTCCATGGTCGTCCTCTACCCATTCCCCTCCTGGACACTCACCTGCTCCATATTCTTACTTACGTGTGGCCATATAGTGGGATTATTTATTAGCATGCTTCTTAGCCTCCTTAAATACACTGCGTCTTGTTCATCTTAGTATTCCTGGGGCCTAACTGGTCTTCTGAGGCATAAAACATACTTCCTGACCAAGCGAACACACAAACTACTGTTATATTAAAATATGAACTTACTGAGGCCTGGGAAAGGTCCATTGCTTCAAAGATGAGGCTCATTTGAGGGGACATCTGAATGATTTCTCCACTCATAAGGCAAAGCTAAAAGCAATTATTTTTCAAATGTTTATTTTTTAAAAACTCAAACTTCTCAGATAAAAATTTATTCTATGTATAAGATAATGTATACCCTGTGATATAATATCATAAGTATTAAAACAGAAGCCAGAAAATTGTAATTCTAGGTCTAGCTCTGTCAGTTACTGGGTAAACAAATACATAACATCTCTGAGTCTATGAACAGGGATAATTTCTCCTCCATAGAGAAGGAGAAATACATGACAGGAGGCAGGAGGAGAAATACATGACATACTGCAAAAATCCTAGACAAATCTCAGTTCTTATTATTAATAAAATTACACAAAATGCTCCAGACCTTATAAAATTGTCAGAAGACCTCTTTATTAGTAAAAAAGAGAAATTGAAAACAGAGAACAGTATGAACACTCAGGTACCCATCTCCTGGACTTAACTGATGTTATTAACATTTTTCCACATTTGCTTCGTTTTTTAAAACAGTATTTTGAAGAGCATTATGCATACCATGGTATTTTACATCCAAATTGGTCAATATTTATCTTGCAAAAGTAAGGAGTTTTCTATGTGACCACAATAACATTATCACAGCTAACAAAATTACCAATAACTCCCTAATATCATGTAATACTCAGCCACTACTCAAATTTCCTCAGTTGTATTAGAAATGTCTTATTCAACTGATTCTTCAAACCAAAATTCAACCAAAAAGCCATCTTATCTTTTCAATCTCTTTAGCTTCTCCCTTTGGAATTATCATTAATTTTCAATAATTTTAATAATTAGTATTGTTGAAAAAAATAGTATTGTTGATATTCCAAGTTAATTTCATTAAGTCTTTTTTTCAGTTCTTCCTCTTCACTTATTTATTTTTTTTGAATTTAAAAATATTTAGAATTTTATTTTATAAATATTACTTAGAACTTTATGTTTTTTTTTTTAATTTTTTATTTTTTATAAACATATATTTTTATCCCCAGGGGTACAGGTCTGTGAATCACCAGGTTTACACACTTCACAGCACTCACCAAAGCACATACCCTCCCCAATGTCCATAATCCCACCCCCTTCTCCCAAACCCCCTCCCCCCGGCAACCCTCAGTTTGTTTTGTGAGATTAAGAGTCACTTATGGTTTGTCTCCCTCCCT
>NC_081558.1:25892557-25973359 GCF_022355385.1 Mustela nigripes
CCCTTTGGATCACTACATTTGTATCTTTAGGGTAAATACCCAATAGTAATTTTTTTATTTTTTAGTGTTTCTTCTCCACCATCACCACTGCAGTCCCAATTTTGTCCCTATCTAGTTATAGGTCAACAAGGCAGCATTTAATATTCCTGGACCTCTTTTTTTTTTTAAGGATTTGAACCAAGGCAACCTGGCCTTATAGTCTGTGCTTTTATTATTCTTTTTAAATTTTTTTTTTATTAACATATAATGTATTATTAGTCCCAGGGGTACAGGTCTGTGAATCGTCAGGTTTACACACTTCATAGCACATACCTTCCCCAATGTCCTAGACCTGTTTCTTCTCTATAAAATAAATGAATGGTCTAGAGCTGGAGTGTCTAATATGTTAGCCAGCAGTCATATGTGGCTATTTATAATTTTATCTAATTAAATCTAATTAATTGAACTAACGAAGCAAGTTAATCTTTAGTTAAAATTAAATAAAATTTAAAGTCAGTTCTTCAATTGCACTAAGCCCCATTTTAAAAAAGATTTAATTATTCTTTGTTTTTTATTATATGGTAGTCACCATACAGTACATCATTAGTTTTTGACGTACTGTTCCATGATTCATTGTTTGCATATAACACCTAGTGCTCTATGCAATATGTGCCCTCCTTAATACCCATCACCAGGCTCACCCAACCCCCTAAGCTCCTCTCCTGTAAAACCCTCAGTTTGTTTCTCAGAGTCCATAGTCTCTCACGGTTTGTCTCCCCCTCTGATTTCCCCCCTTCACTTTTCCCTTTCTTCTAATGTCCTCTATGCTATTCCTTATGTTCCACATATAAATGAAACCATATGATAATTGTCTTTCTTTGCTTGACTTATTTCAATTAGTATAATCTTCTACAGTTCCATCCATGTATATGCAAATGTTTGGTATTCATCCTTTCTGATGGCTGAGTAATATTCCACTGTATATATGGACCATATAATCTCTACACCCAGCATGGGGCCTGAACTTACAACCCTGAGATCAAGAGTCACATGCTCTACTGACCAAGCCAGCCAGGCAACCCTGTACTAAGCCATGTTTCAAATGCTCAGTAGCCAGCCACATGTGACTAGTAGCTACCTTCTTAGACAATGCAAATATTTCCAACATCACAGAACATTCTACTGGACAATGGTGGTTTTGAATACTTTTCATTTCCTACCAGATTATTTCAGCAAACATTCTATTTGCTTCAATTTTGGGAAGTCAAGTCAGTTTTCTCCTCACTCTCCCATGGTGTTTTCCAAATACTCTACCCCATCCTCTCTACCCCCTGCTCCTTTGACAGCCATGCTTGCTGCTATCACTCACCAGCAGCCAAGCATCCCCATCATTAACTAAAGCCTTTGATACTTGGCTCAATTTCTTTCTCTCTGTTACAACTCTGGCCTGATCCAGTGTCCATGAAAAGGAACATCTCAACATGGCAGCCCCTCAGATCCTTGACTACCTTTTCTTCACTTACTTTCTTCTCATTCCAGTCATCTACTTTATATACCTTGGAACCTTCTCTCCTGGAACACTACACAATTCTGAAATACTAAATCCAAGCATGCCCATCTCTGTCTGCAGCCTCCTATACAATCAGTGCTCTCACCGATCGACTCCTCCTACACTTGCTCTTCATCTGCATATCCCTCCTGTTTTCACTTCCCTCATTATTAAGCAGCTTTTGTTCTATGGTCTGGCACTTCTGGCCCTCTCATGCCAGTATCTTTAAAGTCTTTGTGTACTTCCGGTGTGGCACCATCATCTACACACACATCCAAGCTGCTTAGACTGTTAAGGGAAAATCCCTCAAAAGCAGACCTTGGCACTACTACTAATCCTCAGATAGGCTTCAGTGCTTTCTTAGGCAGCTCTCTTTCCCATTTTCCATTATAGGTAATTTAAATCATCCCCTTTTCTCCTCCAATATGCAATGAACCAGGGTCTACTATGTCACACAATCAATCAGTCAATCAATCATATAAAGGATTTGCCTTCCAATTTCCACTATCAAATCCATACATTTACCTATATCTACACCTATCCTTTCCTGCTTCCCTCTTATCCAATATGAGAAAATCCTCCCACCTGGCTCTGAATCAGACCCTTATTAGCGCCTCTCTTGTGAATCAATACTATTTCTTAGCTCAATCAATGTAACTGAAAGAAAGAATATGAATAAATGCTCAACTACCAAGGACAATGTGTTGGCATATTTGTTTGAATGCTAATTAATTTGCTTATTTAGTAGCACAGTTATTGCATGTGTGAAAATAAAGTATGATATATTCATATAGAATACTAATGTAGACATAAAAAGAATAAATAAAATGGAACTGCAACAACATTAATATCATAGATACCATCTGACCACAAGAAGAAAAACACTAAGGAGTAGGATTCTATATTCATGAACTTCAAGAACCAGAAAAACTAATTGATTAGAAGTCAGAATAGTGCTTGCCCCTGGGGGAGGGTGCACTGATTCAGAAGAACATGAATGAATCTTGTAAGTGCAAGAAATTTTATGCATCTTTATTTAAATGATGGTTATGAGACTGTACACTTAGGTTTAAAAAAGCACAGAACTCAAAATTAGTCACATTTTATAGTTTACATGTTACCTGGCAATTACTACAAACACTAAAGGATTTCCATTTTCTAGTTCTTTTGCATATTCCATGGCTTCTAAATTAATGTAGCACATACAAGCCCTGAAGCATTCAATATTTTCAAAAAGGAATTAGGCCCTTTTATTTCTTCCTAAAATATTAAGGTTCTGTAAGAAACCGTGAGCCTGGAGTCACTTAACAACTTAACATCTATTACGTTACTGTGCTCTCCTGCTAATGCAATGGTTTTAATACCTTTTTATTCTATAAAAAAAAATTAAGCAGAGGATTTACTACAGCATAGTTTTCATTGAACAGATAATTTATAAACTTTAATTAAACTTGCTGCATCCTTTATTTGAAATGCATAATCCTAGCCAATTTGTTGTTGAACATGTACCATTGCTTAAGCATGTCTGCACCTATTCTGCTTTTTATTTTTAAACTGTGGCAAAAAAAAAAAAAAACATTTTACATTAAATCTACCATGTTAAGCTTTTCTTAAGTTCACAGTTCAGTAGTGTTTGGTATAGTCACATGGTGCATCAGTTTGTTTTTTTTTTTTTTTTTTTTTTTTTTTTTTTTTTGAGGCTTCCAAGATAATTTATTCAAATTATCTCTTTTTTTTTTTTTTAATTTTTTATTTTTATAAACATATATTTTTATCCCCAGGGGTACAGGTCTGTGAATCACCAGGTTTATCAGTTTGTTTTTAATTCTGATGGTTTTACCTTTTTATTGTCATCCAATACTGTATTCATGCTTTCTATCCACAAAGTGTCAATGGGACCATCGAATACAACCCATTTCCGGTCCGGTGTTTCTGACAAAGCAAATTCCCTAAAAGTGTTGGCTACAATACCATCAGTCCACTGGGGAAGAAAACAGAATTGGAAAGCTTCCTTTATAAAACTATAAAGTGATCATATTGAAAACATTTCATATTTCTTGGTTTAATGTACATTGTCACTAAGAGAATATTTATGTTGTAGATTACCTCATGAGACACTGGATCAAACTGTCCAAAAAGTTGGCCCATAGTAATGGATTTGGGGTTTACAGTCCGATAAATGACTTTTTCTTCCTCTCCATAGCCACGCTCATTCATAAGAGTCAGAGTGTCAGCCAGTACATGCAGAACTTTTGTCTTTGCAGCAAAAGGCTCTCCTACTAACATGAAACTATTAAGGAAAAGAATTATAGAAGAAGATTCTAAAAAACAATGGTAAATTATTTGTCTGTATACTGGTGTTTAAAATACTGGTATTTATAACTTTGAAATTTTATGAATTTTTCTCAGACATGAGGAGAATATTTAACTTCTGAACTGGTTGATCTCTAAAGTTCTTTACATTAATACCATCATCTACAGAAGAGAATATAACAAAAAAAAAATCTCCAAGTGAAAACAAAAACTGAACACTCTTAAGATTAGAAAAGAACTATGGACTCTGAAAAACAATCTGAGGGTTTTAAAAGGGCGGCAGGTGGGAGGTTGGGGGAACCAGGTGGTGGGTATTAGAGAGGGCACAGATTGCATGGAGCACTGGGTGTGGTGCAAAAACAATGAATACTGTTACACTGAAAAGAAATTTAAAAAAAAAATTAGAGGGTGCCTGGGTGGCTCAGTGGGTTAAGCCGCTGCCTTCAGCTCAGGTCATGATCTCAGGGTCCTGGGATCGAGTCCTGCATCGGGCTCTCTGCTCAGCAGGGAGCCTGCTTCCCTCTCTCTCTCTCTGCCTGCCTCTCCATCTACTTGTGATTTCTCTCTGTCAAATAAATAAATAAAATCTTTAAAAAATTGGAAAAAAAATGTCTTGGGGCCTCCCAAGGAGAGAAGTGGGAAAGGTTCTTGTTCCTCAAGTATTTATTCAAGATTTTTATATTTTTATATGATAGAGAGAGAGAGAACACAAACAGGGGGAGTGGGAAAGGGAGAAGCAGGCTTCCCAGTGAGCAGGGAGCCCAATGCAGGGCTCGATCCCAGGACCCTGGGATCATGATCTGTGCTGAAAGCAGATGCTTAAGGACTGAGCCACCCAGGCACCCAGTGCTACACCATCCCTCCCTCCCCCCAGTTCCTCAAGTCTTTACTTGCTATAGTAGTCACTGGTGGTCTTTGCCAAATACTTCTGAATCTTCTCTCTCCTAGCACATAGTAGGATTCCTTGCCCTCTTGTGGAAATTCTAAGTGACTAATGAGTAATAAGTAGGAAACATGGATGTTACTTTCTCAGCAGACATATCATTGCCAGTGAGGGAGCTTACAGAGCTCTCTCCTCACAGAGCTTTTCCCTCTCACACAGCAGTGACCCACCATGTTGAGATGCTGATTGCTCCAACAGTCTGAGACCCTGGGTAATTATGATGAGCAGATCCTGCCTGTTAACCTATAGTGGACATAGTATGAATGAGAAATAACCCTTTGTTGTTGTTGTTGTTTTTTAAGTCACTAAGATTTGGGTCTTAGGGACTGATTGTTTCTGAATAACCTAGCCCATCCTTTCTGACAGAAACTGGTTCCTAGAAGGGACAAGGTATTCTTGCCATAATAAAAAGACTTAAATATGTGGCACTGGCTTAAAGGCCAGGTTGTGGGTGGCAAATTTAACTGTTATTAGAGGCCAAAAGACTGGGAATAAATGTTATGCGATGATGAAACATTTGGTAAATCTCTTCATTCAAGTAACCTGAAAGACAGATAATCTAATGAAAATGAAAGAAACTGCCTAATGAAACTGCCATTTTAGGAAAAAGGATAGTAAACAGATTATTATTAGTATATAATGCCAGCCAATGGTTACATTTAACAAAGAACTACTGGAAAGAAATGAGCCCAGAAAAAAAAAAATGGTCAGTTTGCAAACTGGAATGAAAGAGAATAAAGGGAGTCCAGAAATTCAGGAAACTACAGGCAATTTACTTTCATCCCCAACTGGTAAAAGATAAATTGAGAAAAGCTTCGAACAACAAACATCTACTCAGCCTGGCACCAAGGACCAAATTAAGGGTAGGGCTATTATCACTATCAAAATGTATGAAATTTTAATATGGTTCCCAGTAATCATTTCAGGAGTGAAAATAGATTAAGCTTTGTCATCATCTCAATTAAAATCGATAGGTTCGTGCTCGCTTCGGCAGCACATATACTAAAATTGATAGGTTCAAGGATACTGCAAGGGAATTTATAAAAGTATGACTTGGTAAGGACGGTAGTTGTGGCTACTGGCATATAGAGCTGCTTAGAATCAAACAAGTAAGAAGCTTATCAAGTTTTTGAGGGAGTTTATGGACAAAGAAGCTATGAGTCTAGGCTAAAACACATGTGAATATTCAAGACTTAAAAATGATCCTTGCAGGGGCACCTGGGTGGCTCAGCCAGTTGAGGGTCTGTCTTGGGCTCAGGTCATGGTCCCAGAGGCCCTAGGGTCCTGGGACCAAGCCCCACATTGGTCTCCCTGCTCTGCAGGGGGATCCGCTTCTCCCTCTACCCTCTGTTCCTCCCCTGCCCCTGCTTGTGCCCTCTCACTCAAATAAATAAAAAAATTTTTTTAAATGATCCTTGTATGAGAGTTGATTGTACTATTCCCTCTATTTTTGTATATGCTTGAAAATTTACATACTATGGAGTGTTTTTTGTTTTTTTAAAATCCTGTCTTTAACCTTTGAGACCTCAACTTTCTATAGGCAGGAAGAAGGCTGAAAACACTTCTCAGCTCCCAAGGACATATTCTCTATTGTTCACTTCACATGTGACCAGAGAAAAAAATGAAGATGGAAAGACCACTCAAGAAAGTTGAACAAAAAAAAAAGAAAAAAGGAAGAAAAGAAAAGAGAAAGAGAAAGAAAGAAACAAAGTTTAACCAGTGTCCATAAAGGACAGTTAACTGGAAAGCCCCTGTAAAATCATGCAGAAGTGGATCTAGGGTTTACGGAATTTAAAGTTTATACAATCAGTAGAATAGGAAAAAAATACAAATGCAACTATGGATACAAAATGTCCAGAGCCACTATAATGATACCCTATATAATAAATGATGTGTATCAAATGATTATGGCTCCTTAGAAAGGCTCCTACAAGTTAGAGGTCCTGAGGTTTAAACTATCAGTATCATAGTCAATTTATCTCTGGAACAATTACCCAGATGGGTTTCAGAATTGCTATCAACCGATGTTGGCTATGTCTCCAGTTCTTCAATTTCTGGATAGTAGTGTCTGCTCTAATGACCTGTTTTAGGAAGCCCACTATTATAATTAAGACTAGGTGTGTGGAAGACAGACAACTTGTCTTTCTAGTCTGTAGGTCTTTGGATCAAGAAGAACAACTTCCAAATCTGATACAGAAACTATCATGCATCACCTAGAGATCTTGAACTTCAAGTACGGTTCATTGATTGACTAGAACTTTTAACTTATTTTCCTGGAAGGAAAGGGTGTGTTTTATGTGCATGGAGGAGAGCAAATAACATAGGACCAAAAGGGCAAAGTGCACTGGTTGCGAGTGTCACCTCACTGAATGAGAATGCCTTACCAATCCTTGTTGGATGGGTAGCATGAGCGAGAAATAAATCTTTATTTTAAGCCACGGGGACGGAAATGGGGAGATGGCGGTCTTTGTTCCCTAGCCTACCTAGTGTACAAGATTTGTTGCGTCCTTTGGTTCATAAATTTTGTTTTAATAGTTTGATTTGAAAAATAACATTTAACTATGGTAGACAGAGATAATCTATAATCTTACCCATGTCTCACAATCATCATTTCATATGTCTGAATCATTTTTTCAAGAAAAAATTTAACTGGCTGAAGATTATGTACTTTGCAGACTTCATGAGCACATTCCAAAAATTCCTAAAATAAAAAAAATGGAATGCATTTTTATAAAATGGTATTATAAATCATCTCATATATATTTTATAAATCTAGATTATTCATTTTGAAATAAAAAATCATTATCTTCCTATATTGATAAATTATTTCTTAAAGATTTTTTAAAAGATATTTATTTATTTGTGAGAGAGAGTGCATACGTTAGCACAAGCAGAGGGAGCAGCAGGTAGAAGGAGAAGTAGGCTCACTGCTGAGCAAGGAGCCAAATGCAGTACTCGATCCCAGGACCCTGGGTTCATGACCTGAGCCAAAGGGAAATACTTAAACAATTGGACCACGCAGACATCCCTTAAAGCTTTATTTTTTTTTAAACTTAACTTTTTTTTTTTAATTGAAAGGAAGTACAAAAAGAATTAAATTACTTTAAAAGTATTATTCCCTGTTATAAGTTATGATCAGAGCACCACAGCATTAGGTGCAAGCTGCATGGAAACTCCTTTTAATTGTATTTTCAAGAATTTCTTCTTTGGTTAGGATGTGGAAGGACATGCCAAAAAAAATCCTTCACACTGCTGAAACTAGAAAGAAATGGAGAATCTAAAAAAATAAATTTTAAAGATAGAGAAGTTCTCTGGGTACAATTATGTCTAAAGGAATTAAATTTCAGAAACAGATCAGCCTTCCTAGGGGAGTACAAATTTATGCTAATTTAGCTGCTGGGAGCATCTTCAAGCTACAGACATCAGGTGGGCATTGGATTGGGCTTCTCACAGGCACAGGGACTTTGCTGAAGTAAAGAAAAACCATCAGAGAATTTAATGGTCATGTGGGCTCGTGTGACAGATTTCAATCTGGAGAAGCTCAAATGCAAATCTGATTTACCCACTGCCTTGTTTTTGCTGAGTATGAGGTGACACAAGAAATCAAAGGCTTAGCTAGAAAGGCACACAGATAGTCCCTAATCTTAGGATGCTTAAACCCCAAAATGCTGCTAGAGGAATGGCCCTACAATACAGAACAATTTTCACTCTGAAAACTTGAAAACCAGAACTAAATTAAAGTTCGACAGTGCTGCCACAAAACTCTACTTGAGCCCAACTGAACTGATCATCAGTCTAGCTACCTGACAAAGGGAAAACATACTTTTTCTCTGGGAAAATAATACTGTAGCCTCTACAATTGTTTTTACACAATTCTTAACATAAAATCAAACTTTGCCAGTCATGAGATGAAATAGCTGAAGATCAAGAGAAGAAAAACTTCTGATGACCTAGAGGTCATAATTGGCAAAACAATAAAAATAACGTCTATAAATGTTTAAGAGAAAAATAGACAATATGATGGAAAACATGAAAAGATGAAGAAATTAGGGGCGCCTGGGTGGCTCAGTGTTAACCGGTTAAGCCTCTGCCTTCAGCTCAGGTCATGATCTCAAGGTCCTGGGATGGAGCCCCACATCATGCTCCCTACTTAGCAGGGAGCCTGCTTCCCCCCTTCTCTCTGCCTGCCTCTCTGCCTACTTATGATCTGTCAAATAAATGAAATCTTAAAAAAAAAAAAAAAGAAAGAAAGAAAGAAAAAGAAAAGATGAATTCAAGCAAAGAAAAATGTGGTTTTAATGAAACCAGACTGGACATACTAAAACGGAAAAAATATATGAAATTAATAACTCATTGGGTAGGTTTATCAGTGGACTGAGTAAAACAAAAAAAATCACTGATCTTAAAGACAGGCTAATAAAATGTATCCAAACTACAGCACAGAAAATCAAAACAATAAACAAAAATAGAACATAAAAGATGTGTGAGGCAATATAAAATTGACAGGGGAAAACAACTGCAAAAGAAATGTAACTTAAAAATCTCTCTACAGTTTGCAGCCCGCTGATACCTGAAACATGCAGAGTGTGACCTTCCTCAAGGAGCTTGTGGCAGCCTCAGTGCCTTCATGTTTAAAAGCAACCTTACCTTAGCAGCAGCTAGCCCCTTGGGGTCCTGAAAACCTTGTTTCCAGATTCCTTGGAGACTTGTGCTATCCTTAACCCCCACTAATCAAAAAAGATACAATCAGTCACACCTCACAATCCCAGTATAGCTCTTTCTGCCTCCAGGTACTGTGTAGGTATAGGCAGGAGAGCTAGGTGGTCCCTGACTCCCCTGACTAGGCTCTGAAACTACTCCTGGCAGGTGGAGACTGAGACAGAGCTGAGCAAGAGATAAGAGAACAAAACAAGATGGCACAAGCTTCCCAGCCAGTTCTCAATAAAAGACTGCCTCTGAAAGCCCTCTGTGGCAACCCATTTGGGACCTCTCTCACCCTAGAGAGCTTTTGTCTTTCTCTTCTCACCTTCACTTAATAAACTTTCACCTTTTGTGTCCATGAGATTCATTCTTCATCCCCAATCAGACAAGAATCCTGCAAACTTGCAACAAAATGATCTAACATCCATTTAATTGGTGTCCCAGAAGGACAAGGAAGACAAAAAAGAGAAGAAATATCTTGAGATAATTACTGAGAATTTCCTAAAGACATCAATTCATAGATTCAAGAAGTCCAACAAATCCAAGCAAGAAAAATACCAAAAAAAAACAAAACAAAACAAAAAAAAACAAGGCACACAGCAAAGAAAAATATTAAGACAGCTAGAAAGAAAACACCCTCTAAAATCAGATACACATAAATAAGAAAAATACCTGACTTCCAGCCATAACAATGAGAGCCAGGAGTTAACAGAATAACATCTTTAAAAAAATGAAGAAAGAGGGGCAGACCCCTGCCAATCTAGATTTCTGTATTTAGTGAAAAAATTCTTTAGAAATGAAGGCTAAATAAAGACATTTCAAACAAAGAAAAGCTAACAGAATTAGTTGTTGAAAGACCCACATGCACATAAGAAATACCAAAGGAAGTTCTTTCTGTTGAAGGAAAAAGATCTCAGATGAAAGCATATTTCTGCTAGAAAAAATTAAAAACACTAGAAAAGTAAACAGAAAGGACTTTTTTCAAATGCTAATACTAAAATTAAAAAAAAACACTGGATGGTTTATAATATGTAGAAATAAAATACATGATGACAATAGTACAATGGGCAGGGGTAAGTGCCCATTGTACTATAAAATTATACCTCTTAAAGATTTTATGTTGTTTCTGAAATGATGAAATACAAACTTAAATTGTAGGAAGTCAAGGATGTATATTACAACCTATGGAGTGACCACTGAGGTACTAAAAATCCAACAAAGAGAATGGAGAAATAAACACTATCTGAAACCAAAAGAAGTCAGTAAAGGAAAAACAAAGAAATACTGTACATATAAAAAGCAATAGGACATAGGTTTTTTTCAATGGCCCTGGCTCCCCTTGGCTCGTCTGGAGGTGTAGTGAGTCACTTGGCTATGCACCTCGTAGCATTGACTCCTAGCAGTAGTTTTCAAACTGGAAGCTGGGAATCCATTGATTGATTGCTATATTCATAGGATAAGAATTCTCCATGAAAATGTTAAATTTTTAAAAATCCTATTAGCATATCTTGAATCATCTTGCTAATTACCTGGGGTATAATATAGAAATATATATGGTCTTTATTCCCAGAGCCTGGCACAGGGCCCTAGAACCCTTAAAATTTCCTAAGTGATAGGAGTATCTTTGTTATTCTTAATGAGCCTGGTGGTGGTATTATGGAGGGCACGTATTGCATGGAGCACTGGGTGTGGTGCATAAACAATGAATTTTGGAACACTGAAAAGAAATAAAATAAAATGGGAAAAAAATGAGCCCTTGTCAATCACACCCAAGTTTGTGGGGATAGCCTCAGGATGGGGCCAGTCTCAAGAAAGACTCAGTGATGAGAGGGTTGGAACTTTCAGCCCTACTTATCAGCCTTTGGTGAATGCACTGAGGTGGAGGAGGAAGGGAAAGGGCGGAAGACAGAGCTCCGTAAAAACTCCTGAACAACGAACGAGATTCAGAGCGCTTCTGGTTTGGTAAGCACATTGAGGCGCAGGGAGATTGACATACTCTGAAGTATACTGCCACCGCCCCCCCCATACCTACCTTACCTTATACTTCTCTTCCATTTGGTTCCTCCCAAGTTGTATCCTTTATATCTTACTTTTTATTTTTTTAAAAGTAGGATCCACACCCAATGTGGGTCTTGAACCAACAATCACCCTGAGGTCAAGAATACCTATGCTGTACCAGTGAGCCAGCCAGGCTACCCCCTCCTCCAGCCCCAGGTTGTATCCTTTATAATAAACTGGTAAACATAAGTAACTGTGTTCCTGATTTCTGTGAGCTATTCTAGTGAATTACCAAAGCTGGGTGGGAAGGTTATGGAAACCCCAGCCAATCAGAAACACAGGTGGCCCAGAACTTGAGACTGACTAAAGTGAGGGGCAGTATTATAGGACTGAGACTTTAATCTATGGAGTCTGACAATAACTACCTGTAGTTTGTGTCAGAATTGAATTGTTGAACATCCAGTTGGTGTCCAGAGAAGAAAACTGATTGCTGGTTTTGGAAAACACCCTAGAATCACATTAATCTGATACTGCCACAGGATGTATACTAGCGTTTGAGTTTGAAGCTTAAAAAAAAAAAAAAAAAAAGGCTAAAAAAGTAAATGTTGCTTTTAAGCAAGTGATGCCTTAATGATATATAATGGCTCAAACAAACTGAAATTTTCACAGCAATATCAATAGAGAGATCGGGTGGAAGAATTGAATTATTAGATGGAAAAAAATCAGTACATGCTGAACTCAAAAAGTATTCACTGTACATTTTTACCATAGAAATTGCCACAAAATAACATTTAATTTCAGCCACATGTCATCCATCTCAAGATTGTTTTGTTTGTAATTTAAATTTACTTGTGCTCTCTGTCAAATAAATAAAATCTTTTTTTTTAAGTACTCATTCTCTCAGAAAGAACATTATTTTTAAACTGAGTCTTATTAACATTGGTATCATATAACAGAAGATACTAGAATTTACTCATGCTCATTAATGAAAGTGGCCAAATTAGGGGTTTATCCTCCAAATAGAATAATTTCCATGATTTAAAACAATTGAATAAGTCATTCTCACAGATTTACTTACATGATAGTCAGCTTCAGGAAGTTTAATACCAGGAAATAGGTCACTAGTTATTCCATTAAATAAGGGTATATCATGTGATAGAAACTTTGGTTCATTCACATCTTTAATTGATCGAAGAAGCTAAAATCATCCAAAGAGTGCAACATAAGTTACTTGCCCATATTCCCTCTCCTCCCCACCACTAAAAGTCAAAGTTCCTCTTACATTGCTCTATGGAATCCCCATACTAAAATGCCGACACTATGTTTATCAAGCCAGAAGGTCCTTGGATTCACATAAAGTATAATGAATAACATCACCCCAAAAGTATTATTTCAACCTCACATAAAAAGGTTCAAAGCCAACAGCTCTCTTACTTGCCTCGTTATAGCTCCCAATGAACTTTCCTTTAAAAAAATTCTTTTTAATTAAAAAACAATCTCATACTAAAGCTTTCACAACACATATATTTAATACTTACTAGTATATCTTCATTTTCATTTGGAAATTTTAGTTTTAGGTTTCCAGCAGCCACTAAAACTGCTTTTACTGCTCGCATTCCATAGTCATAATGAAACTGTGACGAGAGCTGCTCTGAGCAAAGCCTGTAGGTCATCACTATCTTCACAGACAGAGGTTTCGCATTCAGAAATCCATAGGAGTAGAGGGAGATTTCTGCTATGAGGGCATAGTTTGGAACCATCATGGCTACTGTTCTAAAAAGAACCTGGAGTATATAATGAATAAAATATATTATTTATATAAGGGAAACCGTTTTTAAAAGCTAACCACAAGCCTCCCAAGAGAATGCGATGATATTCAAGTTTATTCCCCTAAAGGAGCACCTTTTCATTAATTCTGTGATTTTTTTTCAATAGCACGGTTTCATAACTTTAATAGGTGTTAAAAACCTAAAAAAGTTTTTAGAGGTTTACCTTATGAGAGATGGCAAAGGTAAAAGGGAGATTTACAAATACATGTGAGAAAATCATACCACTCTGAGTGGATTGTGCTGTTACATTTGATTAAAATTACACTCTTATAAAATATTACCTTAAGATTGTCTGGCAATTCAGAACGTCCCGCGTAGCCAGGATTCATGGTAATGGCTACAAAACAGTTTGGATTGAGCTTCAGTTCTGTTCCTTCAAAAACAAACACTTCCAGTTTCTGTTGAATGGCTCTCTGAATGCAAAGGATCTGTTGAGCTACCACTGACAACACTTCCAACTCAATCCGATTAAATTCATCAAAGCAAGCCCAAGCACCAGAAGAGGCCAATCCTTTAAAAAACTAAGAACAAGACAAAAGCAACGGAGTTTTCTCACGAAGGAGCATCATTTGTTAAATATTGAATCTTTTAAGTCAAAACTGAAAATGAAACCCAGTAATCCCCCAAGTATAAAAACAATGTCTTTACCCCTAAAACTGAGGTTCAAGGAATGCATAAACATTCAGATAATGTTTAAACTTGAGTTTGTTTCAGTTTATCCCGTTGGACCCAGCTGTAAATTTATAACATTAATATGCAACTTTGTACCTTTCCCATTGCTAGATAATCTAGCCCATCTGAACAGTTGAACACCACACATTGGACAGCAAGAGCTTTAGCCAAGTCCTTGGTCGTTTCAGTTTTTCCTGTCCCTGCTGGTCCCTCTGGGGCTCCTCCGAGGTTCAAATAGAAGGCACCTATCTGAAAAGAAAAATGTATGTGAAAAGAAATCCATGCTTAAACAAAAAAGAAAAGAAAAGAAAAGAAAAAGAAATCCATGATTAACTGAAAAAAAAAAAAGAACAGAAAACCTATGATAGACCATTGTTTACAAAATTGATTTAGTCTTATTTGTAGCTTCAAAGGGGCAGTAATACAACTAGATTGTTCAGTTAATTTTTAGCATCCACTTCTCCAGCTGCACAAGGAAAATGTATCAAAATCACCTTATATTATAATACCTCATGGGTATCCCATTTGCCTTTACAAACAAAACAGAATCTAGCCTTGAGGTATTAACATTGGGTCAGAAGGCTTTGACTAGAGATAGTCGTGGAGACCATTAATGACAATCTCCATGGCTAGATGCCAAGGGCCAACACCTGCAAATGAGTGTTGTAAATAGAGGTCCATCAGTTGGAAGAAAAACAGATGACCTATTTACACAACTTGGTCCATAATTCACCTGGCTATTGCACTCCACTCATGGTATGTTCTCCATTCCTACAACACTGTTCTGTAGTTCTCTTCCAGGAATGATCACTTTCTACCTTGCATTGCAGTTGATTTTGTACACTATTTTTTTTCTCTCTCTCAATTGGTCTTTAAGCTGCTTGAGAGCAAGGTCAGGAGTTTCTGAATTCTTCCTGGTCTCCTTAACGACTAGAACAGTGGCTGGAAATTTTTAGAAGCATATAAATTATAGTCAACTCCAACTGTGGAATTTGTTTCAAGAGAACTAGTGTTAAGTGTGAAAATTAACTCCTTTTAGAAAAAATCAGGTTAAGAGACCAAAGTTGTACATATGGTACAGGTAAGGCATATGTGGGAGCTCCCATCTATGGAGATTAATTAATTTCTGCTTAATTTTGCCATGAACTTAAAGCTGCTCTAAAAAAAAGTCTATTAAAAACAATTTAATAATAAAATAAATTTTGATTAACATATCTTATTTTACATTTACTAAAATAAGTTTATTAAAAGCAGTGTCAATATTTTACCTTTCTTTATAATATATATACCCAAGTTTATAATAAATGCTATACTATTAATGCCCATTAACTTGACTGCTGGAAACCTCGGGTTCTCCCAAAATACTTACAAATGGGTTCCCTTTATTACAGACAACGGAATTTTTGTCAGTGCATAGTGTTCTAGACAAGTGTTTAGTGAGATTCTGATCTTACAACTCAAAGCTATGAGCTTCCACAAGTATTCACAGCTTCTAATTTTTCTGAGGCCCTGTATAGGACACAGAGGCTTGAGATTCATTTGCACAACAAATATTTAGGGACTGTGTACTTGTTCACCCCTAGAGTAGAGAACAAGACAGACATGGTCCCTGCTCTCTGGCAGCTTCTTGAGAAAGTGGAAGTTTTGGTGAAACATGTTATCCTAGATGCACTGACACTTTTTACTGGCCATTGTACCCATCCCTCAATTGCTGTATCAGCTACAAATAGCTCACAACTGGTTTTTTTTTTCCTCCTAAGAATTTCCCTCTACTAATAGGAGCTACCTTATCCAGGTCACCTGGGTGACTCAGTTGTTAAGCATTTGCCTTCAGCTCAGGTCATGATCCCAGGATCCTGGGACTGAGCCCCACATTGGGCTCCCCACCTCAAGGAGTCTGGTCCCCACCCCCACACTCCCCTCTGTTCCCTCTCTCTCTCTCTCTGTCAAATAAATAATAAAATCTTAAAAGAACAGGAGATATTTTATCCACAAACACCTGAAAGCGTACTCACACCCTTGTTACTGTTAAAACCATCAGTTATCTTACCAGCAAAAACAGTTTACTCAGGAATGGAAGACCATTGCAATTCACACCATGAAAGCTACTATCAAACCATGGGCAAGTCCAGAGAATGCAGGAGAGGAATGCTCCTTTATAGAGGAAAGGGAACGATGGGAGGGACCATTATAAACAAGAAGCCCATTGGAAGAAACTGGGAATTCCAAGTGTAGTAGCTTTTTATTGGCTGATTTGTGACAGTCTCTCATTGGCTGGACTCTTCCTTAAGAAGAAAGTCCTTAATCCTGTCTGGGAAGTCAAGTATATACTTCTTCCTGTCGTGAATGAAAGTACCTCTCTTCCTGTTGGTTTTGCACAAGGAGTGGTAGTAGGCCTTGAGAGCTTCTCCTTCTGGCCTCTCAACTCCATTTTAGTGAGGTTTCCCTTCCTTAATTTTCATTCCTCTAGCCCCAGGTGTGACTGATAGTCAATGACCATAAAGAGATATAAAAGCCAGGCCCATTTGCCTTAAAGTGGGGTACACCCAGGATGCATTTCATGCTCCAAAGCTCCCCATGGGACCAGGCTAAGCCTATACTTCTGTTGAAACTACATCTTTATTTAGCTTTCCCCACCTATTTTCCTCACTTTCCTACAGGTTTTTACTGAGGACATTCCCCAGTAAATCATTTGACCAAGAATTCTCATTCTGTCTCTGCTTCTAGAGGACTCAAGGACACTTGAATTTTACTTACTCAGCACAGGTGGATTGGTGTTTCTTGATGCTTCTCCTCAATTCCCAGGTAGTGTTACCCGATTTAGCAAATAAAAATACAGAATGCCCAGGTAAATTTTAATTTCTGGGCACCTGGGTGGCTCAGTTGGTTGAGCCACTGCCTTTGGCTCAGGTCATGATCCCAGAGTGCCAGGATCGAGTCCTACATTGGGCTCCCAGCTCCACAGGAAGTCTGCTTCTCCCTCTGACCTTCTCCTCTCTCATGCTCTCTCTCATTCTCTCTCTCTCTCTCAAATGGATAAATAAAATCTTTTAAAAATTTTTTTGGATTTCAGGGGATGCCTGGGTGGCTCAATCAGTTAAGTGTCTGCCTTCAACTCAGGTCATGATCCCAGGATCCTGGTATCAAGTCCCACATCAGGCTCCTTGCTCATTCTCAGCCGGGAGCCTACTTCTCCCTCCACTTGCCTCTCTCTGTGCCTGCTGCTCCGCCTATTTGCGTGCTCTCTCTCTCTCTGACAAATAAATAAATATATTTTTAAGACAAATAAATAAATAAATACATTTTTTAAAAATTTTGGATTTCAGATAAACAATAATTGGTTAATATAAGTATGTCATGTGCAATATTTGGAACATACTTACACTAACAAATTATTCATTATTTATCTGAATTTCAAATTTACCTGAGAGTCACATATTTTATCTGGCAACCTTATACTCAGGTGGTTTTTGTTTTATATAGTCATAGCTTTATCTTCCATAGCTCAACAAGCCCAGAACTTAGTATCACCCCCTACATTTTCAGCTCTCTCCCTCCTTTCAGCAGAACTAACTTGGAGTTCCAAGGCTCAGATGGACTTTTCCCATCTTCCTTTCATGTCTCCCAGAACTCCACTGCAAAAACTGATACCATTTTCTGAAACTTCAGTTTTCTCTTTAAATCTCTAATACCTTCTTTTTCTAATTATCCCTAATGGGAGTGACTTGTAATTTTCAAGCATTGGTACCCAAACATTCTTGTATTCTACAAAAGGATCCAGAAGTAAATATACATTACTATAATTTCATATAAAGGGATTTTGGGACCAGGAAGGGATAGCTCTATTCAACTATTACAGATAGAATAAAATGAGGAGGGGGAAGAGCAAGGTGGCAGAGGAGTAGGAGACCTGAATTTCGTCTGACCCCAGGAATTCAGGTAGATAGTTATCAAACCATTCTGAAGATCTACAAACTCAACAAGAGATCAAAGAATAGCAGCAATTCTATGAATGCAAAAGTGACCACTTTCTGGAAGACAGAACATGTGGAGAAGTGAATCCAAGATGATATATGGGAAGATATACCATGTGGCAGACCGACCATGGGAGAAGTGAATCCAAGATGGTATATGGGAAGATAGACCACAGGAGGAAGATAGACCAATAGACAGTTGGTTGAGTGGCTCACCAACTGAACCACCCAGGTGCCAGCTCCCAGCAAGTGATATAGCAGCAGAGCACAAAGTTGGAACTTTTAGAAGTCTGCTCTGCTGAGAGACATCACCCCAGCAGCTCAGTGGGATTGGGGTGGGGGTGGCACCTTCATGGGGATGGTATGGTCTCAGGACCTGCGGGGTCACAGAAAGACCAGGGGTGTCTGAGGGTGGCAGAGCTCCCAGGTATTGGAGCGGTGAAGCCAGCCGCAGACACGGAGCTGAGGAGGAGGCTCACAGCTTGGGGTTGCCATAATCCATGATCTGAGGCAGAGTCAGGCCACTAATCTTTGAGCAGGGACCCCCACAAGAGGCAGATTCAGGGAGACTCCCTATACTCCCCCAGAGGAGGGGTGTGGGAGCCTGCCACAGGATTTGGCTTGGTTTGGAGACTCTAAATAGGGCCATGAGCCAGATATAGAAATGCTTGGTCACAAGCCAGGTGAGCATGGAGTGCAGCCAGAGACCAGGGAGACAGGAGTGATTGACTGCTTTTCTCTGGGAAAACTGAGGAGTGGTGCCCCAAGCTCTTGGACCCTCCTGGCCGGAGATTGGGAGGCCACCATTTTCATTCCTGTCTTCCAGAGCTATAGAGAAAGCATTCAATGAACAAAAGCTAATGAGAGCAAACCCAAGCAGATTGATTAGCCTGGCCTCTGGCAAGGGCAGTGCAATTCCACCACAGGCAAAGACATGGGAGAATCACAGCAACAGGCCCCCACACCCCCCAGAAGATTAGCAAGACCATCCAGCCAAGACCAAGTCTACTGATAAATGAGAATTGAAAACACCAGTGCTGGGGGAATACAGCACACATGGCTTTTTCCCCATGATTCTTCAGTCTTTCAAAGTTAATTTTTTAATTTTTTTTTCTATTTTTTAAAAAAAATTTCTTCTTTCCTGTTTTAACTAACATCTTATCAATTCCTTTTTTAAAATATTATTTAATTTTCATTTTTACAGTCGGGTTCTACCCTTCATTTTATTTAACCTTACTTTTTGTGTATATACAGAAGTTTTTCTTTCTTTAAGATTTTAGGATACAGTTTATTTTTTTAAAAGACTTTATTTATTTATTTATTTATTTGCCAGACAGAAATCACAAGTAGGCAGAGAGAGAGGAGGAAGCAGGCTCACCTGCTGAGCAGAGAGCCCAATGTGGGGCTCGATCCCAGGACCCTGGGATCATGACCTGAACCAAAGACAAAGGCTTTAACCCACTAAGCCACCCAGGCATCCCAGGATACAGTTTCTTTAAACAGACCAAAATCTAGCGTATAGCTTTGTTCTAGTGTCCCACCTGATCACATTCTCTCCTTTCCTTTTTTTTTTTTAATTTTTTCCTTTCTGGGGGTGCCTGGGTGGCTCAGTGGTTAAGGCCTCTGCCTTCAGCTTGGGTCATGATTCCAGGGTCCTGGGATTGGGCCCTACGTCTGGCTCTCTGCTCAGCAGGGAGGCTGCTTTCTCCTCTCTCTCTGCCTGCCTCTCAGCCTACTTGTGATCTCTATCTGTCAAATAAATAAATAAAATCTTAAAAAAAAAAGTTTAAATTTTTTCTTTCTTTTTTCAACCAACTTATCAATTCCTTTTTTAAAATCTTTTTAAATTTTCATCTCTACAATCATATTCCATCCTTTATTCACATTTACCCTTTTTTTAAAAAAAATATATGTATATATATATATATATATATATATATATATATATATATAAGTTTTTCTTTCTTTAAAATTTTGGGAAGTAGTTTCTTCTAACAGACCAAAATACATCCAAAATCTAGTGTGTAGCTCTCTTCTATACACCAGCCTGATCATATTCTTTTTTCTTTTTCTTTCCTTTTTTTCCCTTTCTCCCCCCCCCCCCCCCCAGTTTTGGGTCTCTTCTTTGTTTAATGTATATTTTTATGGGTTGTTGTTACCCTTTTAGCATTTTGTTCTCTCATTCATCTGTTCTTCTCTGGACAAAAATGACAAAATGAAAAAACTAACCTCCCAAAAAAGGGTGGGGGGAAAGAGGCAGAACGGATTGCCAGGGACCTAACCAATATGGACATTAGTAAGATGTTGGAAATAGAGTTCAGAATGACAATTATAAAGACACTAACAGAACTTGAAAAAAGCATTGAAGATACTAGAGAATCTCTTTCTGAAGAAATAAAAGAACTAAAATCTAACCAAGTCAAAAGCCAAAAGGCTATTAATGAGGTGCAATAAAAAATGGAGGCTCTTACTGCTGGATAAATGAGGTAGAAGAGAGAATTAGTGACATAGAAGACCAAGTGATAGAGAATAAAGAAGCTGAGAGAGAGAGGGAGAGAGATAAACAGCTACTGGATCATGAGAGGAGAATTTAGAAATAAGTGATACCATAAGACAAAACAATATAAGAATAATTGGGATCCCAGAAAGAGAAGAAAGAGAGGGGCAGAAGGTATATTGGAGCAATTATAGGAGAGAACTTCCCTAATTTGGGAAAGGAAATGGGCATCAAAATCCAGGAGGCACAGAGAACCCCCCGTCAAAATCAATAAAAAATAGGTCAACACCTCATCATCAATAGTAAAACTTACAAGTCTCAGAGACAAAGAGAAAATCCTGAAAGCAAGCTGCTTGGGGACAAGAGATCTGTAATCTACAACATGAGATTGGCAGCAAACCTATCCACAGAGACCTGGCAAGCCAGAAAGGACTAACATGATATATTCAGAGCACTAAACAAGAAAATTTGCAGCCAAGAATACTATATCCTGTTAGCCTGTCATTGAAAATAGAAGGAGATAAAAAGCTTCCAGGACAAACAGAAACTAAAAGAATTTGCAAACACCAAACCAATCCTCCAGGAAATATTGAAAGGGGTCCTCTAAGCAAAGAGAAAGCCTAAAAGTAACATAGACCAGAAGGGAACAAAGACAATATACAGTGACACCTTACAGGCAATACAGTACCACTAAATTCAAATCTTTCAAAAGTTAGCCTGAATATAAATGGGGTAAATGTCCCAATCAAAAGACAAAGGGTATCAGATTTGATTAAAACAAACAAACAAGACCCACTGATATGCTGTCTGCAGGAGACTCATTTTACACCCAAAGACACCTCCAGATTTAAAGTGAGGGGGTGAAAAAACATTTACCAGACTAACGGACATCAAAAGAAAGCTGAGGTGGCAATCCTTATATCAGACAAATTAGATTTTTTAAAAAGATTTTATTTACTTCACAGAGACAGACACAGCAAGAGAGGGAACACAAATAGGGGGAGTGGGAGAGGGAGAAGCAGGCTCCCCACTGAGCAGAGAGCCCAATGCAGGGCTCACTCCCAGGACCCTGGGATCATGACCTCAATCATGACCTGAGCCAAGGTAGATGCTTAATGATGGAGCCACGCAGGCACCCCAACAAATTAAATTTTAAACCAAAGACTATAATAAGAGATGAGGAAGGACACTATATCATACATAAAGGGTCTGTCCAACAAGAAGAGCTAACAATTTTAAATATTTATGCCCCTAACATGGAGCAGCCAATTATATAAACAAATTAATAACAAAATCAAAGAAACACATTGACAATAACACAATAATAGTAGGTGACTTTAACACCCCCCCTACTGAAATGGACAGATCACCTAAGCAAAAGATCAACAAGGAAATAAAGGCCTTAAATGACACACTGGACCAGATGGACATCACAGATATATTTAGAACATTCCATCCCAAAACTACAGAATACACATTCTTCTCTAGTGCACATGGAACATTCTCCAGAATAGATCAATTTCTGGGTCACAAATCAGGTCTCAACCAGTACCAAAAGATTGGGTCATTCCCTGCATATTTTAAGATCACAATGCTTTGAAACTGGAACTCAATCACAAGAGGAAAGTTGGAAAGAACTCAAATACATAGAGGCTAAAGAGCATCCTACTAAAGAATGAATAGGTCAACCAGGAAGTTAAAGAAGAATTTTTAAAAATCGTGAAAATGAAAACACAACTGTTCAAAATCTTTAGGATGGATCAAAGGGTCCTCAGAGGGAAGGAGATAGCAATATAAGTCTTTGTCAAGAAACAAGAAAGGTCTTAAATATACAACCTAACCCCATACCTTACTAAAGGAGCTGGAGAAAGAACAGCAAAGAAAGCCTAAACCCAGCAGGAGTAGAGAAATAATAAAGGTCAGAATAGGAACCAATGAAAAAGAAACCAAAAGAACAGGAGAACAGATCAACAGATGTAGAAGCTGGTTCCTTGAATGGATTAATAAGATTGATAAACCCTTAGCCAGACTTATCAAAGAGAAAAGAGAAAGAACCCAAATTAATAAAATCATGAATGAAAGAGGAGAGATCACAACCAATACCGAAGAAATACAAACAATTATAAGAATTTATTATGAGGGCGCCTGGGTGGCTCAGTGGATTAAGCCGCTGCCTTCGGCTCAGGTCATGATCTCAGGGTCCTGGGATCAAGTCCCGCATCGGGCTCTCTGCTCGGCAGGGAGCCTGCTTCCCTCTCTCTCTGCCTGCCTCTCTGCCTACTTGTGGTCTCTGTCTATCAAATAAATAAATAAAATCTTAAAAAAAAAGAAAAAGTCAAACTCTCATTCTTTGCAGATGATATCATACTTTATGTTGAAAACCCAAAAGATTCTACCCCCAAACTGCTAGAACTCACAAAAGCATTGAGTAAATTGTCAGGATATAAAATCAATGCAAAGATATCAGTTGCATTTCTATACACAAACAGCAAGACAGAACAAAGAGAAATTAAGGAGTTGAACCCATTTATAATTGCACCCAAAATCATAAGACACTTAGGAATAAATATAACCAAAGAGGTAAAGGATCTGTACTCAGAAAACTATAGAATACTCATGAAAGAAATTGAGTAAGACACAAAGAAATGGAGAAATGTTCCATGCTCATGGATTGGAAGACGAATATTGTGAAAATGTCCATACTACCTAGAGCAATCTACACATTTAATGCAATCCCTATCAAAATATCCTCAACTTTTTTAAAGAAATGGAACAAATAGTCCTAAAATTTGTATGGAACCAGATAAGACCTCACATAGCCAGAGGAATGTTGAAAAAGAAAACCAAAGCTGGGTGCATCACAATTCCATACTTTAAGCTCTATTACAAAGCTGTCATCACATCAAGACAGTATGATTCTGGCAAAAAAAACAGACACATAGATCAATGGAACAGAATAGAGAGCCCAGAAATGGACCCTCAACTTTATGGTCAACTAATCTTCGATGAAGCAGGAAATAATGCCCAGTGGAAAAAAGACAGTCTCTTCAACAAATAGTGTTGGGAAAATTGGACAGCCACATGCAGAAGAATGAAACTGGACCATTTCCTTGTACCACACACAAAAATAGTCTCAAAATGGATGAAAGACCTCAGTGTGAGATAGGAATCCATCAATATCCTTGAGGAGAACATAGGCAGCAACCTCTTTTGGCCTCAACCACAGCAACTTCTTCCTAGAAACATTGCAAAGATAAGGGAAGCAAGGGCAAAAATGAACTATTGGGACTTCATCAAGATCAAAAGCTTTTGCACAGCAAAGGAAACAATCAACAAAACCAAAAGACAACCAACAGAATGGGAGAAGATATTTGAAAATGTCTTATCAGATAAAAGGCTAGTATCCAAAATCTATAAAGAACTTATCAAACCCAACACTCTAAGAACAAATAATCCATTCATGAAATGGGTAGAGGACATGATCAGACATTTCTGCAAAGAAGACATCCAAATGGCCAACAGACGCATAAAAAAGTGCTCACAACATCATTCAGCATCAGGGAAATACAAATCAAAATCACAATGAAATATCACCTCACGCCAGTCACAATGGCTAAAATTAACAAGTCGGGAAATGACAGGTATTGGCGAGGATGCGGAGAAAGGGGCACCCTCCTTCACTGTTGGTGGGAATGCAAGCTGGTGCAGCCACTTTGGAAAACAGTATGGAGGAAGTTGAAAATAGAGCTACCCTATGACCCAGCAATTGCACAACTGGGTATTTACACCAAAGATACAAATGTGGGAATCGAAAGGGGCACAGGCATCTACATGTTTATAGCAGCAACGTCCACAATAGCCAAACTATGGAAAGAGCCTACATGTCCATCAACAGATGAATGGATAAAGACGATGTGGTATACATATACAGTCGAATATTTTGTAGCCTTCAAAAAAAAAATGAAATCTTGCCATTTGCAATGATGTGGTTGGAATTAGAGGGTATTATGCTAAGTGAAATAAATCAATCAGAGAAAAACAATTATCATATGATCTCACTGATACGAGGAATTTGAGAAACAAGACAGAAGATCATAGGGGAAGGGAGGGGCAAAATGAAACAAGATGAAACCAGAGAGGGAGACAAATCATAAGAAACCCATAATTTCAGGAACAAAACTGAGGGTTGCTGGAGTGGAAGGGTTGCTGGAGTGCAGTGCAGGGGGTGGATTGTGGGAGGGATGGGGGTGGCTAGGTGATAGACACTGGGGAGGGTAGGTGCTATGGTGAATGCTGTGAATTGTGTAAGACTGATGAATCATAGAGCTGTAATCCTGAAACATATAATACATTATATGTTAACAAAAAAAATTTTTAAAGAGAATAAAATGAGGATAGCCATGTTAAATTTGGATAAGAAAGTATGACAACAGGGGCACCTGGGTGGCTCAGTCATTAAGCATCTGCCTTCAGCTCAGGTCCTGATCCCGGGTCCTGGGATTGAGCCCTGCAACAGGCTCCCTGCTCAGCGGGAAGCCTGCTTCTCCCTCTCCCACTCCCCCTGCCTGTGTTCTCTCTCTCACTGTGTCTCGCTCAGTCAAATAATTAAATAAAATCTCTTTTTAAAAAAAGTATGACACAAACGAAAAAGTAATTTTAATGTATGAATCAAAATAATTTAAATGCATACCAGTGTTCTGTAACACCTGTCAGTTAAAGGTGTAATGACAAGTCGAGGTGAGTTACCAAGATACTCATAAGCATATTTTACATTGCAATTAATGATACGAACTCGAGCATTTTCAAATTCCCAATAATATCGAAGCTGAGCAAGCCACTGGAAATCTGTATCATGGGAGACACCTAGAAAGAATAAGGTAAAACAAGACACATAATCCTGAAATGGAAAAATAATTTGAAAAATAGGTATCCTATCATTTTTTGTAACAGCAGATATTAAAATAATTTGCTTTCTAATTTATAGCCAGAATCATGTAAATTAAATTCTCTTGAGAGTGAAAACAACATATAGTATAAAACTTGGTTTCTAGAAGCTATTAATATTTTATCTTTAACATTACAGAGAAGAGTTACATACCCATTTCAATCATGTCCATGACCACATCTCTGGCATGGACATCAATTGTAACCAAAGCTCCCAGAGTAATCCTGGTCTGCTTCGACAGTTTTCCCCTTACCAGCTCTACAATATCATTTAGTTGATTCTGAAGTTCCTTATAGTATTTCTTTAATGCCTACAAAATAAAAAAGCAATTAAACTTATATACTCTTTTACAAAACAATTCTGACTTGATATCTTGATATAGAAATGAATTCTAGAACAGAATGAGTTTGTCTAAGCTTCATAAAATACTCAGAACAAGTTTCCAAATAACTATAATTTTAATGCTAGATGTATAAACAGATGGGAAGACTGCCTTTACAAAAATAGATAAGGTAACTAAGAAACATAGCAGTAGAAAAGAATGCTATATGTATACAAAAAATTGCTTTGGGCTACCTGGGTAGCTCAGTTGGTTAAGCATTCGACTCTTGATTTCGGCTCAGGTTTGATCTCAGGGTTGTAAGATCGAGCTGTATTTCAGACTCCATACTGGGTATGGAGCATGCCTAAGATTCTCCCTCTTCCTTCTGCCCCTCCCCTGCATATGCGCTCTCTAAATAAACAAATAAATAAATAAATGCTTTACCTCTGTCCCACCACTTATAACTTCCTGTGTCTCAGAAGTCCAGAACATTTGAGAAACACAGAGTACAACTTGGCCAGGCCACTCTCGAACCCAGTCTTTTCTTGCAGATTCTGGATATGCCTGAACAATTAAAATGCATTTCTAACTTTAAAAGATTATGAAAGGAATAAAAAGCTAAATGTCTAATAATGGGGAAATACAACACTTGATATATTTATAGGCTAGAATATCACATAGTTATGAAAATTTCCAGATGACTATTTAAAAGAAAAATTGTAATAAATTGCTTTTTAAATCATTTGTTTATTCATAAAAGAGTAGTAAAATGAACACTAATATGTTAATAATCAGTTATATCTGGAAAAATGTGATTGTTGATTATTCCAGAAGTTTATTTCTATATATTTTTAAAGATTTTATTTATTTGTTTGACAAAGAAAGACACAGCAAGAGAAGGAACACAAGCAGGGGGAGTGGAAGAGGGAGAAGCAGTCTTCCCACTGAACACGGAGTCTCATGCGGGACTTGATCCCAGGATTCTGGGATCATGACCTGAGCGGAAGCAGACGCTTAACGACGCAGCCACCCAAGTGTCCCAATTTTATACGTTTTTATGCTACTTTGCTATAGGGAGTTGTCAAGCTTTCTATACAGAATACATATCACTTCTATTATAATGAAATGTAAGGGATTTATCAATCTGTAAAAAAAAATTGGTTTAATAGATTATATATTGATGCTGATTTAATTGAAAAGGAGATTATATAATCTAGTGGAAAACTGATTAGTAGCTAGGACCCTTGTAGGATTTATCTATAGCTTTTCTAAAACTTATATGACCAGAGTATATAATTCGAACAATAATAGGGGTGCCTGGGTGGCTCAGTCCTTAGGCATCTGTCTTTGGCTCAGGTCATGATCCAAGGGTCCTGGGACTGAGCTCCACATTGGGCTGCCTACTCATCGAGAAGCCTGCTTCTCCTCTCCCACTCCCCCTGCTTGTGTTCCTGCTCTCGCTCTTGCTCTGTCAAATAAATAAAATCTTCCGAAATATTATATATTTGTTGGGACGCCTGGGTGGCTCAGTTGGTTGGACAACTGCTTTCAGCTCAGGTCATGATCCCGGAGTCCCAGGAGCGAGTCCCGCATCGGGCTCCCACCTCCACAGGGAGTCTGCTTCTCCCTCTGACCTTCTCCTCGTTCATGCTCTCTCTCACTGCCTCTCTTTCAAATAAATAAATAAAATCTTTTTTTTAATTATATATTTTTTGAATTATAAATAATTTAACAATCTGTGCTTTTGAGTTCAAATTATATTCTCATTTTTTTCTAACTTTTTATGTTCAAAATGTATTTAAATAGATTGAGGGTGGAGTTTAATCTCCTAAAAAAATAACAAGCTTCATGGGCGCCTGGGTGGCTCAGTCATTATGCGTCTGCCTTTGCTCAGGTCATGATCCCAGGGTCCTGGGATTGAGCCCAACATTGGGCTCCCCACTCAGCGGGAAGCCTGCTTCTCCCTCTCCCACACCCTTGCTTGTGTTCCCTCTCTCGCTGTGTCTCTATCAAATAAGTAAATAAAATCTTTAAAAACAAAAAAAGAAAAAAATAATAGAAAAATTACTTGCTTCAAGTAATAATAGAGATACAAGTTATAAATTGAAAAAGCTACAGAACAAAATTTGAAGTTGACACTAATGGGAACTGTATTTTTAATACAATAACACCATTAGATAAAACAATGTTAAACATAAAGATATAAATATATTACTTAAATACATTTTATTAGCAACATTTAGAAATAAAAACAAATGACAAGTTTCAAAGAAGGAGAAGTTTCAAAAAATGGATGAGTCATTTATAGACACACAGAAGGTAAATTTCTATACTAATTATGAAATACTTTCATGGATAATGTTGGATTTTTTTCCTACATGTTTTAATCTGTTTGGAATCATAAATAGAAAAAGAAGAGAAAAAGCCAAGATTTATTTGCAGGAATATTAAAGCTGAATAGAATAGCCACTGCAATAAGATGAGCTTCATGGGGTGAAAGAAAGGGGATACCTCACTCACATAAAGTGAGTTGCTGGATTTTAAAAGGCTGCAATGCCTTTTTTTTTTTTTTTTTTTTTTACTACATAACTGTTCATTTGTGTTCCTAAAGACAGAAATATACTGAATTTAATTATTCAAGATTAAGTTAATTGGATCGGCATAAGTAAGGTACATGTCGTACTTCAGTGTTACATTTCTTTCATATATTATATACCCTCTATTAATGTTTGTTTATCTCATTTTGAGTATCTAAGGTATAAACAGCAGATCATGGATTTCACACCCCTGTCTGAGGTTCTTTCTGACCCCAGGCTCTATACACAAGATACCTGAATGCTCTTCCCTTTGCTCTTTATCTCGTTAATTCCTACTTTGGGTCTCACTTTCAATCTCACTCTCTGTAAGAGCCTATCACTAGAAACACCCCCTCCATTCTAAATTATATATACCTTATACTTTCTCATCTCATAAAACCTTTTGTCCTTTATAGCACTCAATCACATATTATCAATTCTTACTAATATCATTATCTTAATAATGTTAGAAACAAAGAGTAAAAAAATAATAAATGGCTTAAAATAATAAGAACCATAAATAGTAATTTACCAACACAAATTCAAAACCTCCTAAAAAGAAAGCACTTGTGGAACACAGGGTGTTCCTGAAATTAAATCTTTGGAAACGCACCAGCCGGGCTGCCGCGATCACATCATGAATACTCCGGAGCATTAAATCTTCCACTTGAATGAGCCACTTTTCCACAGCACCTCGCGCTGCAGATGTGGAAATGAGGGCAATCAGTTCCACTCGCTCCCCTTCAGAGCTATACATGGCCTTAATGTCCAAATTAGGAAGGAATTCCAACTTAGCAATGCCCTCGAAGCATTTTTTTAAATGAGGCTGAACTCTAAGTGGATCTTTGGTCTCTGACAAAATCTCTAACATTTCATCATTAGATAAGAAGAAAAAACTAGAAAACATGAAAATACAAAATGTTTTAGTTCTCCTTCATCATGTATCAGAAAATGGCTTTAGTTATAGCACAATTAATTACCCATCATACCGAGGGAAGAAAAGCCGTTTTTTTTCAAGATATGCATTAAGCCCTTTCATAATTTTCTCCAAAAGTTCGTTGCAGTTCTGCAGTTTTTCCAATAAACCTGTTAGAGAAGTAGCAGCAAGAACCTAAAAGATACACATTCGTTCAGGTCAGCACTTATATACCAGATATAACTGCAAATCCCAAGCATTAGTCTATTGTATATGTCAAAAATGTTGAAATGTCGAAAGGCTTATGAAAATTGTTGTAAAATATTTTGTCATTTAAAATTATTATAATTCAATAAATCAGAAATAGTCTTAACCAAGGATGCAAGTTACAAATGAGAAGTTATAATTGTCATGCATATTTCATTTCTCATATATTCTTCTGAATGATGTGGGAAAAGTCCATTAGGTTGGTGTGTGGTTTAATTTTCACATTTACAGCTGTCAACTGTGAACAATCTACAGTATAAGTTGGTGAACTATATCCCACAGGTTAAATCTGACTTGCTACTAGTCTTTTTTTTTCAGCTTTATAAGTTACAATTGACAAATAAAAATTGTATTTATTTAAGGTGTACAACTTGATGTTTTGATAGATGAATGCACTCTGCTGCCAGACGAATGAGCTAAGAATTTTTACACTTTTAAAAGGATAAAAAATGAAAAAGAAAAATCACATTTCATGGCACATAAAATGTCACTGTCCAGAAAGTTTTATTATACCACAGACACATCCGTTTAGTAACATACTGTCTCTGGCTGCTTTCTCCCCACAACAGTGGTAGAATTGAGTAGTTGCAAAAAGACTGTATGTCCCACAAAGTCTAAAATATTTACTGCCTGCTCCTTCGCAGAAAAAAGTTGCTGACTTCTGATCTACCAGAAATCGTGTTTCACAAAGGTTCTAAGATCACTGTGTAAGGCAAAATCCTTGGAACTCATAGTTTGAGCATATTATTGACTCTCACTAAGTCCAGCATGGCTAATTTTCATCCAGCATTGAAATAAATTGTTACATTGTAGGTTGAAACCCAGATTTAAAAAGTGAATATATATCTTTCAACTATGAGTACTTTGTGTATGAAAAATACATAGTCTGTCTTTCAACATGAGAACACACTTGACAAGGTGCTATACTCACTAGGAGAGACACGTAGCAAGTGAGGTCAACTGAGAGAACAGCAGATCCTATATTTCTATTGCTCCCAAGCATATAAAGTCATTGAGTAGAATGTCAAGTGAATCACCTATATTCATTCTTCCTCCCTTTCTCTTTCTCTCTGTCCATCCCCTTCCTCTTCTTATTTTAGTTTATTTTACAAGAGAAGAATAGCTGTGAGTATCTATCGCAGTCAAATGAGTTAAATATGCATTTGAGGCAGCTGCACCATTAGAGTTATAAGTAGTGTATTGTATGAATTGAAAAGTAAAATTATCTTAATGCTTTGCACTTTCTTCTATTTTTCTGAACTTTTAAGTTTGTATACAATGAGCAGGTTTTGCTTTTGTAATCAGAAAAAAAGAGTCAGATGCTTTTGAATAACCACAGTTAAAGGTTCCCTTTATTTGTAAGAGAAAATAAAGACTTCACCTTTGGATCTTTTGCACAGAACTTCATGATATCTCTCCAATGTCTGTCTACTGTCTGAAACTGACGCCCTTCTTCTGGCATCTGTTGCATGATATCCTCAGAACAAAATATGGGCTCCAAGTACAGCCACTGAGCTTGTACTTTTAACCATTCATCAATCGTTTCTTGTATTCGAATCAAGCGGTCCTCCCAGGCCTTAATGAAAAGCACACCATACTAAATTCCAGTTATTAAATAAAAGCCATAAATTACAACAAGGAGGAACACCTGGAAGGCTCAGTCAGTTAAGTGTCTGCCTTCAGCCCAAGTCATAATCCTGGGGTCCTGGGATCAAGTTCTACATCAGACTCCTTGATCAGCTGGGAGCCTGTTCCTCCCTCTGCCTGCTACTCCCCCTGCCTATGCTTGCTCTCTCTCTGACAAATAAATAAATAAAATCTTTTTAAAAAATTACAGCATGGAATATTTACTTAAAATTTACTGTTATTTTTAAATCAATGCCAAACAGCTCAAGGTCATTTATGGGTATCACATGGATTTAGAAAAACTCTAGGAAGTCCCAGGTTTTCCTAAGTCATTGGAACTCACCATAGGAAATGACTATAGCTATCTAGACCAATTTCTTTATCTTTAGGGAATGATTCCAAGCCTGAAAATCATCCAGAAAAGTCCTGCTGTACAACAGTGCTTATCAACCCAGGGGCTATTTTGCCTTCCACCCCAAGGGACATTTGACAATGTGTGGAGATATTTTAATTTGTCACAACTGAGGGGTGAAGGTACTACTAATATCTCATGGGTAGAGGCCAGGAACATCGCCAAACTTCCTAACATGTACAAGACAGCCCCCATGACAAAGAATTATTGAGTGCAACATGTTATTAGTACCAGGTTGGGAAATCCGACTCTACATTAACACAACTTTGAGGGGGGCAGGAGGGGGGACAAGGAAACAGGTCCCCTTAGTCTCATAGGTCTTCTAGAATTGACAAGATATTTCACTAGCTGAAGATCATTATACGATTTCTTTTGTTCTTAAATATATGGCCTATATTCTATGTGTCAAGAAATTAGGTCTCTTGTTTTTATTGTTTTAAAAGCTCTTAGAGCTTTTAAATTTTTTCATAAATTCTCTCTTGTTAAATAAGAAAATTCTACAGAAGACATAATATCTTATCAGAAGAAGCAGACCAGCTTGGTTTATGGGAAAATGTGTAGCATTAGGTCCTTTTGAAAGAACACTACTCCATCTTCTCCAAATTACTGAGAGCCAAGGTCTTCTATGGAGAACTATTTATGTTCAAATTAAAACCAGACTACCTCAGTTTGAATCCTAGTTTTGTCAATTATTACCTGGGTAAATGTGGGTAAATTACCTATCTTCCTATGGCTTGGTCCTTATCTCTGAGTACAGAAAACATTGCCCATCTTGAACACCTGTTATGGGGGTTAGATGGTTTAATAAATGTAAAGCCTCTAGAGTAGGGGCTATAAATATCAAGGGAAGCATCCATTTGTTGTCTGTCTTTTCCCCCATTTTATATAGCCCCCAATTAGAATTTTGATACTAGCCATGATGCTATTATTATAATTTGTGTTTGCTTTCTGTATCTACCTATATCAATTATAAGAATATGAAATAATCTTATAGCCTCAAATATAATTTGTTTTTATATCAAGTGGACCATAATTCATTAATTATTCTAAAGGACTCTCAAGCTTGTTGTTTACAAATATAGCTAAAGTATAGTATATAGAACTTCATTACAAGTTACAAGAATGAAACAGTGTCTAGACTATCTAAAGTTAGAATCAGTAGTACCAACTCTTTTCCTTCCAAGTCTATCACTGTCATTGGGGAATTTCTGTGGTTTTTTTTTTTACTCTATTTTACTTTTCCAGTGTTCCAAGATTCATTGTTTATGCATCACACCCAGTACTCCAGACAATATGTGCCCCTCCAAGTTTTTTTCTAATAAAAAATTTGTTCTTTTCAAAATTATTAGAGTTAATGTCTCAGATCTGTTCTATAAGGCTTCACATTAATTTTAAATATCTGTTCCTGTATGTCACCAAATCTATCCAACAAGCTTATTCCCACAAGAATACATACATAATAAGGTAACAATTTTTATAAATGACCAGAAGTTATCATATTTAGCATGCCTTGATCTCTTTTTCAAATGGTTTGATGAAAGGTGAGCCTCTCATTGTCTGAGTTTTTATAATTTGATCATCAAGGAGAGCCTGAATCTCATCCACTGAAGAAAGAATAGAAACTCCAGTATCACGATACGGACTTATGTGAAAAGCAATGTCATCCCAGGTTCCCATCATTGTATGCAGGGCTTTCTCTAATGAAAATTCCTAAAAGGGAGAAAAGGAGAAAGAAGGGGATGGCAAAGAAAAGTCTTATATACTGTATCAACTTGCCCTGGTAAATTCAGTAAGCACTGGATGAATTACACGGTCATTTTCTTAGTATAAGACACTATAACTCTCTTTAGGTTAAAAGGGTTTCTCAAACAGTTTAAAGATTCCTAAGAAAAATAGTGTAATTTAAGAAAAATTCACTTTAAGAAAACTACTACTGTCAGTATTAAAGTAGACACTGGGGTGCCTGGGTGGCTCAGTGGGTTAAAGGCTCTGCCTTTGGCTCAGGGCGAGCTCTCTGCTCGGCGGGGAGCCTCCTTCCCCTCCTCTTTCTCTGCCTGCTTCTCTTCCTACTTGTGATCTCAGTCTTTCAAGTAAATAAATAAAATCTTTATTAGGTAGACACTAGACTAAAATACGTGTTGAACTTTCTGGGAAGTAGCCTTTCTATAAGATATAGTCTGAAGATACTTCCTGTATATTTCAAGAACCCTAGAAAGCCATACTTGTTCTACTAGAATACATACACATCACATGACAAACACACACATTAAAAAGTCAAAGGAGACATTTCTAGTCTGGATTTCCTACGAAGAAGTAGTATAAAAGTATACACTTCATGGGGGGAAAAAAGAGTGGTCTCCCATTGTGTTCCTTCATCTCCTCCCACTACTATCCAGTACTATACACTCAACCCCAGCAAAAACTATGATCATTTGATTAACAAACTCATCACATAAATGACCTTTCAAATAAATGATTTTTGGTTGATCTTCATATTTACCTTGCTTGCACCTGCACTTATCACTTCAAATTTTTCCAAGTATGGTGTAAGGTTTAATTTTAAAATTTTTCTCAGAGTAGTTCCAGAGTCTGGAGTCAAGTCATAGCCTACAATTTCTGATATCTGCTTCCAGTGACGAGGTCTCATTCCTGGGTTGCACAGGATAGAGACAGTAGGGATATAATCCTAAAGGTGAAAATATAAATAATAATGAGTCTCTCTTTTTGACTGTCATGCACACATAGATTTTATAGATAAAGCCTCATTAGTGTAAAGGCTACAGTTCTTGAAATTATTTGACATATTTGATGAGTCCAGTCAAAATCCTGATTAGATTTTAGAGGAGAAGGGAAACTAACAAAATGATTCTAAAGTTCATCTGCATAAATAAACATTTAGAAATAGCCTAGAAAATTTTAAGAGCAAAAAGGAGAGGGGTAAATAATCTATCTGATATCAAACTATATGATTAGACTATGTTAATTAAAACTGTGGTATTATTATAGAAACACAAGTTGTTCTATATATTATATGTAGAAACATGTAACATAATATATAGTTATAAATACACGCATATACACACATAACATAAAAGGGGGAAAAGTCTGCACCAAAATGCCAAAATGTAACTTCTGTTTAGAAGTGAAAATTAACTACCAAGTGAAAATACCTAGTTTATCATTCTTGATACTGACATTAGAACATTTTCTTTATTTTTTAAAGTTCTTTTTATTATTATGTTCAATTAGCCAAAATATGGTAAATCATTAGTTTTTGATATAGTGTTCAATGATTCATTAGTTGTATATAACACCCAGTGCTCATTACAACTCATGCCCTCCTTAATTTTCTTTAAAATCAAGAACAAGATAAACATACCTATTATTACTACTTCTAATGTACACTCTATTGAGTCTCCAAGCCAGTGAAGTAATATAAGCAAATAAAAGTTACAGGGAAGAGAAATTTTAAAAAGCAAAACTACCCAAAGAAAACAAAAATATGAATTCAAAAAGATATATGCACACCATGTTTACTTCAGTATTATTTATAATAGCCAAGACATGGAAACAATCTAAGTGTCTATTCAACTGATGAATGAAAGAGGATGTGGTATACATATAATGGAATATTATTCAGCCATAAAAAAGAATGGGATCAGGGCCCCTGGGTGGCTCAGTCAGTTAAGCCTCCAACTCTTGATTTTGGGTCAGGCCATGATCTCAAGGTTTTGAGATAGAACCTCAAAGCACACTTTGTGCTGGGCATGGAGCATGCTTAGGGTTCTTCTCTCTCTCTTCTCCCTCCGTCCATCCCCCCCAACTCACACAAGTGTGTATACTCTCTCTCTGAAAAAAAAAAAAAGAATAATAAGTCAAGCAGAGAAAGACAACTATCATATGATCTCTCTGATATGAGGAAGTGGTGATGCAACATGGGGGCTTAAGTGGGTAGGAGAAGAATAAATGAAACAAGATGGGATTGGGAGGGAGACAAACCATAAGTGACTCTTAATCTCACAAAACAAACTGAGGGTTGCTGGGGGGAGGGGGTTTGGGAGAAGGGGGTGGGATTATGGACATTGGGGAGGGTATGTGCTTTGGTGAGTGCTGTGAAGTGTGTAAACCTGGTGATTCACAGACCTGTACCCCTGGGGATAAAAATATATGTTTATAAAAAATAAAAAATTAATTAAAAAAAAAAGAATAAGATCATATATTTGCAACATGGATGGACCTAGAGGGTATAATGGGGAAAAAAAACCTGACATTGTTCACAGATTATTGTCTATGTACAATGACTGGATATTAAATTAATATAAGGAAAATTTTTTTAAAATACTGTATATAAGCCATTACTATATATAATTAACAAAAAAGACCAATTTACCATAACAACAATAAAATAAAGTACCTAGGGATAAATTTTGTTTAATATTTTAAAGTTTAGGGGCACCTGGGTGGCTCAGTGGGTTAAGCCTCTGCCTTTGAGTCATTCTCAGGGTCCTGTAATCAAGCCCTGCATTGGGCTCTCTGCTCAGCAGGGAGCCTGCTTCCCCCCCTCCCTCCATCTGCCTCACTGCCTACTTGTGATCTCACTCTGTCAAATAAATAAATAAAATATAATTTTTTTAAAGTTTATTTATATATTTTTTAGTAATCTCTACACCCAACTTGTGGTTCACACCCACAACCCTAAGATCAAGAGTCACATGCTTTTCCAACTGAACCAGCCGGGTGCTCCTACCTAGGAATAAATTATGTGAAAACTGTGCAAAGCTATTTTGGAGAAACCATATAATTTTATTAAAAGATGTTAAAGAAAATCTAAATACCATGATAAAGATAGATTCATTATCATATAAGTGACAAAGGATTATTACTTAGAATATATTATAAAAAAAAATTCCATAAACTAACAATAAAAATTCAGAAACAACCACTAAAACAAAAGTGACAAAAGAGTCAAAGGGCATAAAGAGACATTTCACAGAAGAAGAAACATGAAATGTAAGTACTTTGAGGGATTTTTGTTCATAAGACTACAAGTAGGAAAATCAATGAATTAGGTAACTAAATAATGTAACTAATTACGTAACTAAGCAGTGAAAATAAAGGATGAGTTTTAGAAACATAAGGCTGAGTGAAAAAAATCAAGTCATGTAAGACTACAAATAGATGATATATTTGTATAAATTGTTACATATGAATGTGAGCAAACAAAAGAGAATTACAATTTATGACATACTTATTTTTAAGGGGGTAAAAGGGTTTAAGATAGGGAAGGATTACATAGAGAGAAGCAGGAGTATTGATAATCTTCCGATTTTAAAAAATAGGGAAGGATTCATGCATGTTCATTTTCTTCATAGCTTACAAATATGTAACATATATTCTTCAACTATTAGATAATAAAAATGTATTAACAAAGAGAGACAGAGAAAGAACACTTATCTTTTCCTGTTCCAAGCCCAACAAAATCATACTGATACTTCTGGTCACCTCCTTAGTAAAGCCTTATCTGTTTTCCAAATGACAAAATTAATTGCTCCATGCCCTTTTCTTTCAAAGGATACTGCTATCCTCTACCCATGAATTTCTCACTCTGCCTCCTATTACCAGTTGTTTACAGTCACTTCTCTTGCTACATTGTGTTCTCTCTGAAGGACAAAAGTCAATTCATGTGACCTGTACAACAAAAATACTGAACTAGAAGACTAATTATTAACATTATTATTATTAACTAATGTCAATATCCAAGCCACTAATTATATAAAAAAATTGTAAAAAGACAATTAGATTGAAAAGAAAAACATAAAACTAGCTCTATTTACAGGTTACATGATGCTGTATATAGAAAATTCTAAGGAATTCAGTTTTTAAATTTTTATTTTATTTTTATATTTTACTTATTTATTTGTCAGAGAGAGAGCACAAGGAGGGAGCAGCAGGCAGAGGTAGAAGCAGGCTCCCCACTAAGCAAGGAGCCCAATGCAGGACTCTATCCCAGGACCCTGGGATCATGACATGAGAGGAAGGCAGCCACTTAACTAACTGAGCCACCAAGGTGTCCCTTAATTTTATTTTTAAGTAATCTGGACACCCAAGTGGGGCTCGAACTTACAACCCTGACATCAAGAGTTGCATGCTCCACCGCTTGAGCCAGTCAGGTGCTCCACTATGGAATTCATTTTAAAACCATTAAAACTAATAAATGAATTCAGCAAGGTTGCAGGATACAAGACCAACATATAAAAATCAATTGTACTTCTATAAACTAGCAATAAAAACCCAAAACTGAAAGTAGAGGGGAAAAAATCTCATATATGATAGCATCAAGAAATATAAAATAGGGACGCCTGGGTGGCTCAGTTGGTTAAACCACTGCCTTTGGCTCAGGTCATGATCCCAGGGTCCTGGAATCGAGTCCCGCATTGGGCTCCTTGCTCAGTAGGGAGCCTGCTTCTCTCTCTACCTCTGCCTGCCACTCTGCCTGCTTGGGTGTGCTTGCTCTCTCTCTCTCTGACAAATAAATAAATAAAATCTTTTTAAAAAAGATAAAATAGGAGTAAGTCTAATAAAAGAAATGCTACACTTATAGACTGAAAATTACAAATGATTATTAAAAGAAATTAAAGAAGTCCATCAACAGATGAATGGATGGATAAAGAAGATGCGATATATATATATATATATATATATATATATATATATATATATATGAATATTATGCAGCCATAAAAAATGAAACCTTGCCATTTGCAATGACATTGATGGAACTATAGGGTATAATGCTAAGCAAAGTAAGTCAATCAGAGAAAGAGAATTATCACATGATCTCACTGATACGCAGAATTTGAGAGGCAGGGCAAGGAGTCACGGGGGAAGGGAGGGAAAGATGAAACAAGATGGGACTAGGGACAGAGACAAACCATAAGAGACTCTTAATCTCAGGAAACACACTGAGGATTGCTGGAGGGGATGGGGGTGGGAGGGATGGGGTGGTTGGGTGATGGACATTGGGGAGGGTATATGCTATGGTGAGTACTGTGAATTGTGAATTGTGTAAGACTGATGAATCACAGACCTGTACCCCTAAAAAAAATACATTATATATTAATAAAAATAATTTTAAAATAGAGAAAGTAAAAAAAAAAAAAGAAGAAGAAGACTAAATAAATGTAAAAATACCTCATGCCCAGATACTGGAAGAATTAATATCATTAAGATGGCAGTACTTGCCAAATCTATCTAAAGATTCAATGCAATCCCAGCTTCCCTTTTTTTTTTAAGGTTTAAAACATATTTTAATACGCTGATGCTGCATTATTATTCCATTTCTCAAAAAAATCCCAAAGGTATCAGGGACAAATAAAATCTGATACAAGTAAAAAATGCACAGCATAACTATCTAAGACAGGTACACCTAAGAGTTACTGACCTTCAGCATACAGTAACATTATCCCCAAATTTGTATTAGATCTATCAAGAAGAGCTGTGAACAACAATATCATAGCCACAAAGGGCCCATTCCTGGGTTGTCCTTATCCAAGGAAAAGATGGTGGAAAGATTTTTCTTAAAGATATAATAAATGAAAATCTCTAAGAGATTTCATGTCTTCCTTAGTAATTATTCATGGATTATGCAACCATTTTTTAGATATGACACCAAAAGCACAAACAACAACAAAAAAAATAGATAAATGAGACATCATCAGAATTTAACACTTTTGTGCCTCAAAACACATCATCAGAATAAATGGGAGAAAAAAATTATATATATATATTTTTTAATTTAAATTTTAATTAATTAATTTATTTATTTATTTTGAGAGAGAGAGAACCTGTGCCTGGATGCAAATGGCAGAGGACAGGCAGAGGGAGAAAGAGAATCTTTTTTTTTTTTTTAAGATTTTATTTATTTATTTGACAGAGATCACAAATAGGCAGAGAGGCAGGCAGAGAGATAGGGAGAAGCAGGCCCCCTGCCGAGCAGAGAGTCCAATGTGGGGCTCAATCCCAGGAACCCAAGACCATGACCTGAGCCGAAAGCAGAGGCTCAGCCCACTGAGACACCCAGGTGCCCTGAGAAAGAGAATCTTAAACCAGCTCCATACCCAGCCTGACGCAGGGCTCAATCTCATAACCCTGAGATCATAAACTGAACTGATATTAAGAGTCTGATGCTTAACCAACTGAGCCACCCAGGCGCCCCAGGAGAAAAATTTTTAAATCATAAAGGACTTGTATTTGCAATATACCAAAAAACCCCACAATTTAATAAAGAGAAAAATAACCCAACTTAAAAGTGGACAAAGGATTTAAGCAGATATTTCTGCAAAGGAAATACAAAAATGATCAATAAGCACATGAAAAGATGCTCAATATCTTTACTCATTAGGCAAATATAAATCAAAACCACAATGAGATACCACTTCATACTCATTGAGATGGCTATGCTCAAAAAGACAGACAATAAAAAGTTCTCACAAGGATGTGGACAAATTGGAAACCCCATGCATCGTTGATGGGAATGTAAAATAGTGCAGCCACTTTGGAAAATAGCTTGACAGGAATGCCTGGGTAGCTCAGTCGGAAAATAGCTTGACAGTCCCTCAAAAATTTAAACACAGAATCACCATGTAACCCCACAATTCTACTCCTAAGTATATACCCAAGAGAAGTGAAACATGTCCACACAAAAACTTGCACATGAATATTCTAGTGGCATTATTCACAAGACCTAAAAAGTGAAAATAATGTAAACATCCATCAAGTGATGAATGGATAAATGAAATGTGATATACCCATATAATAGAGTATTATTCATCAAGAAAAAAGAATGAACTATGATATATATTACAACACTGAAGAACTTGAAAACATATGCTAAGTGAAAAAAGCCAGTCCTGAAGGCCATATACAATGATTCCTTTATATGAAATGTCTAGGGTAGATAAATTCAGAGACACAAAGTAGATTAATAGTTGCCATGCTCTGGGAGAAAGAGGAAATGGGGAGTGACTTTTAATAGTTAAGGGCTTGGAACACCTAAGTGGCTCATCTGGCTAAGCATTTGCCTTCAGCTTGGGTCAGCAGGGAGCCTGCTTCTCCCTCTTCCCCCTGCTCGTGCTTGCCTTCTCTCTCTCTCTCTCTCTCTCTCTCTCTCTCAAATAAGTAAAACTGTGTTTTTAAAAAAAATTCTATTTATTTATTTATTTGACAGAGATCACAAGTAGGCAGAAAGGCGGGCAGAGAGAGAGGAAGGGAAGCAGGCTCCCTGCTGATCAAGGGTCCTGGGATGCAGCCCTGAGTCAGGTTCCCTGCTCAACAGAGAGTCCGTTTCTTTCTCTCCCTCTGCCCCCCTCCCTGCTAAGGTGCTCTCTCTCTTGCTCTACCTCTCTCTCTCATATGAATAAAACTATTTTTAAAAAGATTTTTATGTATTTATTATTTATTATTTTTTAAAAGATTATTTATTTATTTATTTATTTGACAGAGATTTATGTGACAGAGATTACAAGTAGGCAGAGAGGCAGGCAGAGAGAGAAAGAGGGGAAGCAGGCTCCTTGCTGCGCAGGAGCCGGATGCGGGGCTCGATCCCAGGACTCCAGGATCATGACCTGAGCCGAAGGCAGAGGCTTTAGCCCACTGAGCCACCCAAGCACCCCTCAAATGAATAGAACGTTTTTAAAAAGAAAGAAAATAGAGAAGATAGAACTTCCCATTTGTTTCATAAGGTCAATATAATCCTAATACCAAAACCTGACAAAGACATTACAAGAAAATTAAGATCAATGTCCTCTCTACTCAAGAATCCTCAATAAAATGTTAACAAATAAAAAAACTATGAAAGTACTAGAAGAAAACATTATCTTGGAATGAGGAAAGCATTTCTAGCTATAATTTAAAATTCAGTACACAAAGGAAAAGAATGGGGGCACCTGACTCAGTTGGTGGGGCATGAAACTCTTGATCTCAGAGTGGTGGGTTCGAGTCCTATATTGTGCATAGGGATTACTTAATTTTTTTTAAAAAGGAAAAATAATGAAAACTACATAAAATAAAAACCTTCCTTTCCCATTAACTATGGAATAATAAATCTAAATTCAAATAAAAACATAAAAAGGCTTCTGCAAGGATGTACCTGGATGGTTCAGTTGGTTAAACATCCAACTTAGTTTCAGTTCAGGTCATTATCTCAGAGTGGTGAGATCGAGCCCTAAGTAGGGCTCTGTCCTCAGCAGGGAGTCTACCTGAAATTCTCTCTCTTCCTTTCCCTCCTCTGTCCCTCCTCCTCTTGCTCATGCTCCCTTTGCTCATGCTCTCTCTCAAACAAAATAAAATTAAATGATAAATAAGTAAATAAATATCTTTTTTTTTAAAGATTTATTTATTTATTTGACAGACAGAGATCACAAGGAGGCAGAGAGGCCGGCAGAAAAAGAGGAGGAAGCAGGCTCCCTGCTGAGCAGAGAGCCGGATGTGGGGCTCGATCCCAGGACCCTGGGATCATGACCTGAGCTGAAGGCAGAGGCTTTAACCCACTGAGCCACCCATGCACCCTAAAAATCTCTTTTTAAAAAAGGCTTCTGTAAGACAAGAGCCATGATAAAGTCAAAAAAACAAATAACAAATATTTGCAAAACACATCATAGACAAAGCTTAGTCTCTCTAATATATATGTTTTACATATAATAATATATATTGTTTTAATACATGTGTGTTTTAATGTCCTAGGAAATTAATACATCATAGAAATATTAACATAATTAATATTAATATAGAAATATAAATAAGATTAATATATATTATATCCTAGAAATCAGTAAGAAAAAAACCAATAATTCAATAGACAGACAATGGTAAGACCCAACAGTTCACAAAGAAATACAAAACATTCTTAAATATATACAAATGTGCTTAATACTTTATGTTATAAGAAAAATGAAAATTCTCTTAGCAGATTAGCAAAAACCCAAGTTTGAGGATATTCTCTTGTTGAGGGTGATGAGACTTTAAATAGGTATAGCCCCTATGTAAGGTCATTTGACCATAGATTTTAACCTGGCATTTACTATTATTCTGGAATTTACCTTGCAGTCACAACTTCACACACACAGGAAATCTAGTACCAATATATAATATTATATAGTTCCAAAGAAAAAAGAGAGAGAGAAAAAGGTAATACAGGATGAGAAAACTCTCAAAGATAAAGTAATCAAAACAAAGGGGGAAAATAATACATACAGTATACTATATTTTATGTAGAAAGATGGAAGAATAAGGATATATATTCACATTGTTATATATGTACCCAAATTCTGGAAGTAGACACATGAAAGTCATAACATTGATAACCTGAGTTATATGGGTGAGAAGCATGGGAAGGAGACTTTCCAGATACAACTTTTCTTATTTTAAGTAGGTCCACACCCAACATGGAGCCCAATACTGAGCTTGAACTTACAACCCTGAGATCAAGACCTAAGCTGAGATCAAGAGTCAGATGCTTAACCAACTGGTGCACACAGGTGCCCCTCAAATATATCGTTTTATATTTTATAAGTCACACAGCTATATTAAGTATTGAAAACTATTTTAAGTGGTTTCTTTAAAAAAAAATTCAGGCAGCTCATGGAATCTCTGAGAGCACTGGGCAAAGACAGGAACAATGCCCCAAATCCCATCCAAGTTTGCACTCTGAACATGCACTTCTCTGCTGCCTAGGGATGCTGGAGGCCTTATTCATTGTCACAAAAACAATTATCCCCTTGTGAATATGACTGAAGCCTGGGAGGCTAAATAGCTTGTCCAAGGTATGCCACTACCAAGCATGGAATTGTGATACAAACCTAAGTGGTGTGACTTCAAAGCTTTCCCAACTAATTGATACCCTTCAGTGTTGCCCTTGGATAGGCTGACTGGTCTGCACTAGTTGTTTTTTACCCTCTATATGGTTGTGGCTAGTCATTCTAGGCTTTGCTATTTGCCATGCATTGTTCTACGAAGGAACTGATTTCATTGACTTTATCAGTAAAGGATGAAGCATGGATTTAGTAATAGATCAAGTTTTCCAGATTCAGCTGGATTTGCTTCCAAATCTTTCTCTTTCTCTCCATTAGCACTGGATGATGTGAACAGCTCCTCCCAGGGCTTTCTAAAATGTCATGAAATGTGTTCGTACCTTAAAAACTTTTATCTGCTCCATTACTGTGGAGCACATAGTAATAGTAGGATTCTCCTTCGGTTCTTCTTCAAGTCTCTCTTCTCCTAGAGATCGCCTTTTTGCTGCCTTTCTTTTTTCTTGTAATTCCTTCTTTTGCTTCATTTGGAAAAATTTCAGTGTCTTAAAAATTTCTCGGGAAAATTCATCCACATCAGCTTCCATACTTTCCCCATTAAGGTCCAAAAACCCTCCATCCATCCACCTGAATTGAAAGACAAAATATTAAACTCAGAAACTTCTGGAACGCAAAGGAGGACTTAGAGATTCTTTAGGCTATGCTCTTCATTTAGGAGAAACAACTATGGGCAAGAGCAATTAGCAGTTTTTCTCAATCACATAGGTAGAGCTGATGGTAGAGAAAAGATCAACACCATCATCTTAGCCATGCTGCATGTGCTAAAATATGTATCAGAGTATAAATGGATGACTAAAAGTAGCCAAATGAAATGCAGATTTGACTTCAGAAATATTAGTCAACTTCAGTAACTGCATAAAAAAGTGAATTAGCTCTGAAAAACCCAAGTGAGACTTTATAAATTAGTAAGGTCAGGTGCTACTTTAGCACCAGTTGGCATTTCTCCTGTAAGACAGTTGGTTCTCTTTCCAATAGACGAACATGTCCTACTTTTAAAAACTTAGCCAACAGCAACATCAAAAAATCACTATACATCTTACAAATCCTTTTACATAACTTGCTTAATTTTTATTACATTACCAGAAATTACCGTTTTTCTGTTCGTTGCCACTTCAGAACAAGATTGAAAAACTTCTGATAGGGCTCAATGTTCACTTTCAATTTATCCAGTTCAGGATACTTTGTCAATTCCCATTTGAAAAGTTCCTCTTCTTTATTAATAAACTGAACTGCTTCCTCAGATTCCTGAATACGTTTCTGTAGTTGCCTTACATCTGTCACATACTGAAAGCAAATAATTTTTTGTCTTAAGAAATATCCAAGTAATGTTATAAAAAAAATAAGATTATATGACACTGCATAGGTTGTATCCTTGCATTTACACTGCAACTTAATTTTTTTAAAGATTTTATTTATTTGAGAGGGAGAGAGAGAGCATGAGCAAGGGGGAGCAGCCTCCCAGCTGAAGAGGGGGACCAATGCAGGACTCGACCCCATAATTCTGGGATCATGGTCTCAGCTGCAGGCAGACACTTAACCGACTGAGCCACCAGTCACCCACACTGCAACTTTAAATATCAACTTTACAACACTACTATGATATGAAGCAAAAGATATGGTTCCATCTATTTTACAGATAGAAAACTAAGTCACAAGAAAGATCACATAAGTAATACAAGTTCCAGGCCTAAGAGTCGGACCCCTCTTTGCCATAATAAGTATGTTTTTCTATATTTTTCAATGTATGCAAAAATATTCAGTATTAATCTACAAGCCTATCAGAGCTATTCTCTTCTGTGTTTATCATACCTGTTGCATGCGGTCCAATTCTGCAAATTCTGTAAATTCTTCCATGCGCCGTGATTCCTTTTCTATTTCCAAAATCAGTTTCTCTCTCTTGGCAATTAGCTCATTTTCCTTTTTATGTTTAGCATTCTCAATGAGCTTTTTAAAAGACAATTTGATCAGGTTAATTATTTTGTTACAAAGGAAACTTAAAAGTCAGAAATTTGAATGCTTTCTATGGTAATAAAAAACACCACAGAAGTAAAAATGAGTACAAAAAATGTAACACTAATATAAAAACACAAAAAAATAATAAACCACCCAGAAAATTTTTCCTAGCTCTCTGAAATGACCTTTTATATTAATTACATACTTTATTTAACAAATGCTGGGATAACAATAGAAGCTACCTCTTACTGAGCACATGCCATGGGTCAGGAACTACCTAATACCTTACTTACATTAGCACTGTAGTTTAGTTTATTAGTTTATTATTATTAGCTTATTATTAGTTATTATTATTAGTTTATTATTATTTTATTACTATTTTATTTTATTAATATTTATTACTATTATTTATTTCTATTTATTATTATTATTATTATTATTATTATTATTATTATTATTACCAGTTCAGAAATGAAGAAATTTAGGCATATAGAAATCAAGAGGCATGTCCAATGTCACAAAGTCAAAAAGCATAAATCTGCACTAGAACTTTGGTTTATCTGACTTGTTTTTTTATTACAATATCATCTCACTTTCCACTTTAGGAGAAGCTGGTTTACACTAGAACTTTCCCAAAATCTAAATTACATTCAATCTGATATAAAATTCTGAATCTGCTACTTCTTTTCTGATAATGGACCAGTTACTTAACTTCTCTGAGACTCACTTTTCTCATCTATGAAATGGGGAAATAGAAACGCCTGGGATTTTTGCAGGTATTATATGAATTACTAACTGCAAAACACTTAAGGCAATGCTTACTATTATTACCAGTCTATAATAGTTCTGACCTCTTTAATGTCTGTCCCACTTCTCACCAGACCCTGTATTAAGCCCAACAGCCTGTTCTTAATCTGCAGGACCATAAACACCAAACTCATATTGACAAATATAATTTTTAAAGATAGATCAAATAAATGTGCTTAAAATGTCAGAAGACAAAAATATATACTGAAAAAGATATTTACCTCATCATTTTCATCAAAGATGGGATTAATTTTCCTAGGCCACATAAGGGTAGCTGAATTTAAAGCTAAGTCTTCTTGAGAAAATAGGAAGACATCTAAAAAGTAACTCATTCGGCGTTTGGATTCCTACAAAAAAAATTCCAGATATAATACACCAGGTAGAAAAACTAAGGCATGGAAAAGAGAGGAACCAAAAATTTCTAATACTCTAAACAACATTTTGGAAACATGTCATGTTTATAAGGACAGAACCAAACTCTCACTACTTGTAATTTATACAATGGTATATGTAAACATCCCAAAAAAGTCTTCTGATAAACTATTAAAATGAAGAGAAATAAAAAATATATAATGTTTTTACTTTATTTTTTTAAGATTTATGTATTTATTTGAGAGGGAGAGAGAGCACACACACACACCTGAGGGGCAGAGGGGCAGTTAGAGAGGGACAGAAATCCTCAAGCTGACTCCCTGCTGTACACAGAGCTTGACTATGCAGAGCTTGATCCCAGGGCCCAGAGAGCCAAAATCAAGAGTCAGCCACTTAACTGACTGAGCCACTCAAGCACTTCAATATACAACATTTTTAAAGTTAAGGTTTTTAAAGAAAAAAGAAATTTCAAAATTAAGAAAAAATCCAGTGATCAATATGAATTTATATATAACAAATTTTATATTATAGTGCAAAGTATAAAATAAATATCCATAAGTCCATAGTGATGTAAATAAGTAATTGAATAAATTAATAAGGGGCGAAGGAGATAAATCTCCATGTAGAAGAATTCCAAATAAATTATGTAGCTACTCTACTCTGGGAGAATGTTAACTTCCCAACTCTGAAGTGTGGGCAGCAAGTAATGACTTCCTTCCAGAGAGGACATTGTGGAAAGAGAGAGAAAAGAGTGGAGAGACCTGATAAATGCTACTTCAGACTGGTGATCAAGGTCAACACCAATAGTGGAAGTCATGGTGATAATATGTACCCTTGATATCATGTGATGAAAATGGCATTTACCTTTGTGATCCTCCTTCAAACCACTACCTCAGTTTACTCATGAGAAAAACATCAGATGAATTCCAAAACAGGGCTACCCTCTGATATACCTGACCCATACTTCTCAACACTACCAAGGTCATTAAAAACAAAACAAAAGAGGGGGAGCCTGGCTGGCTCAGTTGGTAGAGCATGCAACACTTGATCACAGGGTTGTGAGTTCAAGCTCATGTTGGGTGTGAAGGTTACTTAAAAATAAAACAAAACAAAATGTATCTGAGAAACTGTCAGAACCAAGAGGAGACTAAGAAGTCACAATTAGATATAATGCAGCATCTAAGATAGGCTCCTGAAACAGAAAAAGGACATTAAAAACTAAGAAAAACTGAATAACTTGTGGACATTAGTTAATAATGTATTGATACTAGTTTATTAATTGTAACAAATGTACCATACTAATGTAAGATGGTAATAACGAGTAAATTGACTTGGGGGAGGGGCAACAGGGACTATGTAATATAGGAACACTCTGTACCATCTGCTCAATTTTTTTTAAAGATTTCATTTATTTATTTGACAGAGATCACACGTAGGCAGAGAGACAGTTAGAGAGAGAGGAAGGGAAGCAAGCTCCCCACTGAACAGAGAGCCTGATGTGGGACTTGATCCCAGGACCCTGGGATCACGACCTGTGCTGAAGGTAGAGGCTTTAACCCACTGAGCCACCCAGGCGCCCCTGTCTGCTCAGTTTTTATATAAATCTAAAGCTCATCTGAAAAATAAGGTCTATTAATTATTTTATGAGTTAATTATATTTTGGGTGCCTGGGTGGCTCAGTCATTAAGCATCTGCTTTCAACTCAGGTCATGATCCCAGGGTCCTGTGATTGAGTGCCACATGGGACTCCCTGCTTGGCAGGAAGCCTGCTTTTCCCTCTCCCACTCCCCCTGCTTGTGTTCCCTCTCTTACTGTGTCTCTCTCTGTAAAATAAATAAATAAAAACTTTAGAAAAATAAAAAAATAAATATATTTCTGTATTCAGGTAATAAAAAGATTTAAAAATTTAAAGATATCATTTAATATAACATTAAAAGATATTAAGTACCTGAAAATTTATCTTAAAAAGATGTGTACAACCTCTACAGAGGAAATTATAAAATGCTGAGAGATTTAAAGAAGAGGCAAATAAATAAAAGAGATATCATGAATTGGAAGTATATATGTATAAATGTGCCAATTCTTTTTTTTAATGTACCAATTCTATTTAATGCATTCCTAATCAAAATCTTAACAGGATCTATAATGAACTCCTCAAACTCAACACACACAAAACAGACAATCATATCAAAAAATGGGCAGAAGATATGGACAGACACTTCTCCAATGAAGACATATAAATGGCTCTCAGATACATGAAAAAATGTTCATCATCACTAGCCATTAGGAAGATTCAAATTAAAACTACATTGAAATATCACCTTACACCAGTTAGAATGGCCAAAATTAGCAAGACAGGAAACAACATGTGTTGGAAGGGATGTGTAGAAAGGGGAACCCTCTTATACTGTTGGTGGGAATGCAAGTTCGTGCAGCCACTTTGGAGAACAGTGTGGAGATTCCTCAAGAAATTAAAAATAGAACTTCCTTATGACACTGCCATAGCACTACTGGGTATTTACCCCAAAGATACAGATGTAGTGAAAAGAAAGGCCATCTGTACCCCAATGTTTATAACAGCAATGGCCATGGTCGCCAAACTGTGGAAAGAACCAAGATGCCCTTCAACGGACAAAGGGATAAGGAAGATGTGGTCCATATACACTATGGAATATTATGCCTCCATCAGAAAGGATGAATACCCAACTTTTGTAGCAACATGGACGGGACTGGAAGAGATTATGCTGAGTGAAATAAGTCAAGCAGAGAGAGTCAATTATCATATGGTTTCACTTATTTGTGGAGCATAACAAATAGCATGGAGGACATGGGGAGTTAGGAGAAGGGAGTTGGGGGAAATTGGAAGGGGAGGCGAACCATGAGAGACTATGGACTCTGAATAACAATCTGAGGGTTTTGAAGGGGCGGGGGGTGGGAGGTCGGGGTACCAGGTGGTGGGTGTTATAGAGGGCACAGATTGCATGGAGCACTGGGTGTGGTGCAAAAATAATGAATACTGTTATGCTGAAAATAAAAAATAAATTAAAAAAAAAAAAAGTACGGGGTGCCTGGGTGGCTCAGTGGGTTAAAGCCTCTGCCTTCAGCTCAGGTCATGATCCCAGAGTCCTGGGATCGAGCCCCGCATCGGGCTCTCTGCTCAGCAGGGAGCCTGCTTCCTCCTTCTCTCTCTCTGCCTGCCTCTCAGCCTACTTGTAATTTCTGCCTGTCAAATAATAAATAAAATCTTTAAAAAAAATAAAAAATAAAGTACAAAAATAAAATTTTAAAATTTTTTTAAAAAAGAAATTAAACAAGTTACTAGTATGTGTACCATTATCACTCTTGAATTAAGAGTCTGTGAGGGCATTAAAATTTGCAATTTTAAATCACTTTAGAGTTGCCAATTAAACTTCATACATTGGGGCAAAATGTAAATAGAATATAGCCTGTTAACAATTATTAATATAATATCAATGCAAATGCAAGCATCAGAATAGTGAATGTTAGCCTTATCCACTTGTGTTGATACATAGTGTTGAATATATGACTTGTCTTTATTATAGTCTCCCAGAAAATTGAATGCATTATTGAGCAACTTAATAAAGAACAAAAGAATAAAAAAAAATCTTAACAGATTTTTGTGGAATGAGAAAACAGATTCTAAAATTTATATTAGAAAGATCCTAATTCTCAAAATTTATTATGTTTTTTTAAAGATTTTATTTATTTGACAGAGAGAGATCACAAGTAGGCAGAGAGGTAGGCAGAGAGAGAGGAGGAAGCAGGCTCCCCGATGAGCAGAGAGCCCGATGCGGGACTCGATCCCAGGACCTTGAGATCCCAGGACCTGAGCCTAAGGCAGTGGCTTAACCTACTGAGCCACTCAGGTGCCCCAAAATTTATTATCAGTTTGAGGCAATCTCAACCCAAATCCCAAAACACTATTTTATGAAATTCGATAAGCTAATTCTAAAATTGATATGAAAATGCTAAGAGTCAAGAACAAGCAAGAAACTTGGTGAGGAAGAATGGGAGGACATGCTTTACCAGGTATCAAGACTTAGTATTGCCAGAATCAGGCCTATAAATCAAGAACAAACTGATGGTTGCCAGAGGGAAAGGGGTGAGGGGAAGGGCCAAATGGGTGTAAGGGATTGGGAGATACAGGCTTCTAGTTATAGAATGAATAAGTCATGGGAGTAATGGGTACAGCACAGGGAATACAGTCAATGATATTGCAGGAGTGTTATATGGTGACAGATGGTAGCTACACTGTGGTGGGTATAGCATAATGTATAGAGATGTTGGATCACCATGTTGTATATCTAAAACTAAAGTAACATTATGTGTCAACTACACTCAAATAAAAAAATAAAAATTAAAAACTAGTGGCTTAAAGGGGGAAAAAGATGTATTATTGCTATTACAATTAAGCTGTTGTAATTAAGTCAGCGTGGTATTGATTCCAGGACAGATAGAAAGGCCAATGGAACAGAAAAGAGTGTCTTAAATTAGATCTGCATAAATATGGACACTTAATACATGATAGAGGTGGCACTGCAGAGCAGCAGGGAAGGGAAGGTCTCTTTGATAAACATATAATTGCTCATCTATGTGGAAAAATAATTAGGATGGACCTCATGTCATTCACAAAAATAAGATTCTAGGAAGACTGAAAACCTAAACCTGAAAGGCAAAATTAGACAGGTCTAAAAAAGAATACAAGAAAAAATCATCATGACCCTTGGAAGGGAAAGATTTCTTAAACAAGACACAGAAAGCACTAGGAATAAAAGGAAACATTGGGTGGCTCTGCCAGTTAAGTGTCTGACTTTTGATTTTGGCTCAGGTCATGATCTCGGGGTTGTGAGATCGAGCCCTGCATTGGGCTCCACGCTGGGCATAGAGCCTGCTTAAGATTCTCTCCCTCTCCCTCAGTCCCTCTCCCCCATCTCTCTCCCTCTTTCTCTCCCTCTCTCTCTCTCTTTCTCTAAAAAGAAGGGGGGAAACTCCTCCATTTCTCCACCATGGTGGATCAAGGTGAAAAGGAGAACCCCATGTGGGAATTTTGCATCTGCAAACTTTGCTTCAACATCTATGTTGGGGAGAGTAGAGACAGACTGACCTGGGCAGCCAAGATGCTGGAGCATCTCACAGGCCAGACCCATGTGTTCTCCAAAGCTAGATACATTATTAGATCTTTCCGTGTCAGGAGAAATGAAAAGACTGCCTTGCCATCCACTGCACAGTCCGTGGGGCAAAGGCAGAAGAAATCCTGGAGAAATGTCTAAAGGTGTGAGAGTATGAGTCAAGAAAAAAATAACTTCTCTGATATTGGAAACCTTGGCTTTGTGTCCAGGAGCACATCAATCTGGGGATCAAATATGACTCAAGCATTGGTATCTATGGCGTGGTCTTCTATGTGGTACTAGGTAGACCAGGTTTCGGTATTGCAGATAAGAAGCACAGGACAGGCTGCACTGGGGCCAAACACAGAATTAGGAAAGAGGAGGCCATGTGCTGGTTCAAGCAGAAGTATGATGGGATCATCCTTCCTGGCAAATAAATTCCCATTTCAATCCAAAAGGCCAATAAAAACTTTTGAGTGAGAAAAATAAAAAATAAAAAAGAGGGGGGGAACATTATTCCATTTAACTGCATTAAAATAAAGGATTTCTCTTCATCAAAAAACACCACTAAAAAGTTAAAATAAGGGATGCCTGGGTGGCTCAGTTGGTTAAGCAGCTGCCTTCGGCTCAGGTCATGATCCCAGCGTCCTGGGATCGAGTCCCGCATCGGGCTCCTTGCTCCGCAGGGAGCCTGCTTCTCCCTCTGACTCTGCCTTCCACTCTGTCTGCCTGTGCTCGCTCGCGCTTGCTCGCTCTCTGACAAATAAATAAATAAAATCTTAAAAAAAAAAAAGTTAAAATAAATCAAAGTAAAAAAAAATGATGCTTACTAATAACATCTTCAAAACTACTACACTGAGCAGCACACTTAAAAAATTTTGTGTATACTTGATCATAATTAAACAAACAAAACAAAAACAAACAAACAAAGCCTCTTACAAATCAATAGAAAAAGAGGGCACCTGGGTTGTTCAGTTAGTGATTACCTTCAGCTCTGGTCATAATCCCAGGGTCCTATAATTGAGCCCTGTGCTGGGATCCCTGCTCAGTGAGGAATCTGCTTCTCCCTCTGCCTCTCCCCGTGCTTGTCTGTCTCTCTCTCAAATAAATAAATAAAACCTTTAAAAAAAGAAAAAACACAAAACCCCAAAGAAAAATAGGTAAAACCATGTAAAGACATTTCACAAAAGAGGAACTCTGAATAGTCAATAAGCATATGAAAAGTTTTAGAAATGAGGAGGAGGTCAATAACTAAGAAAATGACAAGATTGAAAAATTCACCTCAAAAAAAGAGAACAAGAGGCAGTACTAACTGCCAGGAACCTACTCAGTATGGATACAAGTAAGATGTCAGAACCAGAATTCAGAGTAACAATTATAAAGTACTAGCTGGGCTTGGAAAAAAAAAGAAAACAACATAGAAGACAGTAGAGAATCCCGTTCTGAAGAAATTAAAGAACTAAAATCTAATCAAAGTGAAATAAAAAAGGCTACTAATGAAATATAATAAAAAATGGAGGCTTTAACTGCTAGGATACATGAGACAGAAGAGAGAATTAGTGAAATTAGTGATATAGAAGACCAAATGATGGAGAATAAAGAAGCTGAGAAAAAGAGAAATAAACAACTACTGGATCATGAGGAGAGAATTCAAGAGATAAGTGATACCATAAAGCAAAACAATATTAGAATAATTGGGATTCCAGAAGAAGAAGAAAGAGAAGGGGGACAAAAGGTATATTGGAGCAAATTTTAGTTGAGAACGTCCCTAATCTATGGAAGGAAACAGTCCAGGAGGCATTCAAGTCCAGGAGGCACAGAGAACACCCCTCAAAATCAATAAAAATAGGCCAACACCTTAATAGTGAAACTTGCAAATCTCAGAGACAAAGATAAAATCCTGAAAGGAGCTCAGGACAGGAAGCCCATAACCTACAAGAGTACAAACATTAGAATGGAAGCAAACCTATCGACAGAGCAGGCCAGAAAGGACTGGAATGATATATTCAGGGTCCTAAATGAGAAAAATATGTGACCAAGAATACTTTATCAAGCTAGATGTCATTTAAAATAGGAGATTAAAAATATTCCAGGACAAACAGAAACTAAAAGAATTTGTGATCACTAAACCAGACCTGCAAGAAATATTAAAGGGGATCTTTTAAGTGAAAAGAGAGCCAAAAGTAAAATAGACCAGAAAGGAACAGAAACAGTATACAGAAACAGAGACTTTATGGGTAACACAGTGGCACTAAATTCATACCTTTCAATAGTTACTCTGAATGTAAATAGACTAAATGCCCCAGCCAAAAGACAGGGTATCAGACTGGATAAAAAAGCAAGACTGATCTGCTGTCTGCAAGAGACTCATTTCAGACCCAAAGACACCTCCAGATTGAAAGTGAGGGAGTGGAAAACCATTGATCATGCTAATGGATATCAAAAGAAAGCTGAGATAGCAATCCTTATATCAGACAAATAAGATTTTTTTTAAATTCTTTTTTTCTAAAGATTTTATTTATTTATTTGACAGACAGATTACAAGTAAGCAGAGAGGCAGGGTTTTCTCTGAGCAGAGAATCCGAACTCTCCACTGAGCAGAGTCCGATGCAGGGCTTGATCCCAGGATTCTGGGATCATGATCTGAGCCGAAGGCAGAGGCTTAACCCACTGAGCCACCCAGGCGCCCCCAGACAAATAAGATTTTAAACCAAAGACTGTAGACTATTGTCATATGTTACCTTCACCATATAAAAAATATTTTTAAAAAGTATAAGAAAAGTGTTCAAATTCTTTTGTTTCAAGAAAATGCAAATTAGGGTGCCTGGGTGATTCAGTCAGGTAGGCATCTGCCTTCAGCTTGGGTCATGATACCAGGGTCCTGGGATCAAGCCCCACGTTCAACTCCCTGTTCAGCGGGGAACCTGCTTCTCCCTCTCCCACTGCTGCTCCCACTGCTTGTGCTCTCTCTATTGCTGTCAAATTAAATAAAATCTTAAAAAAAAAAAAAAGAAAATGCAAATTAAAAATACAATGATTTCCACCCAACAGAACAGAATTTTTTTTTCTTTTTTAAATTCCAATTAGTTAGTATACAATATAATATAGTTTCAGGTGTATAATATACTAATTCAGTAATTCCATACATCACCCTGTGCTCATCACAACAAGTGCACTCCTTAATCCCCATTACCTATTTCACTCACCCCTCCCCACTCACCTCCCCCCTTGGTAACCATCAGTTTGTTCTCTATAGTTAAGAGAACAGCCTAGCAAATTTAAAATATCTCATAACAGGAAGCATAAGTAAGGGTGTAAAATAATAAGACTCTTAGGCACTGCTGATAGGAGTATAAAATTGGAACTACTTTAGAAAAGAGTTTTGCCGGGCACCTGGGTGGCTCAGTGGGTTAAAGCCGCTGCCTTCGGCTCAGGTCATGGTCTCAGGGTCCTGGGATCGAGTCCCACATCAGGCTCTCTGCTCAGCAGGGAGCCTGCTTCTCTCTCTCTCTCTCTCTCTCTCTCTCTGCCTGCCTCTCCATCTACTTGTGATCTCTCTCTGTCAAATAAATAAATAAAATCTTAAAAAAAAAAAAAAGAAACTAGAAACAGGAAAAAAAAAAGAAAAGAGTTTTGCCTTAGCAAGTAAATGGGAAAGTAAATACATGTTATAATGCCTGGGAGAAATGCATGAATATATATATACCAGGATACAGGTACAGAAATGTTCCCAGCAGCATTGCTATTAATAGCAAATATCCAGAACAATAAAACTAAAATAACAAATCATTACATGGTTATATAATAGTGAATGTAAGAAAGCAATGAAAATTAAGTTAAGAAACAAGGGCATTACTAACATACTGTTGACAAGATTCAAAAGAATAGAAACAGTATGACTATTTATATAACGATCTAAATGAGATAAAAATTAGTTATATTGATTAGGAATGCATATTTAAATGGTAAAACTCTACAGAAATGCAAGGAAGCGATTACTATAAAAGTCAGGATAGTGTTCACATCTAGGAAAAAGAGGAGACTGTGATGAGCTTCTAATGTGTTGGCAAGATTCTATTTCTTCCCTGGGTGATAATTATGCAGTGTTTATAACATTTTAAATTACACAGTTTATGTTTTATGCAATTTGGGGTAGGTGTGTTATGTTTCATATTTTAAACAAAGAATTATAGTACAACATAAGTGAATGGATATATAATCTTGTGCTGGGGAAGGCATAAGCATACCAATAAAGGCAGAAATCACAGAAGAAGGAAAAAATTTTTAAGACCATCTTGTTTGAGGATGAACACATAGTTGGTGAGACTAAGGAATAAAAATGTGTGATTACTGTAGAAACCAAGGGGAGACCTCTAGGGGAGAGAGAGAGAAACAGTTATGATCAGAAGGTCACATACAGAGGGATTCAGGGGTACAGGCAATAGCCTATTTCTTACCTTCAGTTATGGCAATATAAGTGGGCACTTTAAAACTTATGTGTTTTTATGTTTTACACAATTTCAATATGTTTATCATATTTTGAAATAAAAAGAAACTAATTTAAAATATGTAAATTTAAAATATGTAAATCAAAAGATTCTTACCTTGATCCGTAAAACCAACTCTTGAATCCCTGTAGTCCGGGCTTTTTCTACATAAGATATCAGATCCATCATCTCTTCTGTTGTCTCAGGGACTTTTAATGCATGCTCTTTAATTGCTTCAAATTCACTGCAAATACTGACATAATACTCTGCTTTACTATGGTTATGGTAATTAATACTATATTATACTCAATACTTTTCATGTGGAAGTTATATTATATTAAATTTTTTTCTGCTGATCTCTTTAACTCTCTTGAATACCCAGTTAAGTAAGCAGTATGAGACAGAGCATACTTAGGAATGCCTTTCTGATTCCAAAGCACAGGATTTCCTCACATTGCTTCTGGGAAAATAAACATACTAGCTAATATTGATTGAGTACCATGTTCTTTACAGAAGTTACAAACTAAGATTCTTTGGGAACCAGACAGGCAACAAATAAGTTAAATGAGGTGGATGATGAGTTGCTTGTGCAGTGGATGAACCAACCAAAGGACACATTCCCTGCGTAAAACAAAAACTGCTTCTCAGCTCCATTTACCACTGAAGGCTCAACATGGCATGGTCTTCCCACACTTTCAAGAAAAGTGAAAAGTAAAAGATCTGGAGTGTGTGTGTGTGTGTGTGTGTGTGTAAAATCTTCTAATTTTGAAAGGTTGATAGCCAACTGAAAGTGTGTCTGAACAAAATGAAACACAGCATGAGACAAATAAAACTATTTGCAAGACCTATTCAGACAGCAGGCCACGGGTTTGTGAATCTGGTAGGCACTGCTGTCTCTATTTTATAGGTGACAAAAATAAGCTCAGTGACACAAGTAAATACTGGGGTCAGGAACAATCCCTGATCTTCCCAATATCATTGGAAGTCTATAGGTCCTCCATTTTCATGCAACCTGTATCCAAACACTGGTTTATTTCAATTTCTTTTTTTTTTTTTAATAATTCCGGGTTGCCTCAAAACAACTCTCACATAGTATCAAGCAAAAACCAGACTATTGAAACTACAAAGGAAACTTCTTAGGAGGCAGCTATGAGGGGCATCTGGGTGGCTCAGTCGGTTAAACGTCTGCCTTCAGCTCAGGTCATGATCCCAGGGTCCTGGATCAAGTCCCATATTAGGCTCCCAGCTTGGTGGGGAGTCTGCTTCTCCCTCTGCCCCTCCCCACCACTCATGCTCTCTCTCTCATTCTCTCTCTTGCAAAACTAAATAAAAATTTTTTTAAAAAGGAAGCTGCTATGAAGAGAAAGTTGTAAGTACTTATATTTTCATCTTTTTAAAAAATTTTTTTAAGTTAGTTTATTTATTTATTCATCCATTCATTCATTTTAAGTACACCCAATGTGGGGATCAAACTCACAACCCCAAGATGAAGAGTTGCATGCTCTTCCAACTGAGCCAGCCAGATGCCTCTTATAGTTTAAACAAGAGTTATATTAGTAAAATATTTCTTTTAGCCCTATAATTCTGAGTTTACCAATTACTTCTACTTACCTTTCATTTTCTTTTCTATGTTTTGAAGCTATGTCATTTAATAATATGTTTGCAAAGGTTTTCGCTTTGTTTGTTAGGCCTATCTTCAAATCTTCACAATCCAAACGCACCATAGGGAAATGAACCCACTGAGGCAAAAGCATTATTTCTGAGGCAAGACTGAAAAATCTTTCTATAAACTTAAAATTAAAAAAAAAAACATTTAAAATTCAGATCCAAGTATATTACTTGCACAGCTAAAAACCTTCAAAGCAAAGTACAAACTCTTGAGCAAATATCCCCTAAAATTGTCCCACATGGCTCCAACTTACATTTCCAACTTCATATTCTAAATCTGTCATGTGTTGCATTTCTGTGTTACCTGTTCTACAGCTGTTTTTGGTTCATTTGATAGTCTCTGAACACCCCTAAACCCTTTTGGTCTTTGTTCATGTTGCAGTCCCTCTCTTCTCCACCTATAAACATTTACTTCAAGGGGCGCCTGGGTGGCTCAGTGGGTTAAAGCCTCTGCCTTCGGCTCAGGTCATGATCCCAGGGTCCTGGGATCGAGCCCCGCAAAAAGCCTCTGCCTTCGGCTCAGGTCATGATCCCAGGGTCCTGGGATCGAGCCCCGCGTCGGGCTCTCTGCTCCGCGGGGAGCCTGCTTCCTCCTCTCTCTCACTCTCTGCCTGCCTCTCTGCCTACTTGTGATCTCTGTCTGTCAAATAAATAAATAAAATCTTTAAAAAAAAAAAACATTTACTTCAAAACCCAGCTCACTTTTCACTTCTTCAAGAAACCTTTACCAATCCAGGTTGCCTGGGTGGCTCAGCGGGTTAAAGCCCCTGCCTTCAGCTTAGGTCATGATCCCAGAGTCCTGGGATCGAGCCCCAAATCGGGCTCTCTGCTCGGTGGGGAGCCTGCTTCCCCCTTTCTCTCTCTGCCTGCCTCTCTACCTACTTGTGGTCTCTCTTCCGTCAAAATAAATAAACAGAAAATCTTTAAAAAAAAAGAAAGAAAGAAAGAAAGAAACCTTCACCAATCTTCCAAAACAATCATTCCCTCGTCTTTGCTTCCACGACACTTTGTTCACATTTCCATTCAAGTACTTATCTCCACATATCATCTTTGTTACTCCTATGTCTGGCTTCTAGGACAAATTAAAGCTCCTGAAGACAATGTGTATGTATTATTTATCTTTATGCCACCAAAATCTTGCTAGGTGTCTGAATATAATTGCTGAAGCAATAAATGAATAAATAAATCACTAAAGAAATTATTTGGTGTGGCTATCAGACACATGAAAAATGTTCATCATCACTAGCCATCAGGGAGATTCAAATTAAAACCACATTGAGATACCACCTTACACCAGTTAGAATGGCCAAAATTAGCAAGACAGGAAACAACATGTGTTGGATTGGAGAGAATGTGGAGAAAGGGGAACCCTCTTACACTGTTGGTGGGAATGCAAGTTGGTACAGCCTCTTTGGAGAACAGTGTTGAGACTCCTCAAGATGTATAAAGAACTTATCAAACACAACACCCAAAGAACAAATAATCCAATCAAGAAGATACAGATGTAGTGAAAAGAAAGGCCATCTGTACCCCAATGTTTATAGCAGCAATGGCCATAGTCGCCAAACTGTGGAAAGAACCAAGATGCCCTTCAACGGACAAAGGGATAAGGAAGATGTGGTCCATATATGCTATGGAGTATTATGCCTCCATCAGAAAGGATGAATACCCAACTTTTGTAGCAACATGGACGGGACTGGAAGAGATTATGCTGAGTGAAATAAGTCAAGCAGAGAGAGTCAATTATCATATGGTTTCACTTATTTGTGGAGCATAACAAATAGCATGGAGGACATGGGGAGATAGAGAGGAGAAGGGAGTTGGGGGAAATTGGAAGGGGAGGTGAACCATGAGAGACTATGGACTCTGAAAAACAATCTGAGAGTTTTGAAGGGGCAGGGAGCAGGAGTTTGGGGGAGCCAGGTGGTGGGTATTAAGGAGGGCACGTATTGCATGGAGCACTGGGTGTGGTGCAAAAACAATAAATTCTGTTATGCTGAAAAGAAATGTTTTAAAAAATGCAAACAAAAAAAAGAAATTATTTGGTGAGCATATAAGCTTAATAAAATCATATTCTGAGTAAGAAATTCCAATAACTTTAATTGGAGCATTTACTTTCCAGGAAAAAAAAACCTAATTAAAAAAAAGAAAGTATAAAAATAAATAAATAAAAATTAAAAAAGAAAGTCAAAGGCATTAATGAAAAATAGAATTACCACTTACTTCTGTGTATTCATCAAAAGTATGATCTTCCGCCTGAAAAGTCTCTATCATCTTATCTGCAGTTCCATCAAGAAGCCAATTGTATTTTTCAACTGAAAATTAATAACCTAATTTAAATTCAATAATAAGACCCATTCAAAATAAAGTGCTTTTTGATATGATTATGGAAAGAAGCAGACTATTTAATCCAATATTATTAATGGAGAATGAAATGTATTAATAGGGAGAGAATAAAATAAACTTAACTGGAAAACCAGGTTAAATATGGCATTTTAAAATAAAGATAATAGTGTATGCATTGATCTTACAATAACTTAGAGGTTCAGATAAGCCAATTAATAGAAGATTTTGATTAAGAAAATGTCAAATAACTATCTTGACCCATACACACTTAAAGAGACTGTAGAACGAGCTGCAGTCTCTTCAAAACTATTCTTCAAAATTATCTTAATTTAAACCTTGATTTAGCTTTCTCCTTATTCCAGCATCTCTTCTATCTGCTTTTTTGCTTTATTACTCTGATCTTGTTAACATTCACCCTTTGGATTAAACAACAGAATTCAAGTTTGATTCTGCCAAAAGCCATGCCAATGCTGACTTCTGGCTCTTCTTACTTTTTTCATGACATCCCCAGACAACCAAATAGCTAATTTCCACCAAAAATAAAAGTGGTATTCTTTTATAAGAGGTGTAATATTACATATATGATATATACCGTATGTCTCATAATGTTTTCTTGCGCCTTCTAAGTTATGATGTATTGCCAACTTCAGTGTAGTAAGAGCCCATTCTAACACATGTTCAGGAAGTTGTGTATCAAGATTTACAGTTGGTGAAGTTCCTGATAGCCAAGAAGGAACTGTTTGGACATTCTAACAAAAATTAAAATGACAGTTTATGAAATAAATATCTATTCAATTTGTCTAGACATCGATCTTATACAATATTTTTAAACATTCTGTTCAGATTTCAGTGGTCCAAAAAAAGATAACCTAATGCAAAATCATGATTTAAAATTGTATAGTTTGAGGCACCTGGCTCAGTCGATTGAGCGTGCAACTCTTGATCTCAGGGGTGGGGAGTTTGAGCCCCATGTTGGGTGTAGAGATTACTTAAAAATAAAATCTTAAAAGTAATAAAATAAAATAATATAAAAACTTGAGTTAGTTTCCCATCATTCAACAAGTACTTATTGAATTACTATAATGTCTAAGTGATTCTACTAGAAAGTAGAGAAAACAAACATGAGAAGGATCTAGTCCTTAAGAAGCTCACAACTATGTAGGGAAGATGGAATGGGCACATAAATATCAATTCCTAATGGTAATAAAAGTTCTAAAAATAATAATAAAAAAATAAAAGTTCTAAGAAGGAAAACAACATTTTTAGTCAGGGAACTTTACCAAAGAGAAAGCACTTTCTAATTTAAAATTACTTAAAGGATGGAAATAAAACAGTTGTAATATTTTATGCACATGTTCACTTTATGGTTTCAACATCATTTAAAATTTTGAAAGAGACCCATATAAAGAAACCAAGTGCATAAGGATGGCAGAATACCTGTAGAGCTTCAGTTATCCGCTCTACCAAACCCAAAACAACATCTTCCAAATCTTGAAAGGTAGGATAAAATTCCATTTTATCATCATCAAATGTTAGTTCCATCTTAAATATTGGCAGCCCACGTTGATCTTCTTGGTCAAAGAGTTTCACAAATCCTTCTACAGTTCTCTTTAAGAAATCCTTTAGCTGCATGATATCATAAATCATTACTTTAGAATGTACAAATCCAACCTTTAGTTCAAAATCAGTGAGCTATTCTCTACAATTAAGCTATTCTATCAGTCCATTAAGTCCTCAAAATTTTCTTCATTCAGAACAATATGTTCCTAATAAGTTGTCTAAAATAATAAATAGAATAATATATACAAACTTTAATTTTTTTTTGAATAGCAACGATCTTAATATGGCAACTAGAATTTCCCACATTCTTTAGTCATTCTTTCCCTGACACAGAAAACATTTCAGAAAACTAAACAGCATGGTGAAGACTAATGGGAGGAGAGGCTGGACACCTGAGGGTGAGGATGTTATGAAGGGACATGCACATGAGGTGAGGGACAGTGGTATGCTAGTTATCTCCTAGTGTCAACTATTAAATATCCAAAACTTCTATGAGCCAGTTACTAAACCTTGGATGACTAAAAATCACCATGGTGGGAATATTTACACCAGGAAATTGGCAAACACTACAAATTAGGACTTTTCTTCCCAGCCTCAACACCAGATTTCCAGCACATCACTAGGTGAGGGTGAAGCTACTGGAACTTCAAAATGTGCACAGTAAGTTACCAAAGGATAAATAATGTATTCTTTTTTTTTTTTTAAGATTTTATTTTAGAGAGATGGTTGGGAGGGGCAAAGGTAGAGAGAATCTCAAGCAGACTCCCCACTGAATGCAGAGTTGGACCAGAGCTCCATCTCACAACCCTGAGATCATGACTTGAGTTGAAACCCAGCATAGAATGCTCAACTGACTAATCCACCCAGATGCCCCCAAATAATGTATTCTTATGTAGAAACCAGCTATTGGAAATTTAGCCAAGCAAATAAATACAGGTTTAAAACCATCTTCAAAATGTTCTTCATCTCTACTTCTTATCAAATAATTATAGTTCTCTGAAGAGGATAAAGGTAAAAAGGAAATATTGTATATTAATTACAGGGTTATATACTAGATATTAAATATGTCCTTTTAAGGGTATATTGAAAAATTTATGGAATCTTTGGAGATATTTTCTAAAAGGGAAAGGTTTTTTTTTAAAGATTTTATTTATTTATTTGACAGTGAGAGAGATCACAAGTAGGCAGAGAGGCAGGCTGAAAGAGAGGCGGGGAAGCAGGCTCCCTGATGAGCAGAAAGCCCAATGCGGGACTTGATCTCAGGACCCTGAGATCATGACCTGAGTCGAAGGCAGAGGCTTTAACCCACTACGCCACCCAGGTGCCCCTAAAAAGGAAAGTTTTTATTCAAAATTATTATTTTTTAATTTTTTATTTTTTATAAACATATATTTTTTATCCCCAGGGGTACAGGTCTGTGAATCACCAGGTTTACACACTTCACAGCACTCACCAAAGCACATACCCTCCCCAACGTCCATAATCCCACCCCCTTCTCCCAAACCCCCTCCCCCCAGCAACCCTCAGTTTGTTTTGTGGGGAGACAAACCATAAGTGACTCTTAATCTCACAAAATTATTTTTTTAAACTGTATTCCCACAATGGTAAAAATTTAAGAAGCCCATAAATATAAAATTAATATAAATTAATATTTTCTTTAAAGATGATCAATTCCATTTCAAGTCAAGATTTTACTAAGGAAAAAATGAGAATCAACCAACTTGTGATTTCATATGTTCAAAAATGTATTAGGGTAGTTCTTTGTTAATATTCTCCAATAAAGCTGTGGATAATAGTTCATAGACTTTCAGCATGAGCCCAGTAATCATTTATAATATTGACACATACTTCTAGATTTTCTTTTCATTTTAGATTGCTTCAGATATTGCTTCAAAAATGAAGTATTTTTATGCTAAACTAATTTAAATTAAAATCATGGTAAAAAATTTTTCTTACTTTATTTCAAAATAATTACCTAGCATTATGTCTAAATAGAATCTTATTTAAAATAATAAACTAAAACATCAGTTTTAAATTCAACACCCCAAAAATGAATGATCCAATTAAGAAATGAGCAGAAGACAAAGACATTTTTCCAAAGAAGACATAATGAAAATATGCTCAACATCAAGGATCATCAGAGAAATACAAATCAAAACTACAATGAGGTATCACCTCACACCTGTCAGAATGGCTAAAATCAAGAACATAAGAAACAACAGCTGTTGGGGAGGATGTGGAGAAAGGGGAATCATGCACTGTTGGTGGAAATACAAACTGGTGCAACCACTGTGGAAAACAGTATGGGGGTTCCTCAGAAAGTTAAAAATAGAACTACCCTACAATGCAGCAATTGCACTATGAGGCATTTATTCAAAGAATTAAAAAATACTAATTTAAAGGGATACATGCACTCTGATGTTTATAATAGCATTGTCTACAACAGTTAAATTATGGAAGCAGCCCAAGTGTCCATAAACAGATAAAAGGATAAAGACAATATGGTGTATGTATGTGTATGTATATGCATGCATGTATATATAGTGGAATATATACATGATAGAATATCACTCAGCCATAAAAAAGAATGAAATCCTGCCATTTGCAATGACCTGGATGGAGCTAGAGAGTATAATGCTAAGTGAAATAAGTCAGTCAGAGAAACACAGATATCAGATACCATACAATTTAACTCATCTGTAGAATTTAAGAAAAAAAAACAAATGAGCAAAGGGGGGTAAAAAGAGAGGCAAACCAAGAAACAGACTCTTAACTATAAAGAACAAACTGATGGTTGCCAGAGGGGAGGGGCGTGGAAGAATGGATTAAATAGGTGATGGGGATTAAGGAGGGCACTTGGCAGGATGAGCACTGGGTGATGTATGGAAGTGTCGAATCATTATATTGTACATCTGAAACTAATACAATACTGTATATTAACTAACTGGAATTTAAATAAAAACTTAACAAATAATAAAGTAAAATAACAAACTAATCTAATTAACATTATTATTTCAGATGTATAGAACAAATTTACCTGATTTGACATAAGTGTGGAAACACAGTTATAGAATGCATCCAATTTTTCAGGTTTGATGGCATCTAGAGTTTCCTTCTTGGTAAAAAGACTTATAACCTTTGGATACCATGTGCTCATTATTTTCTCTTCTGCCTTTCTAGCTTGTATTGATAGATCATTTTTCAGTGATTCACAATCAATTGGCCCTTTAGCTCTATTTATGAGAAAAGTAAAAATGATTTAAAGCAAATGATAAATATTGGTCTTCATATACAATTCTTTAAAAATAAGATAACATTTTTTAATCTAAAGAAAATTTCACAAGACTTAACAGTTTTAAAATGTATACAGTCAAAATGTAAAGACTCAAGTAGGAGACATTCAAATCTTAAATGTTAATTAATAAATAGGAGATTTTACCTAATCCCCGTTAAATCTAGCAAAACTGAATTGGAAAACGTCGTGTAACCAAGATCCAGCAATATTTTCATAGTTGGATGAACAATGTGCAAATTAGCTGATATTTGATTTCTTGTCTGCACATAGCTGGAATGCCAAGGATTAGAATAATCCAGTCCTCTGGAAAAGCAAAACACCATATCAAACAGGATTCAAACAGGCTCTAAATTTTAGGAAGTAAAATTATGACATGGAATTAGTATAAAGCAAGAGAAGATGAAAATATGGTCAGCAATGGAAGCTTTAGGAGTCATGAATGTAATAAAAATGCATCAAGATCTTGAAAGCACATTATCTTCAGAGAGGACAGAGACCACCTGTCTGATGAGCAGACTGATGAGCCAGGAAGGGAGTGCCCTGCTAACTTCCACTGTGTTCTGGCCCAGTTAGTTACCTTGGGTAGAGATAAATGAACTCAGTTCCTTGGGACTGGAGAAAAGGGATGAAGAAATCTGTCTGGCATACACCAAAGATTACTTAAGGCTAAGTTGACCTAAAGTTTCTGTAAAGGTCCCCCTAATTGTGTAAACAGCAAACAGACAAGTTCAGAGCAAGGATAACTTTAGGGGGAAAAAAAGAACAGTAGTGTTATTTTTTAGATGTATTCAAAATACCTTTGAGCTTCACAGTTCTAGACTTAAACGTAAGATCAGCTTATTTTCAATCTGTTATCAAAACCTAGATGCAATTCTGTTTTTAAAATAACTTACTGGGGCATCTGAGAGTCTCGGTTGAGTCTCCAATTCTTGATTTAGGCTGGGGTCATGATCTTGGGGTTGTGGGAATAATCTGAGCACTGGGCCCCATGCTGGGCAGGGAGTCCTCTTGGGATTCATTCTCTCCCCTCCCCCACCTCTCCCTCTGCTCATGCTCGTGCTCTCTCTCTAAAATAAATAAATCTTTAACTAATAATAATAATTTACTCACTCAGGGGATTTAGGTAAAGGGCCTCCTTCATCTTCAAGCCATTTAACTGGAGGTTTCACAAGAACACTCCTCACTAAAATACATATATGTATTAATATTTATTGAAAACCTTTGCAAGTCCTACTCAAACAAAAGTTTCTAACTTTTGATATTGAAGAATATAGTTTATTGAGCATTAAAATGAGTAGAAGAAAAAATTCCTTTATTTGAAAAAAAATCAAGTGCTTGGTACTAGTTTGGTATTATTTTGGGTGTGAATTCAGATAGAGTAAAGCTTTAAGTTTTGGGGGTTTTTTGCATTCTATCTACTAAAAGGCCACTTAAGAAAATTTATTCCAGGGACACCTGGGTGGCTCAGTCAGTTGAGCATCTGCCTTTGGCTCGGGTCATGATCCCAGGGTCTTTGAATCGAGTCCCTCACAAAGCTCCTTGCTCAGGGGGGAGCGTACTTCTCCCTCTGCCTGCCGCTCCCCCTGCTTGTGTGCTCGCTCTCTCTCTCTCTGACAAATGAGTAAAATCTTAAAAAAAAAAAGAAAAGAAAACCTATTCCAATAAAAATTGCAAATGTTAAATCTCTAATAAACTTCCCTAAATACAGTAATATTTTTAATAATTCTGTAATCAGGGGCGCCTGGGTGGCTCAGTGGGTTAAAGCCGCTGCCTTCAGCTCAGGTCATGGTCTCAGGGTCCTGGGATCGAGCCCCACATCTGGCTCTCTGCTCGGCAGGGAGCCTGCTTCCTCCTCTCTCTCCTGCCCACCTCTCTGACTACTTGTGATCTGTCTGTCAAATAAATAAATAAAAATCTTTTTTAAAAATTTGTAAACAATATAACTATACCCATAAAGATAAAGACAAAAATCAAAAAGTTATTAGCTAATAAGCACATAAAAATTACACAAAGTTCCCTTGAGTTACAAAGATTCTGACCAGATAATAAGCTCAAAATAAAAACTTTTTTTAAAGTAGATTTCATTTTTTTAAAAGGTATCTCTACACCCAACGTGGGGCTTGAACCTACAACCCCAAAATCAAGAGTTGAACACTCTACTGAATGAGTCAACCACGTACCCCTCAAAATAAAACTTTAAATTAAAATAATATCTAAGGGGGCACCTGGGTGGCTCAGTGGGTTAAAGCCTCTGCTTTCGACTCAGGTCATGATCCCAGAGTCCTGGGATCGAGCCCCGCATCGGGCTCTCTACTCAGCAGGGAGCCTGCATCCCCTCTCTCTGCCTGCCTCTCTGCCTACTTGTGATCTCTGTCTGTCAAATAAATAAATAAAAATCTTAAATAATAATAATAATAATAATAATATCTAAGAAATACATATAGCTAAATACATAGATATTCATTATTCATATTTCTACTTTTGAATAGGAGGGGTGGAGAACAAAAGTCAAAGAAGCTTGATGTGTGTTAAATGCTACTTACCCAGATACCTCTTCATGCTGTTTTCAAAGTCACTTGACACCTCACTTATGAGACTATTCATGAGTTCTTCTCTTTCTTTCCCTTCCTTTAAAGACTCAGGTATCAGCATTAACATGTGATCCAGCCATTCCTGCTGAATAGGTACTATAGGACTGCTTTCTACACACTGCTTCATATAAATATAGTTTAACTGAGAATATAATAAGAAAAAATTAAGTGTTCTTTTTTTTAACATCTTAATTTTATTTTTTTTTCAGTGTTCCAAGATTCATGGTGTAGTATTTCAGTGTAACTCCTGAGCTCTGTCTATTCAAGACAACATTTTTTTCAGAATAGAAGTATTCTGATAAAAAATAACATGTTTTCAGAATAAAAACCAATAAAAACCTTTACCCAGGGCGCCTGGGTGGCTCAGTGGGTTAAGCTGCTGCCTTCGGCTCGGGTCATGATCTCAGGGTCCTGGGATGGAGTCCCGCATCGGGCTCTCTGCTCGGCAGGGAGCCTGCTTCCCTCTCTCTCTCTCTCTGCCTGCCTCTCTGCCTACTTGTGATCTCTCTCTGTCAAATAAATAAATAAAATCTTTAAAAAAAAAAAAACCTTTACCCAAAAGTATGACCTATAAAGAAGCCTTTTTTTAAGTGCTCAGTTTATATTTATTGAATGAATAAGAATTAGAAATTGGGAGCAAAGAGTGGGCTAGGGAAGCTGGGTGTGCCCATGTGTTATCCACTCAAACATTGAAATATTTAGCATTAATCCACTAAACAGTCAGAAATTGGCAACTATGAACCCTAGCACAAAGGTACACAATTGATAAAACAATCAAGAATGACAGGAAACAACACAATAAATTATGGGTGAATATTATTAAATATTTTAGAATATTTAATCAAACTGATTATTTTAAAATATTACCAAGGTGGTTCCCCTCCCCAATCTGCATGTTATACTTGAGAAAACTAATCTTGTGATAATCCCTTCACTCAAACCAGGGTTGAAGCCTAAGGTTTTCTGTATTAAAATACATATAAATGCAAATCCATCAGTATCTTAAACATACAATAGAAATGAATTAGGTTGTCTTTAATATTTAAGAGTGTACTCTGAGTTTAACATGCAAGCTTGCTGGGACTTTCTGAATAGGAATACAGTATTATAAAACAAAAAATAAATAATGTCTCATCCAGGGAAAAAATATGACCTTCTTATGGGCAATATGTGTGTGGTTTAAAAGGAGAACAGAATAATGGTTAAGAAAAAAGAAAGAGGAGAAAAGACTATAGGGTGTGGATAAGAACAGAAATGTAACAGCTAAATGAAACCAGAAGAAACAGAGAGGGCCTCCAATACAGCATACCCAAGTGGTGGGGCTAGAACAGAACCAATTTAATCTGGAGGGAGCCATGAGAATAGAGTAAGAACTAACTTGTTACCTTCAGGATAGTGTGAGATAATCACAAAAACAAATTGATTTAGGCAAACCAGAGCCTCAAGCAGGAAAGGACCCTGGTTTCCTGGGGACTGAAGGGAATGGAGAGCCTGGGGTAGTAGAACAAACAGAAGTTCCTAGCCTCAAAGGTTTCAAATAGGGAAATCTAGAGAGTAACAGGAATTAGGAAGAGGAGAAAAGGATTATTTAGAACATTTATGTTGGGCAAAGGGCTCTAAGCAATTTGGACCTCCACTTCTGATGGACATCAACAACACAAGCTGGTGTCCCTGCATTTCATGTCATGTTTCCATGGCTAACCTGTGATGACAACCACTCTGCACCCTGGATGAAAGCAGTCAGGGCTGGAGGAGAGAGCCCTGCCAAGGAAGTGAAGGCAGGGTGGCAAGACTAAAGGTTCTTCCCACTGGACCCTACGTAGTGGCAGCCAAAATGGATTTCTAGCAGGTAACATGTCATATACTTCATAAAAGGGGCTTTGTAAATGAATATAGATGAGGGAACTAGGTACAAAATGCAATCCCTCAGCTTTTCATACTGAAAGAATAAATCATGCTCTCTGGAGCCCTCATGTATAAACTATAAATTCACTGGAAGTCAGGTGTCTGGGCAGGTGTCTGGGCAGGAAAACATTTTGCTCTGGCTTTTCAAAGAAACTATTTTATATTTCTCTTTATTTTTTATGAATTCTTGCCAAATTAATGTTCTCTGTATACTTTCCATTTTCTCAAGGCAAAACAAAGACCCTTTGTTTAATTTATTATTCCTTCATTCAACAAATATTAATTCAATAAATATCCACTCTTCCAGGAAACAAAACAAAGCTCCTGCTCTCTTGGAGAATATATTCTGGTATAATAGCAGCATAATTTTATAAATTCTCCCATAACAATAAGTAATCCAACAAAAATAGACAAGAACAAACAGAAAGATAATATGTAATCTTGGTAAAGTTATTTTAACATGAAAATTTCAGTTTGTCTCAAAATTAATTTAATGTAACCCCAAGAAAAATACCTGCATACATGCTTATAGAACTAGACACACTGAGTCTCAAGTTCATGTGGAAAAATAAACATGTGATAATAGCCAAGAAATTCCTGAGAAAGAATATCTACAAGGGAGAACTAGCCTTAGAAAACATTAAAACATATTATAAAGTCTCTCTAATTAAAACAGTGTGGTACAGGAGCCTGGATAGACAAACTAGTAGGGAAAAAAAGGAAGTCAGGAAATAGGCCCAGTATGTAGGAAAATATAGCATATGACAAATGTGGTATATCAAATCAGCAGAACAAAGATGAAGATTTTAAAAAATACTTCTGGACAACTGGCTAGCCATTTGGAAAAAGAGAAATTTAATTCATATCTTCCACCATACACAAGAGTAAATTCCAAATATATCAGGAATTTTAATTAAATGATAAAAACTACACAAGGACAAAAAAATGGATAAATTCTGCTCTAATTGAAGGTAGAGGAAAACTTACTAGCTATTATTTAAGTTCCAGATACAAAAAAGAAAAAATGACTGACAAATTCTGACTACATAAAAATTAAAATGTTTTCATGGCAAAACAAGTCACAATAAAAATGACCAAAAGACAACTGGCAATCTGGGACAAAATATTTGCAACATATATCTCAAAGTATAAAGAATGTTTAAAAATGTAAGGGATAGATGAAATTTGAGGACATTATGCTCAATGAAATAAGCCAATGACAAAAAAAACAAATATTATATAATTCCACTTATATGAGGTATCTAGGGTAGTTTGATTCATAGAAACAGACAATAGAATGGTAGTTGCCAGGGCCTGAGGGAAGAGAGAAATGTGGAGTTGTTTAGTGAGTACAAAGTTTCACTTTTACAAGAGGAAAGGTTCTGGAGATACACAACTATGTGAAAAAACACCACTGAACCATACACTTAAAAATGGTTAAGCTGGGGACGTCTGGGTGGCTTGTCAGTTGATCATCCAACTCTTGGTTTTGGCTCAGGTCATGATCTCAGAGTTATTGATCAAGCTCAGCACAGAATCTGCTGAGATTATCTCTTACCCTCTTCCTTTATCCCTCCCCCTGCTTCTGCATCCTCTCTCTCTCTCTCTCTACCAAATAAATAAATAAAATATTTTTAAAAAAATAGTTAAGGGGCGCCTGGGTGGCTCAGTGGGTTAAGCCGCTGCCTTCGGCTCAGGTCATGATCACAGGGTCCTGGGATCGAGTCCCGCATCGGGCTCTCTGCTCAACAGGGAGCCTGCTTCCCCCCCCCCCTCTCTCTGCCTGCCTCTCTGTCTACTTGTGATTTCTCTCTATCAAATAAATAAATAAAATCTTTAAAAAAATAAATAAATAAATAAATAAATAAATAGTTAAGTTGGTAAACTTTATGTTGTGTGTATTTTACCAGATTTTAATTTCCGGGAAAATAAGACCAAATCCAAGAGAAAAACGGGAAGAAAATATGAGCCAACATTCTGCAATAAAAATGTTATGAAAATGGCTCTTTTTTTTTAAATGGTTCTTAATTAATGAAAAATACCTAGTCCTATCATAATTAAAAGAAAGCATACTTAAACTACCCTGAGATACCATTTGTAACTTATCAGACGGATAAAAAGAAAATAAAAATATGACCCTCACATATGAGATCATGGGAAAGAAACACTCACAAATTGCAAGTAGAAATGTGAAAGCAGGGGGTTCAGAAGTGAATTACTGTTTCATGCCTGGCTACCTATTTTAGACTGTAAGACAGTAGAAAGTAAAAACTGTGGATGAAGAGTGAGGATGCTAAGGACATACACACAAATATGCCTTGCAATTCACCCAGTCTCATGTTAAATGTTTCTGAATGCTTTGTATCAGTTGTTGTATCTAGTAAAGAGGCAAAACACAAAGTCTCCATAAAGGTTGGGAGGGAGGGAGGGGGAAACAAAGGGAGAGAGGGAGGGAGGGGAAGACAGGAAGGGAGAGGGAGGTAGGGAGGGAGGAAGGGAGAGAGAGAGGAAGGAAAGAAGGAAGGAAGGAAGAGGGAGGGGAAGGGAAGGAGAGGGGGAGGAGGGAGGGAGAAGGATAGAAAGAAAGAGAAGGAGAGAGGGAGGGAAGACCGATAGAAAGAAAAGAAAGGAAGGAAAAGAAAAAGAGAAAACTTGGAGTAGCTGAAATTGGGCTCTTCCATAGATCCTCAGTACAGGGATGTAACCAGAGCTCTCTATCCCCAAAGAGAACTTGAAAGAGACTTGGAAAGGCTGTACCCTCATCTGGGAACATGCCACATGAATTTCATTTTTGTGTAGCGAGCTCCATGGGTTTCCACACCTTATGTTGTGAAATAAATGTTATGTGTCATCATCTTCCCACCAATCACACCACAGCCCCATGTTGTCATCCATGCAGTTAGTGCCTTTTTTTTTTTTTAAATCTAGCACCTAGCATGGGGTTAGAACCCTAGATTCTAATAAGCAAGTATATTATATCTCAATAAGCAAGCATTATTATATCAATATTAGAACAGTGAAAAGCAAAATGTATTTCCTTTAAAATGGCAAGTTTAAATTTTTTTCCAGTTTCTGAAATAAGAACTAAAACATTTACTACTAATTCTCAACAAATGGCAACAAAAATATAACTCTTAGAACCCATATTGTCATCCATGACATGCTTGTTCCTTCTGGCACAGAAAATGAAAATCTCAGTTTCTAAATTTCTTCCTCTTCTAGAATGGATGTCATTAGCAGGTAGACTTAGAAGAAGCTATTTTGTCATAATTTCTTTGAACATTTTCAAAATAAGGAATATTAAAAAAATGAACTCACTCCTTTCTTTTTAATTTCACTGGTCATCTGTCAAAAGCAAACAAATAAGACATAATTAAATCAGGGAGAAAAAAATTGTAAGTGATTTAAATGTATGTATTATGTATATGTATTACTCTCCTAATAATACTAGTTATGTTGTGATCAACATAAAATAATTACAAGTCAAAATTATGTAAGGATAAACTTTTTAAAAAGATAACCTAAACTTACAGTTGGAGGATAATCTGGCTCTGGTATTGGAGGTATTCTTTTATCCAGTGTTCGGTCTAAACTTCTTTTGGCTCCATCAATTCTGGATTATAGTTTAAAAAATTGTTTATAGTTAAACTATTTATAGTTATAAAAAATGTTTAACTCTCTTAAAGACAACATTAAGATATATTATTAAAACATTACAGGGAGTGGGGCGCCTGGGTGTCTCAGTGGATTAAGCCACTGCCTTCGGCTCAGGTCATGATCTCAGGGTCCTGGGTTCGAGTCCCGATGCGGTACTCAGTAAGGAGCCTGCTTCCCTATATCTCTCTCTCTCTGCCTGCCTCTCCGTACACTTGTGATCTCTCTTTCTGTCAAATAAATAAATAAAATCTTTAAAAAAAAAATTACAGGGGGTGCCTGGGTGGCTCTGTCAGTTAAAGCATCTGCCCTTGGTTCAGGTGATGATCCCAGGGTCCTGGGATTGTGCCCCACATCAGGCTCCCTGCTTTCAGGAGCCTGCTTCTCCCTCTCCTCCTCATACTGGACCTCTTTCTCACTCTCTCAAATAAATTAATTAATTAATTATTTGGGAAAAAAATTACAATTTGGAGGTGCCCGAATGAGTCAGTGAAGCATGTGACTCTTGACCTTGGGCTCATGAATTCAAGCCCCTCACTGGGGGCAGAGTTTACTTAAATAATCATCATCATAATAAAATATTACGATTTGAACATCTTTTCAACTATACTTACAGAAGAGATATTCAAGAGTTCTTTATCAACTAATGAATTATTGAACATTACGTCAAAAACTAATGATGTACTATACACTGGTTAATTGAACTTAAAAAAAAAAAAACAGGGGAGGAAGTAAGATGGCAGAGGAGTAGGAGACTGAAATATCATCAGGTCCCAGGAGTTCAGCTAGATAGTTATCAAATCATTCTGAACACCTACAAACTGAACAGGAGATAGAAGAGAAGAGCAGCAATTCAAGAAACAGAAAATTGACCACTTTCCAGAAGGTAGAATGTGCAGAGAAATGAATCTGAAATGATAGGAATATAGACCACAGGGGCAGGGGCCAACTCCTGGCAAGTGAGAGAGCAGTAGAGCACAAAATCAGAACTTTTAGAAGTCCACTCCACTGAGGACATCACTCCAGAGGCTAAGCAGGGGGTGGGGCCCTCGCAGGGACAGTGTGGTCTCAGATCCACGGGACAGAAAGACTGGGGGTGTCTGAATGTGGCAGATCTCCCAGGTATCAGAGCAGGGAAGCTGGCTACCGAGATGGAGCTGAGGAGTGGGTTCTCAGCTTGGGATGACCTTAAACTATGACCCGAGGCACAGTTGGGCGACTGCTCTTCAAGCAGGGACCCCACAAGTAGCAGATCGGGAGAGACCTCCCCCCTTATTTCTCCAGGAGGAGCAGCGGGGAAAACATGGTAGGAATCTTCTGGGTTTGAAGACTCCAAATGGGGCCAGGCACCAAAGGTAGAAACACTTGGTCACAGGCCATGTGAGCACGGAATGTATCCAGAGACCAGGGAGACCAGAGGGATTGACTGCTTTTCTCTGAGGGCACATGGAGGAGTGGGGCCTCGAGCTCTTGGCTCCTATGGGACTGGAGATTGGGAGGTCGCCATTTTCATTCTCATCCTCCAAAACTGTATGGAAAGTGTTCAGGGAAAAAAAGCTACCAAGAGTGAACCCGAGCAGATTACTTAGCATGGTCTCTGGCAAAGGTGGTGCAATTTTGCCATGGGCAAAAACACTTGAGAATCACTACAACAAGCCCTTCCCCCAGAAGATCAGAAAGAACATCCAGCCAAGACCAAGTTTACCAATGAGAACTGTGGAACTCCAGAGCTAGGGGAAAGCAACACATAGAATTCATGGCTTTTTTCCTATGATTGTTTAGTCTTTCAATGTTAAATTTAAAAAATTTTTTTTTCTTGTTCTATTTTTTAACTTTACCTCTTTCCTATTTTAATGTTTTTTAGCTATTTTATTGTATCAATGCCTTTTTAAAAAATCTTTTAAATTTTTTATTGTTATACTCATATTTTATCCCTTCATTGTATTTAGCTTATTTTTTTAGATATATAGGTTTTTTCTTTAAAAATTTGGGATTCAGGGGCGCCTGGGTGGCTCAGTGGGTTAAACCGCTGCCTTCGGCTCAGGTCATGATCTCAGAGTCCTGGGATCGAGTCCCACATCGGGCTCTCTGCTCAGCAGGGAGCCTGCTTCCTCCTCTATCTCTGCCTGCCTCTCTGTCTACTTGTGATCTCTCTCTCTCTGTCAAATAAATAAATAAATAAATATTTAAAAAAAAATTGGGGATTCAATTTCTTCTAATAGATCAAAATATACCCTAAATCTAACACATGGCTTTGTTCTAGTCTCCAGCCTGAACATATTCTCTCCTCTTTTTTTTTTTCCTTTTCCAAGCAACTTATCTTATTAATTCCTTTTTTAGAATCTTTTTTAATCTTCATCTTTTCAGTCAGGTCTCATCCCTTCATCGTGTTCACACTTATATTTATGTATATATATGTTTTTCTTTATTTAAATTTTGGGAGGTAGTTTCTTCTAAGAGAACAGAATGCACCCAAAACCAAGTACGTCACTCTGTTCTGTTCACCAGTCTAATATAGATATATATATTTATTTTTTTAATTTTACCCCCCTCTTCTCCCCCTGGGTTCCCCTAGCTTTCCCCCCCAGTTTCGGGTCTCTTCTGATGTGGTTAGCATATATTTTTCTGGGGTATTTTCTACCCTTTTAGTATTTTGTTCTCTCGTTCATCTATTCTAATCTGGATAAAATGAAAAGGCAGAAAAACTCAACACAAAAAAAAGAACAAGAGGCAGTACCAATGCCTAGGGATCTAATCAATATGAACATTAGTAATATGTCAGAACCAGAGTTCAGAATGACAATTATCAAGGTGCTAGCTGGACTTGAAAAAAGCATGGAAGATATTAGAAAATCCCTTTCTGGATAAATAAAATCCCTTTCTGGAGAAATAACTAAAATTTAATCAAGTTGAAATAAAAAAACCTATTAATGAGGTGCAATAAAAAATGGAGGCTCTTATTGCTAGGATAAATGAGGCAGAAGAGAGAATGAGTGATATAAAAGACCAAATAACAGAGAGTAAAGAAGCTGAGCAAAATAGATACAAACATTGACTGGATCATGAGGGCAGAATTCAAGAGATAAGTGATACAATAAGATGAAACGATATTAGAATAATTGGGATCCCAGAACAAGAAAGAGAAAGAGGGGCGGAAGGTACATTGGATCAAATTATAGCAGAGAATTTCCCTAATATGGCAAAGCGAACAAGCATCAAAATCCAGGAGGCACAGAGAACTCCCCTCAAAAGCAGTAAAAATAAGTCTATACCCCATTATAAATAGTAAAACTTACAAGTTTTAGTGACAAAGAGAAAATCCTGAAAGCAGCTTGGGACAAGAGGTCTGAAACATACAATGGTAGAAATATTAGACTGGCAGCAGACCTATTCACAGAGACCTGGCAGGCCAGAAAGGACTGGCATGATATATTCAGAGCACTAAACAAGAAAAATATGAGGCCAAGAACACTTCATCCAGCTAGGCTGTCACTGAAAATAGAAGGAGAGATAAAAAGCTTCCAGACAGGGGCGCCTGGGTGGCTCAGTGGGTTAAAACCTCTGCCTTCGGCTCGGGTCATGATCCCAGGGTCCTGGGATCGAGCCCCACATCGGGCTCTCTGCTCAGCAGGGAGCCTGCTTCCTCCTCTCTCTCTGCCTGACTCTCTGCCTACTTGTGATCTGTCAAATAAATAAATAAAAATCTTAAAAAAAAAAAAAAAGCTTCCAGACAAACAAAAATTTAAAGAATTTGCAAACACCAAGCCAGCCCTACAGGAAATATTGAAAGGGGTCCTCTAAGCAAAAAGAGAGCCTAAAAGTAACAGACCAGAAAGGAACAGAGACAATATACACTAACAGTCACCTTACAGGCAATACGATGGCACTAAATTCATATCTTTCAATAGTTATTCTGAATGTAATGAGCTAAATGCCCCAATCAAAAGACACAGAGTATCAGAATGGATTAAAAAAAATAAGGGATGCCTGGGTGGCTTGGTGGGTCGAGCCGCTGCCTTCAGCTTGGGTCATAGTCCTGGAGTCCTGCGATCGAGTCCCGCTTTGGGTTCCTTGCTCAGCGGGGAGACTGCTTCTCTCTCTGCCTCTACTTGCCACTTGTGTGCTTTCTCTCTCCCTCTCTCTCTCTGAAAATAAATTAAAAAAAAAAAAGACCACCCATCGATATGCTGTCTACAAGAAACTCATTTTAGACCCAAAGACACCTCCACATTTAAAGTGTAGAAAACAACTTACCACGCTAGATATCAAAAGAAAGCTGGGGTGACAATCCTTATATCAGATAAATTAGATTTTCAGCCAAAGACTATAATAAGAGATGAGGAAGGACACCACATCATACTTAAAGGGTCTGTCCAACAAGAAGATCTAAAAGTTTCAAATATCTATGCCCCTAACATGGAGCCGCCAATTATATAAACTAATTAATAACAAAATCAAAGAAACACATCGAAATAACACAATAATAGTAGGGGACGTTAAGACTACCTCACTGAAATGGACAGATCATTAAAGCAAAAGATCAATAAGGAAATAAAGGCTTTAAATGACACACTGGACCAGATGGACATTACAGATATCCTAAAGCAACAGAACACACATTCTTCTTGAGTGCACACAGAACATTCACCAGAAGAGATCACATACTGGGTCACAAATCAGGTCTCAACCAGTACCAAAAGACTTGGATCATTCCTTGCATATTTTCAGGCCACAATGCTTTGAAACTGGAACTCAATCACAAGAGGAAAGTTGGAAAGGACTCAAATACAAGAGGGCAAAGAGCATCCTACTAAAGAATAAATGGGTCAACCAAGAAATTAAAGAAGAATTTTAAAAATTCATGGAAACAAATGAAAATGAAAACACAACTGTTCAAAATCTTTGGGACACAGTAAAGGTAGTCCTGAGGGGAAAGTATATAGCAATATAAGCCTTTCTCAGGAAATAAGACAAGTCTTAAGTACACAACCTAACCCTAACCTAAAGGACCTGGAGAAAGAACAGCAAAGAAAGCCCAAACCCAGCAGGAAGAGAAATCATAAAGATAAGAGCAGAAATCAATGAAACAGAAACCAAATGAACAGTAGAACAGATCAAACAACAAAGCAACTAGGAGCTGGTTCTTTGAAAGAATCAATAAGATTGCTAAATCCCTGGCCAGATGCATCAAAAAGAAAAGAGAAAGGACCCAATCATGAATGAAAGAGGAGAGATCACAACCAACACCAAAGAAATATAAACAACTATAAGAACATTTTATGAGCAAATATACACCAGCAAATTTGACAATCTGGAAGAAATGGATGCATTCCTAGAGACATACAAACTACCAAAACTGAACCAGGAAGGAAAAGAAAACCTTAACAGACCTACAACCACTAAGGAAATTGAAGCAGTCATCAAAAATCTCCCAACAAACAAGAGCCCAGGGCCAGACAGCTTGCCAGGGGAATTCTACCAAACATTTAAAGAAGAAGTAATACCTATTCTCCTGAAACTGTTCAAAAAAATAGAAATGGAAAGAAAACTTCCAAATTCACTTTATGAGGCCAGCATTATCTTGATCCCAAAACCAAAGACCCCGTCAAAAAGAATTACAGACCAATATCCTTGATCAACACAGACGCAAAAATTCTCACCAAAATACTAGCCAATAGGATCCAACAGTGCATTAAAAGAATTATTCACCAACGACCATGTGGGATTTATTCCTGGGCTGCAAGGTTGGTTCAACATCTGTAAATCAGTCAATGTGATACAATACATTCATAAAAGAAAGAACAAGAACCATATGACACTCTGTTGATGCTGAAAAAGCATTTGACAAAGTACAGCATCCTTTCTTGATCAAAACTCTTCAAAGTGTAGGGTTAGAGGGTATATACCTCAATATCATCAAAGCCATCTATGAAAAACCCACAGTGAGTATCATTCTCAATGGGGAAAAATTGAGAGCTTTTCCCTTAAGTAAGGAACACAGCAGGGATGGGATGTCCACTATCACCACTGCTATTCAACATAGTACTAGAAGTCCTAGCCTCAGCAATCAGACAACAAAAAGAAATAAAAGGCATCCAAATCAGCAAAGAAGAAGTCAAACTCTCATTCTTGCAGATAATATCCTACTTTATGTAGAAAACCCAAAAGACTCCACTCCAAAACTGCTAAAACTCACACAGGAATTCAGTAAAGTGTCAGGATATAAAATCAATGCACAGAAATCAGGTGCATTTCTATACACCAACAGCAAGACAGAATTGATCAATTAAGAAGTAGATCCCATTTATAATTGTGCCCAAAACCATAAGACACATAGGAATAAACATAACCAAAGAGGCAAAGGATCTGTACTCAGAACACTATAGAATACTCATGAAAGAAATTGAGGAAGGGGACGCCTGAGTAGCTCAGTTGGTTAAGCAGCTGCCTTCGGCTCAGGTCATGATCCCAGCATCCTGGGATCGAGTCCCGCATCGGGCTCCTTGATCACCGGGGAGCCTGCTTCTCCCTCTGTTTCTGTCTGCCCTGTGCCTGTGCTTGCTCTCTCTCCCTCTCTCTCTCTGACAAATAAATAAAATCTTTAAAAAAAAAAAAAGAAAGAAAGAAAGAAATTGAGGAAGACACAAAGAAATGGAAAAATGTTCCATGCTCCTGGACTGGAAGAAAAAATATTAATAAAATGTCTATACTACCTAGAGCAATCTACACATTTAATGCAATACCTATCAAAATATCCTCAACTTTTTCAAAGAAATGGAACAAATAGTCCTAAAATTTGTACAGAACCAGATAAGACCTCAAATAGCCAGAGAAATGTTGAAAAAGAAAACCAAATCTGGGGGCATCACAATTCCAGACTTCAAGCTCTATTACAAAGCTGTCATCATCAAGACAGTATGGTTCTGGCACAAAAACAGACACATAGATCAATGGAACAGAATAGAGAGCCCAGAAATGGACCCTCAACTCTATGGTCAACTAATCTTCGACAAAGCAGGAAATAATGCCCAGTGGAAAAAAGACAGTCTCTTCAACAAATGGTGTTGGGAAAATTGGACAGCCACATGCAAAAGAATGAAACTGGACCATTTCCTTACACAACACACAAAAATAGACTAAAAATGGATGAAAGACCTCAATGTGAGACAGGAATCCATCAAAATCCTTGAGGAGAACACAGGCAGCAACCTCTTCGACCTCAGCCACAGCAACGTCTTCCTAGAAACATCACCAAAGGCAAGGGAAGCGAGGGCAAAAAATGAAGTATTGGGACTTTATCAAGATCAAAAGCTTTTGCACAACAAAGGAAACAGTCAAAACCAAAAGACAACTGACAGAATGAGAGAAGATATTCACAAATGTCTTATCAGATAAGGGCATAGTGTCCAAAATGTATAAAGAACTTATCAAACACAACACCCAAAGAACAAATAATCCAATCAAGAAGATACAGATGTAGTGAAAAGAAGGGCCATCTGTACCCCAATGTTTATAGCAGCAATGGCCATAGTCGCCAAACTGTGGAAAGAACCAAGATGCCCTTCAACAGACGAATGGATAAGGAAGATGTGGTCCATATACACTATGGAATATTATGCCTCTATCAGAAAGGATGAATACCCAACTTTTGT